>NW_026990149.1:2158467-2466820 GCF_036417665.1 Passer domesticus | reverse complement strand
TGTGTTTGGCTCAAACCAAGAGACGCCTTTAGGATCCTGCAGAGAGAAGCTGCATTGGGGTGCTTTGCCTCACGTTCTAGTTCCTGATTCTATCCTCACTTTCTTTTGCTGTAGCTTCTTCTCAATGCTGACTCACTGTTTATCTATCTTGAAAAGGGTGGGAGTGGTGGCAGGCTTAACAGGGAATTTGACAGCTTGAATTCTCAGAGGAAATGCTCGGTCTGGGTGCACACTCATCACTGGGAGATCACTGGTGCTGGTTTGGGGCAGGTGAGGCAGCTCCTCCCCATCGCCAAGTTAGAAGCTTGCAGTGTTCAGCAGGGCTAGGAGTGGGCATTTTCAAGGCTGCAGCCTGCAATCTGTGTCAAAGGGAACTGAGTGACGATTCATTCCTCATGCAGCTTCTGGGTGAGCTGTAGTTCAGATAATCCAGAGCTAAACTCCAGTGCCACTTTCATTGTGCCAGGCCATTCCCAGCAGGAGTCAGGCCACAATGGGAGCCTCAATGGATGTTGGTGTCCTTTCCTAGGCTTTCCCTACACCCAGCGCTGCCGGCTCACTAACAGCTCCCCGGTGCCCGTGACGTTCCAGCTCCGCATGTCGTTTGATGGCACGCAGCCGGCTGTGGACAGCGTGGATCAGATCCGCTGCCACAGTGACCCAGCCTGGAGGAAGGGCGTTCACTTGTATGTGGAGCCCCGGGAGTTTACCATCACTCCCAGCCAAGGGACCATCCTGCCCCAGGGACACCAGGACATCCAGGTACGGGCAGAGTGCAGCCAGAGACGCTTCAGCACCAGGGCTGCAGCTGCACTGGAGCGTGGGAGGGCTTTAGCTCTGCTGCCAGCTTTGAGCATGGTGTGAGTGAGAGATCTGCACTGCTCTGAGGCCTCTGCTAGCTGCCTTACTCGGGATGTTCCTCAAGGAGCACTGTTTTCTTTCCAAAATCATATGCTGAGGTCACATACCATATGGTCAAGGCCAGAAGTCACTCTTGGGTTCTTGAGAGCCATTTATTTGATTGCAAGTGGGCAGAGCAAAGATGAGGGCAGAAGGTGGCTGTTAGAGAGATGTCATTGTAGAAAGCAGTTAGCTTTTCTTCTTGGTCTGATTTCCAATCTCCCGGGGAGCAGAAGGATTTGTGTTCACTGCAGGAATCTCCAGTGGGGACAAAATACTCTGCAGCCATGAACTGCCCAGCACCTGCTGGGCCACACTTTGCCCTCAGCTTCCTGCTGTAAAGCTGAACTCATTGTGTTCAAGTCAGATTTCTTCTGCATTTATGTCATTGTAGTCAGATGAGAAATTGGCCCCTTAATTTGAATACAGTGGTTCATAGAGCTTTAGTCTAATGTTTTAATGTAGCTGAGCTATGCCCTGATAGCAAGGTGTGTTTAACACATCTGCTATTGCCAGAAGGCTTTTGTTGCTTTGAGACTGTGCTCTACACATGGAGCAGCAGCAGAATTAAGACAAAATCTTCCCTCAAGGGCTAGAGGATATCACACGTGGATAATGAGCTTTTGTAAGGAAGAATTTCCTGTTCTTCTCTTCCACCAGGTGACCCTGTGTTCCAACTCGGTGATGGAGTTCTACAGGAAAATGCTGGTGGATCTGGAGGGTTTTGGCAAGGGAGTGGCATCATTGGTCATCACAGCCAGGTACCAGCCCTTCCCTGGCCTCCCCCAGCCCCTGCCTTGCCCAGGCTTTGCTGGCTGCAGCTGCCAAGGAGAAGTGCTGGTTCATGAGCTCATGTTGTGCCAGCTGGGCATGAGAAGAGCAGAGCTTGGACAGCAGCCTGTGGTGAAAAGCAGCCCTGCTCCCAGCCCAGCAGGGTCCTGGGCCCTTTTCTGAAGGCACCAGGAATGAGATCATTTCTTGGCCTGGCTTTTGGTGCTTGAGGTGGAACAAATTTCCCCAGGGCCTCCTCTCCTTCTTGCTGCAAGAGGTGGAGTTGTGCTGGGTGCGAGCACCGTGCATTGGTTTGGGACACAGCAAGCAGCCTGCTGAGAGCCAGGCTCTGGTTCTGTTCATGAGGGCACGTGGCAGGGGGGAAGTGGCTGCCAGCAAGAGTGCTGAGGGCAAGGTCTCAGGAGGGGAAAGCAGCCCTTGGTGTGGCAGCTCAGCTCTAGATTTTCTCCTTCCCTCTGCTTCCCACTCTGAGCTTGAATGTTCTCAGCGTTGAGAGCAAAAGTGGTTGTTGCTGCAGCAGAATTCCATCCTGCTGTGCTGCTGTGGGTGTCAGTGGAATGCCAGGAGGGATGCAGTTCCCTGGGGCTGTTCCTTCTCCCATGCAGAGCCATCCAGACAGTGCCTGGGCTGGCATTTTGTCAAGCAGGTGGGGCTGGGGACAGTCAGTGCCTGGAGCTGTGGAGGGAAGGAGCCAGGGAGCTGTAGGGCCTGGGAGGGGCTGATCAGCCACTCTGGAGGGCAGCTGGTGTCTCGTGCCCTCCAAGGCTGGGGCAAGCAGCTGAGTTCCCAGGCAGGGCAACAGCACCATGGCAGAGAAGGGAGTCATTTTTCCTGGGACACTGGAGTTGTGTGTTCCTTGAGCATTAGTGAGCTCTGATCCTTGTTGGGAAGGCTCCCCCAGAGCTCATGGGTCACTGGGAGTGTTACAGGAGCTCTTGCAAGCCTTCCTGGGGAAAGGAGGGGCTGAGGCAGCTGTGGGACAAAGTGCTCTGCCTGGGGCACTTGGCAGCCTCTGGCTGCTGCCTCTCAGGGTTTGCCCCTCCTTGACAAGCCCTGTTGGAGTGGGAAGACGTAGAAGGCAATTTATCACTGCAGGGCTGTTCAATGCCCATTTGACAGTGACCAATGTGTTATGCTCTGTTTTACAATCTTTGCGGGTAAATGTTCTCCATTCTCTCAGTATCTCTGATTCCCCTGGGCTCATCTCTTTGTCCAGATGTCTTGTTCCTAAGCTGCAAGTGTCCCCCCACGTGCTGCAGTATGATGAGTGCCTCCTGAAGGTGCCCTACGAGAAGAAGTTCATCATTAGGAATCCCAGCCACCTGCCTGGCTGCTACGGGCTTATTGAACAGGTTTGGCATCCCATCCACCTCCCCCTCTCAAATATTATTGAGGAGCTTATTAGGGGGAAAAAGGGTTTGGACGTGACCTTGCTGGTTTCTATTCAGTCTTAAAGATCTGCTGAGAACAGGATCCTACCCGAATGTAAACTTGAGGATGCAGTTTAACCTGCTGAGGGAACAGTTGATGTTCTAGTCTTCAGGGTGTTTTCTTGTGGGAGATCTTAGAGGGCTGTGAAAGCTGCTGCATCCACAGACAGCAGTGCCTGTGCTGGCAGTCTCCTGGCAGGATCCCCTGGGAATGCTAAGCCTACAATTCTTGCATCTTGTTTGTGCCTTTTACCTTTGTCCTGGGCATTTTTAAAGACGTGTGTCAGTTGCTGTTGCGGTGGATGTTAGGGAGTGTAAAGTTTCTTCAGAGGTGCCTCTGAAGCTGCATTTCATTGTGTCTCTTGCAGAAACGCAAGGAGGACTCTGCTGTGCTCTACTCCAGCCCCAGGCCCTGTGGGATTGTCCAGCCTCACAGCACTGCAGAGATCCCAGTGCTGGTGGAAGTGCAGGCGCTGGGCACGCATCGCACCAATGTTCTCATCGGCGTGTTCGGGGATGAGAGAAACCCACTAGTGAGTGCAAGGGAGATGTGTGCCTCTGTGCAGCTGCTCCTGGCAGGCTGCAAAGGGCACAGGGATTCTGCCGGGGAAAACAGGCACAGGCTGCTGTGGAGAAGGCCAGGAGGGATGGGTGGCACAAACAGCTCGTGCCTCACGGGTGGTAATCTCAGTGTCTGGCACAGAACGTCGTTGGTCTGAGCTGGAATCCAGGGTCACTTTAGTGCATTACTCTTGAAAATGCTGTTAACTTTGGAAACATCTGTTTGAAAATGGCATCTCTCTGAGCACAAAGAGGATGTCAGAAGACTTCTGGGAACCTTGAGCTTTCTGTAAAAAAAAGGAAGGCTGGCATTTCAAGAGTGGTTGCAAGGATTGAAACTTAGATTAAAACATAAGGAAATGACAATGCCAAATTCCCTGAATGGCACCAAACATCTGAACCTGGGCCATTCTGGCACTGCATGTAAATCAGTGAACAGGAAGGACAGGCAATGCAGGCTGTGCCAGGGAGCATGAAGTTTGACAGAACAGTTTCTTTCAACTCTGAGGCTGCTTACCTTAAAGAGGAGGGTTTCTCCCCACCAGAGGAACCAGTTGCTTAACTGTCAGCCTGGCCATAACTAGAGACTTCTTGCAAAGCTTTTACCTTTGGGCCAATCCTTTGTAGTTTGAAAGGTTCTCTTACCTTGATCCTTTTAAATTTGAAGGTGAACATGTAATTATCTTTTTCTTTTTTCCCAAAAGCCCAGCATTTCAGCTGGAGAGTGGTAGCTGTCCCTAAAGAAATACCTTGAGCAGGGATGAGCTGTTTAAGGTTTTTTAGTTTTCCATGTTCTGGTTTGTTTGAGTTTTTTTTTTAATCTTTCTTGCCTGCTTCCTGGGACAGAGAAAAAAGTTATGGAGCTCTGGACGGCTGGCAGAAACCTCCCCAAGCCCAAGGCTGATGGAGTCTGGCAGGATCCCAGCACTACAGCCGATGTATGTATGTCTGTATGCATGGGGAATGCCACCTGAGTCCCCTGGGAGTGTTGGAAAATGTCAGCCAAGCCCCCAGCAGTGTCAGGGAAACATTCCTGATAAATACCTGCTGGAGCTGCAGAGTTTCTGGCGTTGGGCCCTGGGGGGGCTGTGCTGGCTGTGCTGGCTGTCTCTGCCCCTGGATGTCTCAAATCTGCCCTTTTTGCTTGCCTTCTCTGTCTTTTCCTCTCCCACTGTGCTTTTTGCATGCCCACAAGGTGTTCATCCCTGTCCTCTGCAGTTCCTCAGTGCAAGCAGTTGCAGCTGCTGCAGCAGCTCAGTGTCATTCCTGGGCTGCCTTTAGAGCAGACCTGCTCCAGCCTGGATTGGGAAGGGCTGGATCAAAGCATTTCTCAGTTCAAGGTGCCAGCAGCCAGCCAGGGGCTGCATCCTGACCAGGAGCTGCTGGTGCAGGTGTCCCTCCCTCCCTCCCACTGCAGGTCTCTGTTCACAGTTATCTTCTTTTCCAGAGATGAGCTTCATCCACCTAAATTTAATCCCCAACCACCAAAGGAGATGAGAACATGTTTGGATTGCCCAGCGTCTCGATGGAGGCACTTCAAGGCTGGAAAGCAGGAGGCAGCCACAGCCCTGACTGAAGAGCAGGATTTGACCCAGTCTTCAGGAGCAGAGGTAGATTTTCTTGTACACCTACTGCTTGTGCTGCCTCCTCAGCCTGCCACCAGCAAGTCATGCTCCTGCTGAGCTCCCTTTTTGCTGCCCTGCTGTCCTGTGCCCTGACAGTGGCTGGGCAGCAGGGCCAGTGGCTGGACATGGGGGAGTGGCAGGGAGAAATAGGAGAGTTTTCCTTGGAGAAGCTCACTCAGATCCTACAGGCCTGTGTTGAGTGTGGCATTTTTTGCCTTGTTGCCTTCCCAATGCAAGATGAGGCTTTTATCTGCATCATGATGGGAAGAGCTGCAGCTTCCTTGCCCACAGCAAGCTGGGATGAGTCCTGATCTCCATGTGCCCTCTTCCCAGCCCAGCCAGACTCCCTGTTTGCAGGTCTCTGCTGTCACCCGAGAGCTGCTCTTGCACTGCTGGCCCTGAAGCTGTCTTACAAACTGAGACTTGGCAAAGTGGCTGTCTCTTCCTGCAGGCGTAGGGAATGGCTTGTTTTTCAGGTGCCACCACAAGCTCCTGCAAACCCTCACCTCCCAGCAGGCCTGGAGGGATTCAGGTGCTCCGTGGGCGCACCGCACACTGCCCTGGAAGCGGAGAAGGGAAGAGGGAATCTGTCTCCCTTGCACACTGTCAGTGTGGCAAGCAGGGCTGGAGCTGCCAGTGCCACTGGTGGCCCTGAGCATTGGCCACAGAGGGGCCTCCCATCCCTGCAGGCCCAGCACAAAGTGCTGCTGGAGCAGCTGGGTGTTGGAGAGGCCGTGCAGGACACGTTGTGGGGCTGCCCAAGGACGCTGTGCAGCACCTATGGAGGGCACTGCTCCCCCTGCAACTCCTCAGGTGGTCCAGAGGAAGGTTTTGCAGGAGCTTTTGCTGTAGCACCTTGAGGAAGCAGCATTTAAATCAGAGAGAGAGGGGAAGAGCCTCAGGAGTCAGATGAGCTGGGCTGGGAGTCCTTTGCTCAGCTCCAAGAGCTCTCACTCTGAGTCTCCTCCTTTTCTAAAAGCAGTAAGTTTTGAAACTTTTTCAAGGCAAGTTGTGCATCAGAGAGAATTTCTAGTGCCAGGAGACATCCCAGTTCACTTTCATGTAATGTACTAATGAATGCATTGACCCGTGAGGATGGGAGGAGATTTTCCCCATGGTCCCTGCACTGGTCAGTGGCATGGATGCAGGATGAGATCAGGGTGATTCTGGCAGTGTTTGGGGAATAGGCCCCTCTGGCTGCAGCTGCACTTTGCTCCAAGGTGCTCTTCTGCATCCATTTCCATGCTCAACAGCTCCATCTCTCCTGTCTTCCATGCAGGCTTCCAGTATCCTGCCAGTGTCAGGTGTGCTGCAGCCAGGAGAGAGCCAGCAGGTCTCCTTGCCCTTCTCTGGCCACCTCAACAGCATCTCCAGTGCCACGGCGCTGTGCCACGTGGAGGGAGGCCCCAGCTCCGAGGTGCTGGTGCCCGGGGAGGCCTCACGTGTCAGCTGCTCCCCGAGCCCCCAGGAGATCAACTGTGGCTCTGGGGCACCTCTCAGGGAGAGGTGAGTAAGCCTGCCATGGGTTCCTGCTCTCCATGGGTTACTGTCCCTGCAGGGCTTCCCTGCTCCAAGGACTCTGAGCTCAGAGGTGCTGCATAGCAAAGGCCAGAAGCAGCACAGGGATGGCCACTCTTAGCTCCCTGGCTCCCAAGAGAGGAAGCACCTTCTTCTGTTGGGACAGAGCATCTTCTTCTCTAGTTTAGTGGTGAGCCCTCCTGGCTCAGATGCTGCCTTCAGGGAGCTGGGCTCTGGCCCTGCCTTGGCACTGCCTCTAGAGGTGTCTTTAGCTCCATGGTGTTGAGTCACATCTTCTTCATCATCTCCCTTCTTCACCAAAACAGTGGGATTGTGGTGTGGGCAGGCGTGGGGCACAGACCAAACCTTGGTTTGGGTGCTCGTGCTGCTGCAGATGAAGTCCTTGCAGTGCTGATCTGCCAGGGTTCTCCTGATGGTGGGACAGCAGCCATAAAAGCTCCTGTCCTTGAGGCTCCCCTTCAGCTGCAGCAGTGAGCAAGCACAGGAGAAGCTCTGCTCCAGCAAGGCAGCCGAGCTCAGGACACACAGGCAAAGTGTGCAGCTGGGAGTGGGGGCTGCTTAAAGCAAGCCTGTGCATCAGGACTTCCTTCAGGCCAGGCTGAAGTTGGTTTCGTGGGTTGGAGAAGGACGAGGCTGCTTCAGATGGTTTCCATGGCAAACAGCACCAGCTGGCTTGGTCACAGCTGGCTTCCAGCAGGAAATCTGGCTGACAAGAGCCTGTCTTGCTGGAGAGAAGTTCCTCCAGCCTTTGCTTTCTGACTGATAGGACTATTCTCATTTAGGATCAGGCTATGAGTCATTAATACCGAGGCTCACGGACAGAGACTCTCTAACTCGTTAAAGTTAGAAAGTGGTATGTTTATTAACCCCGGCGGGCAGCACCAGAGTCGTCCCTACAAGGCGTGACAGTGCTGTACAAGGTTCTTTGCCCTCTCTTTATTTCCCAGGATCTTACATACAATACATGTGCACAACCCCAGCACCTCCCCTCCCCGCTCTGTATTAAAATGAGGTCATTAGTCCTTCACACCTGTGCAATTCTTCTCTGGAATTGGGTTGGTGGTCTCCTATTGGGCCAGTGGTCTTAAGGGATGAAGTCAGGAATGTCTTCATCAGGTCTCTGTGACCCTCTGGCACCATCCAAGGTCCCCTGCTTAGTGACTGATTGACATAAAGCCCAGGTGCTAACCATTGTTCTGCTGGTTTCAAGATGTTCTTCTAACAGTTCACTTACTCCACTTCCTTCTATCAAGAAGCTCATCATGGTAAACAATATAACAATCAGCTCTGGCTTAAGCATCTAATCATCATTAACCTATGGTCTACCTGTCTAACTGACATCCTGATCAATGTGAATTGCTTCTAAGCCTCAGCTGAAATCTGAACTCTTTAAATTCTTGCTTCAGCTGTGCCCAGGGAGAAGGGAGCTGAATGAGCTGAGTAAGAATTGCAGGAGAGATCAGCAGACGTTGGCACTCTGTGCTCTGCTTGAAACTGGGAAGTCAAGAGACAAAGGGCGTTTTCAGGCACAGCGCAGAGAGCTGGTGGATCAGCCTTTGGCAGTGGGCTGGAGGTGTCTGGCTATGCCTGGAGAGGGAGCTTGCACAGTCAAGCCCTTCTGATGGCAAGGCTCAGGTTTGGCTGGTCCTGGAGGTGCCCTTCCACCACTGCCCTCTCTTGGGATGTTCCCAACCTCTGTGGGTTGAGGAGAATTCACGGAAATGGTCTGGCGCTGCTGCCTGGCCTCAGGGTCAAGGAATGAAGTGCAGGGCCAGCCAGGACGAGTGAGCCCAAGGTTCTGGTGGTGACTCTCAGCCATGTTTTCTGTTTTGTCTGCAGAAGGGAGCTGAAGCGGCTGTCTCCAAAGCTTGAGGAGGAGGCAAAAGCCTTGGCGGAGGAAGTGAGGCAGAAGGAGAAAGAGAAGCAGAAGAAAGAAAAGAAGGGTGTCTCTGTGGGGAAGGAACCTCCAAAAGCAGAGAAGGGGAAAACCAAACCCCCAGAGAAGAAGGAAAGCAAGGCCCCAGAGAACAAGGACACCAAAATCCCACCAAGGAAGGAAATCAAAGAACCAGAGAAGATGGAAAACAAACTTCCAGAAAAGAAAAACAAACATCCAGAAAAGAAAGAAACCAGATTCCCAGAGAGGAAGGAAAGAAAGGCCCCAGAGAAAAAGAACACGAAAGCATTAGAGAGGAAGGAAACTAAATTCCCTGAGAAGAAGGAAAACAAAGCCCCAGAGAGGATGGAAAGCAAACTCCCAGAAAAGAAATACAAACCTCCAGAAAAGAAGGAAACCAAATTCCCAGAGAGGAAGGAAAGCAAGGCCCCAGTGAAGAAGGACACCAAAGCATTAGAGAGGAAGGAAACCAAATTCCCAGAGAAGAAGGAAAACAAACTCCCAGAAAAGAAATACAAACTTCCAGAAAAGAGGGAAACCAAATTCCCAGAGAGGAAGGAAACCAAAGTCCCGGAGACGAAGGAAATCAAAAGCCCAAAGAAGGAAAGCAAAGCCACAGAGAAGAAGGAAATGAAAAGCCCAGAGAAGAAGGAAAGCAAAGCCCTAGTAAAGAGGGAAATCAGAATTCTAAAGAAGGAAACCAAATCTCCAGAGAAGAGAAGCAAACCTCCAGAAAAGAAGGAAACCAAATTCCCAGAGAGGAAGGAAATCAAAATCCCAGAGAAGGAAATCAAAGCACCAAAAAAGAAGGAACCCAAAGCCCCAAAGAAGGGGGAAGCCAAAGCCTGAAAGAAGGGAGGAACCAAAATCCCAGAGAACCCAGCTGAGCTGGAGAAGAACTCTTTATTTTATTCACACAACTTATTTTATACAGTTTGCCAAACCTAATGTGCAACTTTAGGTAGTTCATCGATTTCTTATTACTAGTTATGCCAGTTATTCTGTTGGATAATAAAATATATTTTACTTGTGCATCAAATCTCTCTGTTGTATTCTTTGTATTGTTACCTATTCACTGATTCTCATGGGACAAATCCCTTGTTCTTGCAGGTGCATTTGTTTTTCACCCTCAGATCAGATTGTTCACCAAGTCTCATTCTCAAAATAACTTCACATGGGAACTTGTGACTGCTTAGCTGCACTTAGAAGAGATGACAGGCCAGCTGTTAATATAGCAGAACAAGGCCTGATTTCATAAGGCCTTTCTTTTATCATTATTCTACCTGTCTCTGACATCTCCCCCTTTTTGTTCATTTAAAAAAGGCTCCTATGTTCTAATGTTGAAACAGCTCGCTCTTGGGAGGGTATGATCTCATGAAGGTTATCACTGGTTATCTGTTAGATGTGGGATAAGATACATAAAAGACCAGTTCCAATCAACAAAACTTACCCAATTCTGTCAAGTCATTGACACAGGGTTTTGCAGCATGAGCAAACAAAAGAATAATGTCCAATGTCTCTTAGGGAAATGGAAAGAAATGACCATTGTTTCCAATTAGCTGAGAAGTAGGAGAAGGTCCATTAGCTGGAAATGTTGATCTTGGACATCACTGAATGTCCTTCTGGCAGCTGGAACAGGGAAGAACTGAAGAAGGTTGGGAGGAGCACTGTCCCATGATGATGCCATGAGGCTTTTGTTGGCCAATTGCCTCTGTCAGTTTCCAGGCACAGCTGTGTCTTGGCAGTCCTACTCCTGTTCCTGTTCTGGCCACAAAGGCTGCAAGGGGATGAGGTTATTTCTCTTTCCACTGGGCCTCATTTCTTCAGAGCTGATCAGTATCTGATGGAATGAACAGGTAACTGCTTTGAGCTGTTGGTGATAAAACACAGGCATCTCTTCTCCTGAAGTTAATGAATCAATTAGGCTTCCCTGTGGGACACTCCACTGGGATTTAGATGGGATGACCTTTTTTCCAAGTTTCTAATGTAAATATTGCATGATTCAAAATGATTAGTCGTCCAAATTTCTCATGTACATATTGCATTATTTGAATGTTCTTAAGGAATTCATTCCTCTTTTTTTTGTTTTTTTTTTTTTTTTTTTTAATAAGAATGAGATGCATGTCTTTTGTTATGAGTATGAAGAAACATCGTAGCGAAATAATACATGTAGTGGACAAGAAACTTAGAGCAATTAGGAATAATTTAGATACAACGATCGGGAATATTTCTAATAGCAGACAAAACTAACAACATAGGTGGAATGAAATAAACAAAAATCTCTGAAATAATGTGCCATCATCCCAGAGTCTGCAAACAGCTGACAAACCTCGATTCAGTGGGGACTTGGATAATTATTTCCAGATCATAATTCCCAAGCTCCCTTTAAAAATAGTTCAACTGTCATGTACAGACGGTGAAATTGCAAAGTCAAAGCAACTCCAATCTAGTTTTGATGCAGAAAACATCTGGGTCTGTTGGCAAATTCCTGTCCAGGTAGAGCTAAGGCCTGGCCACCACCCAAGCTCTAAGTGGGAGAGAATTCCCTAAATGTAATTTTAAACAAGGCTCCTAAGAATAGCACTTAGGAGTAAAGGTCTAGGGGTGAAAGACTGATGAACCATCCAATAGCTGTCTCCTCCAGAATCTCCTCAGCATGGAGGTGCTTTAAACACAGCAAACTGTTGGAGTGGTTCTGTAATAACAATTGGGACTGCATCTGATTGCTTAGAGTAGATGTCACAATACCATCAGTTTAGAGAAGACTTCTGACAAAGCTGAGATATCATTTCCTGGAACTCTGAAAAATACTTGAAAATCATGAGGCAGCACTAGGTCAAACCATGGAGCCCCAGTGCAGAGCCCAGCTAGAGGGGTAGTCTGGTCTAAGAGATACATGAGCAGCTGGAGAACAAAGGAGGGATTCTGAAACGACATGTGTCTTGTAGATAATTACACCAAAAGATGGTAAAGCATATGAAAAGCTGGCTATAAAAACAGGAATACAAACATTTATTTATTTATGACAGAAAAAATGCAACAAAGGAAACACTGAACAGCTCACTCATAAAATTTATGATACATCTGATTAAATAACACTCAAACCTGATATAAATTAATTTGGACAGCCATAGAGCTTAACAAGATGGACTTGATAAAACTCAGCCCTAAAAGGATTTCTGTCGCCAGCCGGGGACTGTGTAGAAATCCTGAACGGGACGGGACTGCTGAGGAACGTGCCTTGAGCTGTTTTATTTTCCAGCATCAGTCTCGTTACATGGTTATGACAATGGGAAGATGCCAGCAGCTCACATCCCAGGCAGCAGACTAAGAACTTAATATTACAACTTACTTTGTAAATTTTTTGACCAATCACACAAAACAAAAGCATATTGACAGTAGTTCCATCCAATCACTATAAGCACACATACCTTTGGTTAAAACAATGCTTGCTTATTTCAAATACAATACCTGCATCTAAGTATTAAACACAATGCACACAGCTCCATTATTAAGCTTAGAATTTGCTAATATCTTGCTAGATATACTTTTCTGTAGCTAAGGGAGCTCTTCTAGCCAAGCATTAATAGACAATCCATTTTTTTTTTGTCCTTACTTTTCTACTTCTTACATAATTTCTCTGATGATCAATCTTATGGCTACTGTATAATCACAGTTCTGCTGTCTCTGAGGCCTGCCTTTTGCAGCTTTCCCAAAACCCTCTGATTTCAAGGATTCCCACATTCCCCCCTCTCAGTTCACCTTAAAAGAAACCTTCATAACCATGTCATTTATTAACTACTTTGTGTTTTGTAGTTGTACTATAATATATCTGCTTATTACTAGCTTAAAGCATCTTTTTGCTTGCACCAAGCATTGCTATATTACAACACAGCAATTTTAATGCTGTGAAAGTCCAGTCAGTTCAAAGGGCATAAGTCATGTCTGATAACAATTACAAGACATTGTTCAAAAAAGTCTCGTCAGTTCCAAGGTCTTAATTCAAAACCTTCCTCCATGTCTACACCTTCATCCATCATCTCTGTGAGATTTCGAGAACTCTCTGTGAATCCATTTCCTACCTCTCTCTCCTGTATGATAGAAACTTTTTTGATCATTTTGTGCATCATTTGTCGCACACACCAAAGTATGCAAGGTATTACTACTAGTATCACCACCAAAACACCCAACACATATAAACCTATTTTACAAAGTTCCCTTAGCTAGGCTGCAAAGCTCCATTCTTGGAACAAATCACCTAACCAGGACCCACCATCTTCTTTAGTTTCAGCTGCCAAATCTTTCAGCTTTTGTATGCTTTTGTGGATGGATTCAGAATGATCACACAGGTTCATACAACACAATCCTTCAAATTCCTCACAACCGTGTCCGTGTGCCAGTAAAGAAAATCCATTGCTGCTCTGCTTTGAAGGGTAGCATGTCGAACACTGTTAACATCTGTCAGCATATCACTGATTGCAGTGGATGTGGCATTAGTTTGATTACTCAGCCAACATCCAACCCCATCGAATTGTTTCAATGCCATTGCTGAAGCCAGCTGGGGTAAAAACAAACCTGCTGAAACCCTTTTGGCAGCATTCCAAGGCATGAAATCACTCTTACAATTCTCATCATAATGATGAGCAGATCTTGTTCCCCTATGTTTCTTCTTAATGACTGCTTTAGCAGTAGGGGCTATCCCAGTGAGCATTCCAGTCCTACATGGGCCACCTTCAAGGCGTGATGGAATGCCCTGCCCAGCCCTATCTCCACCAATGAACCAACATCCTTTTGGCAATTGTCGTGGATATTGGTCAGCCTCGGAAAGCACATCCCAACTGTCTGAATAATTACACCAACAACTTGAATTTCTGTATGCAAAACAATGGGGAGTAACTTTGTACTTTGGAGGATGACCTTCTTGCCAATCATTAGCTGTAAACGTAAGGCAGAAATCCATTGTTAAAGGACCAAGGATTTGTAATTCTTGGGCTTCAGACAATGCTTTGGGAAGTTCTTTGGCCCAAATGTTCCAATTCAATACAGGACTGCTCCCATTGTCAATTTCACCAGGCATCCTACTGAATTGCTTTTTGATCACAGGCAAATCCTTTACTGGCACCGACTAGACAGGTTGAGAAAGGCTTTTCTGGTTAGGCAAACATATGGTGTCCGAGCCTCCTTCCCTGGCTAAGATCACCCAAACATTTGATTTTGGTTGTTCCACAGGAAAATCTGTGCTACAAGAAGCAATTAAAACCAACCAACACCGGTGTAACATTCGATTTTGCTCCATCCTTTTCATGAGCTAATTTTTGGCAAAAAATCCTCCCATATATATCAATTTAAAAACTTTGCTTTTGACCTTAAAATAACATTTCACCTTTGGAAGTCTAATAGAGGGGATAAAACAAAAACCACACTTTTGCCAAAAATCAGCTCTATGAAACCAGCAATTGACACATCTATAAATACATGAAATCAGAGTTTGCAGTCTCACATTGGTTGCCAAAATCTGTCTTGGTTTGCTGTCACTATAGGACATGAAACCACAGGACGTGGACACGCTGCTCTACCAAGGCAAGAAAAGGCCTTTTTTATTTCTGACTCCAACATTTATAGATTTCCAAAAGTGACAGTGGATTGGAGACTGAAAGTGCCACCCCTCCAATGACACTGGACAAACCAACAGTCCATCAAATTTCTCCTCCTCCATAAACAAATGAAAAACAATAAGTTATTTACATAAAGTGTTGAGAAAGTTTGTTAGAAGAATGCAAACATCAGAAGGCTTAGAAAATCTTAAAAAATCAGGGCAACAGTTTGGAAAGCCAGGTGTCTGCTAAGGAAGGCAGGAGCCTCCCCTGAAATGAAAAATGTAAAGCCCCTCCCTCCAAATTATTATAATTTTGAAATTAAAAGGCTCTCAGGCAAAGATATGGGAATAGGAATAACAGTTCTTTACTAGGAAAACTAAATCTACAAATGCAGTAGTACAGACAAAAAAACCACTGGCAGGGTGAGAACAGGACCTGACACCCTGAGGGTCAGGGTGCTGGCAGCAGTCCCACTGAACGGTGGCTGCAGCCTTCTGCAGTGCCAGGTTGGCTCTGCTGGAGCAGGGATCCTGTGGAAGGGTGGAATTTTCCTCTGGAGCTCCAGGGGTGCTGTAGCTGCCGTCCGGGGGCAGCTCCGGGGGCGGGAGGGGCAGGATCCGGGAAACGGCGGCTGGGAAAGGACCGGCACGGACTGGGACAGGCTGGGATGGACTGGGACAGGCTGGGATGGACTGGGACAGGCACGGACTGGGACAGGCATGGACTGGGACAGGCTGGGATGGACTGGGACAGGCTGGGATGGACTGGGACAGGCATGGACTGGGACAGGCTGGGATGGACTGGGACAGGCTGGGATGGACTGGGACACTGGGACACACCACACCCAGGACTGGGACCCACTGGGAGCAGGATCAGAGCACACTGGGACCCAGCAGGACCAGAACTGGGGCAACAGTGATTGTAGTGGCGGCAACTGGGATATACTGGGAGTGACTGGTAGAAAGTGGAACCGTATTGGGTTAGCTGGGTGTGACTGGGAAGGACCATGAGTATGCTGAGGGCAACTGGGATATACTGGGAGTGTCTGTAACCATACTGGGGGAGACTGGTGTGACAGGGACCATGCTGGGGGAGACTGGGATCACACTTGGAATGACTGGGCCAGTGCTAGGGGCAACTGGGAGCAACTGGGATCGTACTGGAGCAACTGGGACTACAGTGAGGGTGACTGGGGTCATACTGGGATGATATTGGAAGTCACTAGGAGCAAGCTGAGAAGAGCTGGGACTATGTTGGGGCAACTGGGATAAACAGGGAGTAACTGGAATCATGCTGGAGGTGATTGGGAGTCGCTATGAGCAACTGGAATCATGGTGGAAGCTACTGGGAGCAACTGGGAGTGCGTGGAAGCACACTGCGGGCAACTGGGATATACTGGGAGAGGCCAGGAGTGACTGGAATCACTGAGCAACCATAAAGGAAGCTACTGGATTAATATACTGGGACTATCTGGGAGTGACTGGGATGGTACTGGGAGTAACTGGAACCCTACTGGGTGACTATACTATACTGGGACGATAGTGGGGGCAAATGGCATTGTACTGAGAGTACTGGGAGTGACTGAGATGATAGAGGGGTGACTGGAACCATACTGAGAGAGGCTGGAACCATCCTAGGGGTAAATGGTAACACCTGGGACCATGCTGGGATCATAGTGGGATCATACTGGGAGTGACTGGAATCGTACTGGGATTGTACTGAATGCAACTGAAAGTGACTGGGATCATACTGGGTGTGACTGGGAGCTACAGGGCCCATGCTGGGAGTGACCTGGGCACCCCTGGGGGAACTGGGACAACTGGCCCAGCTGGGGCTCAGGGTTATTCTCCCCCAGGGCTGCCCCAGGTCCTGCTGCCATCTCGGACCCCACAGAGCCAAGGGACAGGGGACAGGGACAGGGGAGAGATGAGGGACAGGGGACAAGACAGGGGAGAGCTGAGGGACAAGGACAGGGACAGGGGACAGGTGAGGGACGAGGGACAGGGGACAGGGCAGAGCCAGGGAACACGGCCTGGCCGAGGGACACTGAGCTCCAGCCCTTGGGGCTGTTGCCCTTGGGCTCCCAGCACAGCCCAGGGGCAGAATCCCCTCCAGAAACTGTTGTTTGCTTTCAGCTTTGCTCTGGAACATTCCCCAGGAGCCCCTGCAGCGGCTGCAGCCCGGCCGGGTGCCCAGGGCCACTAAAGCTGCTCTGGCAGTGCCCTCCTGCCCCAGGCAGGGCACACAGCAGCCAAGGAAAGGCTCCTGCTGGGCTCAGGGCAGGCACAGGGCACTCCCCTGGCGCTGCCACAGGCACAGCAGAGCTGGCCTGGGCACAGCATTGGCACCCATGTCCCATGCAATCCCAGCAGGGATTACGGGTCATTGTGTTACAAATGAGAAGCCTGACTAGGCCAATATTCAAGCAGCAATCAATTTATTAATTAATATGGTAAAGTATGAGCAATACAGGCTGGGTATAGTGGGGGAAGCTTTCCCTCCAACTGCACACCGATAGTTGAGGCTTACAGGCATTGATAGGGGTACTCATAAGCTTTCTCAGCAGTTTCCATTCCCAATTTTTACATCACAATTCTATACACTATTATGATTTAGTTTTTTTCAGGATGTATCCCAGAAAGGAGTATCCCCAGATGGTGGGGTCCGGCTTCCAAAAGAAGAAAGAAGTCTCCCAGCTGGTGAGGTCCCGATTCCAGATGTGGGTCCACCTTTTAATTGCAAATCTCATAACAGTGATGTCCACCTTCCCTTGGTCGACACTATCAATCCTTGAGTAGATGTTCATCTTCCTTTCTTAACCTGCTTTTCACTGTTTTTTTAATGTATCAAGATAAGCATGTTTCCTTTTTACATATTCTAAACCTATCGTTTCAAAGATCCTTACTACAAGCAATATTCTAAAATTATACTTCAAGAGGTTATTACTGCAAAACTCTTTAAGGCTTAGCTAAAGCAGAAAGTTCCTGTCAAACAGCAACATCCTTAAAGCTTTAATTCAAATGATCCTAAATCAACTCAGGACTTACAAAGGGTAATTGTGAACAAAGGATAGGTTCAAAGGCCTTCTTCCATGCTTTACCTCCTCAGTTATTTATTAGAATTCATCTTTATAACTGTCCCATGGTCAGTTTCCACATATATCACAATCACAAATATACACGTTGCCTGTATGAACCTGACACGGAACACAGCTTTGTATTTCACAATTACACTGCTGGCATGGCATTGGTCATCAATTCAAATCATTTCCCCATGGAAATCCCATGGCAATGGGTTAGGGTGAGATCCATCCATGGAATTCTCACCTGGCTGGGATGAGAGTGAGATCAGGCCATGGAAATCGCATGGCAATTTCTGCATTCCCAAGGCCCCCATTCCTCAATCCCACACTCCCACAGGAACTCCCCTCCTCCTCCCACACCCACCTTTGTGCTCCAGAGCCTCCCAACCATGTCTGATGGATTTTGGGAGCTCTTCCACACAGCTGTGTCCTAGGGAATGCTTCATCTGCTCCACCATGATCCCTTTGCATTCCCAGCACCTCTGGCTGATCCAGGTGGCACCGTCGGACACTGCAAAGCTCCCGGAGCCCAGCTGGAAGGAGATGAAATCCCACCCCTCGTAGCCGTAGAGATCCCATCCCAGCCCCTCAGAGTCCTCCATTCCCACAGATCCCAGCCCCCGGCTCCCCCCAGTCCCCCCACTCTGGTTGTACCTGCCCCGTCTCCAGGGCACTGTCAGCCACGGGCCCGTTCCTGTCCTTGATCCGGGGCTGGCTATCCCAATATTCCAGTCCTGGCCATCCCAACATCCCAGGTGTGGCTATCCCAATATCCCAGCTTTGGCTATCCCAGTATCCCAGCCCTGGCTATCCTAATATCCCAGCTGTGGCTATCCCAATGTCTCAGCCCTGGCTATCCCAATATCCCAGCTCAGCTCCCCCCACCATCCCCGCTCTCTGCGGCTCCATCCGGCCCCGCTCGCTGCCCCAGCGCTCGCAGGGGTCCCGTCCACGTCCCCCACAATCAAGGACTGGGGGACCCCAGGCCGTGTTCTATTGTGGTTTATTCTCCTTGTTCTCAGTTTGCAATGGTTTCCCTGATGTAGCCCCGCTTCTTTCCTGAAAATGCTTTGCCCCAAGTGCCTTCCCTCCTCCCCCATGTCAATCCTCCCTGTGGCTGCAGAGCCATTCCCCAGTCTCCTCCCTGGGCCCCTGTCAATCCCTCGGCCTCCCTTCCCCTCTTTCCAGAATCTTCCCACAGGGGCGTGGAGTGATTGGGCAGAGGTCAGGGCCCTCCCTTAAGGTGCTTCCTCATTTGTGCTCCTTCATGTCCATCTGCCCGGTTTGCACAACCCCGTTTCCCCCATTGGTTGTTGGATGTATCTTTGCCTTGTTTGCGCCCCCCTTTCCAAGCTGGTGCAGGGGCTGAGTGTGTGCTGTGTGCAGCAGGTTGCCCTGAGGGTCAGAGCTGCCCTGAAATAAACCTTGGCTTTCCCCTGACCAGAGTGGGCCCTTTCTTCCTGCAGCAGCGTCTGCCAGCTGCTCCTGTGGTTTAGGGCTGGCAGCCCCGGCCGCTCTCCTGTAGCCCGGGCACAGGGGAGTGTCCCCCGCAGTCGAGCGTGTCGGGCTGGGCGGGCAGGGCCCGAACGGGCACTGAGAGGACGCGGCGACAGGGCCGGGCTGCGACAGCGCCGCTGCCAGGTACTGCAGGGAGTGCAGAACTGGGGGGACAGCGAGATCGGGGAGCTGGGGGGCTGAACGTGAGAGACTGGGGATCCAGGGGGGTCAAGAGGCCAAGGAAAGGGGGACTTGAAGGGCTGGCCGAGCTGGGAAGGAGGTTAAGGGGCTCAGAGTCAAGGAAAGGGGGTGCAGGGACTGGGAGAGCTGGGATGGGGTGTGCAGGGAATCCTGTGCCCAGGAAAGGGGGTGCCAGGATGTCCTGGGAGTGAAAAAAGGAGGGTCTGGGAGCTGGGAAATGCAGGAATGGGGGCCCAGGGATCCCAGGCCAGGGAAAAGTGTGTGGGGCTGGGTGCTGGGAGAAGCGGGGGCCGGGGAAAGGTTGAGTTGGTGCTGGATAAGGGGGTGCAGGGGGGTCTCAGTGCTGGGCAAAGGGGTAAAAGGGGGTCTCGGGTCTCAGGAATGGGGGTGCAGGGGGGGATCAGGGTCACGGAAATGGTGGGGCAGGGATGGGGAGAGATAGAACGGAGTTCCAGGGGGCCTGGAGCCCAGGAAAGGGGGGTCCAGGGTTTCCCAAAAAAGGTGGGACATGACATAGGGACACCCTGGATATTCCAGAAGGGGGAGTTCAGGGCATCTCTGGTTTTTGCAGAAGGATGGGGCTGGGGGCATGGAAAGGCTGGAATGGGGGTCCAAGGTGTTCCAGGTCGTCCCAGGGTCAGGCACACGGGAAGTCTGGAGGTGCCCAGGGAGGTGGAGGTCAGCCCAAATATTCTGGGGGAATGCCTGGGTTGGGATTTTTTTGGGGGATGTTTGGAGAATGAAGAAGTGCAAGGCTGAGCGGAAAAGGCCCCTTGTGGGGACATCGGGGGGTGGCGGTGGCGGCTGGCGGCAGAGGCAGCCTGGAGGAGCAGAGCCCTGTGTCCCCCAGGAGCCCAAAGTGGGGAGCCCAGAGAGGGGGGAGCGCCGCCATTGGCGGGAGCCTGCAGAGGCTGGAGAGGGGCAGGGGGGACTCCTTGGAGCCCCTGCAGCCCAGAGCAGAGAATGAGGGGAGAAGGGAGCCCAAAAGGCAGCCCGAGAAGCCCCGGCATCCTGAATGGGCAGAGTGAAGAGGGGGCAGCTTTTGGGATTGCTGGGACTGCCAGCAGGCTGGGGAGGGCGGGCACTGAGGACAAGGGGGACCCCCAATGCAAGCGTGACCCCAGCAGCTGGGACAGGGGGAACCCTTAACAGCAGAGGGTAGGGTCCAGGTATGGGGAATTCCTGGGAGGCTTTTTCAAGGCTGAATCTTGGTGTTTGGGAGGTATTTCTGGAGCCCAGATGGCCGGTGACTTGTAGAGATGGACTTGGGCAGAAAGACCTTCAAACTCATCATCCTCATCCCTTGTTTTTCCCAAACCAGGATTTCCCATTCTTGTGAGGCTGTGAGGAAGAGGAAAATGCCCCTGAACACTGAGGCAGGTGAGGAGGAAGTCAGTGCCCCTTTCCCCCTCTCTCCTGCTGCATCTCCCAGCCCAGCACGGCCCCGGCTGCAGGACAGCCTGGGGGCATCTCCTTGCCCTTGCCTGTGGCCCAGAGGCAAATGCCATCCTGTCCTTGTCCTTCCTCCCCCAGAGCAGGAGCTGAGCATGGAGATCAGGGAGGACAAATTCCCGCGGCAGAACCTCGTGGCAGAGGCCGTTTTGAGCAGCTCCACGGCGCAGGAACCCAACGGGGAGGAAAAGCCCCGGAGATGCCGCACGAGGAGGGGCTGCAAACGCAGATGGCAGGGATCTGAGCGTGAAAGAGCCAGCCTGGGCCAGGAAGGCGGCCGGAGATGGAGCCAGAGGTCGGAGCTGGTGGTCCACGAAGAGGTTCCTGATGGAGAGAAGCCCCACAAGTGCGAGGAGTGTGGGAAGAGCTTCATCAGGAGCTCCCAACTGATCATCCACCAGAGGAGCCACACTGGGGAATGGCCCTACGAGTGCGATCAGTGCAGGAAGAGGTTTCAGAGCAGCTCCCATCTCCTCGTGCACCAGCGCACGCACACAGAGGAGAGGCCCTTCCGCTGCCCTGACTGCGGGCAGGGCTTCAGGCACAACTCCCATCTTGTCACGCACCGGCTCATCCACACTGGGGAGAGGCCCCATGAGTGTGAGGAATGTGGGAAGAGCTTCAGGCACAGCTCCACCCTGATCCAGCACCAAAAGATCCACTCTGGGGAGAGGCCCCACAAGTGTGAGGAATGTGGGAAGAGCTTCAGGCGGAGCTCCACCCTGATCCAGCACAAGAGAACCCACACTGGGGAATGGCCCTACGAGTGTGGGGAGTGTGGGAAGAGCTTCAGGCAGCGTCCCCACCTGATTGTCCACCAAAAGATCCACACTAGGGAGAGGCCCTACGAATGTTCCAAGTGTGGGAAGGGGTTTCAGACCCGCTCCCATCTCCTCCTGCACTATCAGAGTCACACAGAGGAGAGGCCCTTCTGCTGCCCCGACTGCGGGAAGGGATTCAAGCACAACTCCCACCTCGTCAGGCACCAGCGCATCCACACTGGGGAGAGGCCCTACGAGTGTCCCCAGTGTGGGAAGAGCTTCTCCAGCAGCTCTAACTTGACCCGACACCAACGGAGGCACCGGTGAGGGAAGCCCTGCGAGTGCCCCGAGTGCGGGAAGAGCTTCGTGCGCTGCTCCAGATCCATCCCCCACTGCAGGACCCATGCTGGGCACAGCCCTGGTGACCCACATTCCCTGTGATCCATGCTGGGAACACACCTGGCTGCTTCTCCTTTTGGTTTGGCTTTAATTTTTTTCTGTTCTTCCTCTCTTTGTACTCCAAAAGCTACGAGGGATGGATCTGTCACCTCAAAACCACTCAAATCCCACTGAAAACAACTGAATTTTGAGGCTCAATCCCTCCTCAAATTGCTTGTTCCCTCCTCAGAAAAACTCAATCCCAGGCCAAACTCACTCCATTCCACAGGTCCCAGATGGGGTTGCGAGGGGATTGGGAGCACTGGGATCCCAGTTGGGAGTGGTGGGATGTGGATTGTGTGGGGCTGGCTGGGTGGGATGTATTTGACAGCAAATAAAACTTTCAGAGTTACTGATTTCGGTCCCATTCATTTTCAGTCAGTTCTGTTTGCAGAGTGCCGCCTTCTCAGCTGATTAATTTGCTATAAAAATCCCATTTTTTAAATCATCTAACCCAAACAATCCAAAAACCAATATCCAAATAAAAGCACTCACCCAAAATTAAATTTTGAAAAATAATTTGAATTGTTTTAGAGTACTTTAGGGTGTTATTAAAGTTTAATTGTTTGGTTAAAATGTATGAGAAATTATAGTGGTGCTTGGTTTTGTGTTTAGTATATTTGGAATATGAATTGTTTTACTAAGGCATGTTAGATTGTATGATAGTTTTTTTAGATATTTTTAATCTAAAGTATATTAGTTACTGCATTAAAACTTTCAGAAGGTATTTCTTAGTATATAATTTGTTTATTGGTAATAATTGTTATTGTTGTTTTGGCTTAAATCATTGGAGTATCGTAAGGAAAAAAATTTCATTTTTATTATAATTGATTCATTGTAATTATAGTTTATTGATTTATAATTTTGTTTTCAGTTGTTGAGAGGAGAGGAAGGAAGTTCAAGGGCAGGAACATTTTTTTTCTCCAGCTTGTGCAGCCCAAGTCTGGGTGCTATTCAGCCCAGAGCTATGGGATAATATTGTAGTGCCTCCCACACACATTCTGCCTCCAAGAAAAGCTTGGCTTGGCTTATTAGAGTGAAATAAATAGAAGAGTAATAAAATGGACAGTTAAACTCATCCCTCTTGAACGACTCTCTTGCTTTCCAGTGTCAATCCTGCACATCATGCTCCCAAGGCTTGTTACGAACAAGTGTCTGAGATTGCTTAAAAATTCCCAGGCAAGGTTCAGTAAAAACCAGATTGAATATTAAGCAACAGCTCAAGAAAATTCATTGGCAACATTCACATTATTACTTACTGCTTGGTTAAGGAACAACATAGGGAAAAAAAAGCAAGAAACAAAATTCAGTCAATGGAATGAGAAACATTCTGAGAATTATGTGTGTGTGTGTGTGTGTGTGTGTGTGTGTGTGTGTGTATGTGTGTTTAGGTGCATTTGAGAAAGGGACAGAAAGGACAAGGATCAAAAGGAATGCAGCCTAAAAGCTTAACAGCACTGGAGCTGAGCAGTGGTTAAACTGGAGCCTCCAGGAGTGGGCTCTTGGCCCAGGATCCATGGCTGCTCAGTCATGCTGCCAGTGCAGCAAGCTGGAGAGCGCGCTGGCTCTGCGAGGCCCCACTCAGAGGGAGGTTGCTGCTGGCACCTCTGGGCTCCAGGAGAGCCCCAAGGGCCTCCTTTGGGAGCGCTGTTCATGGGCCACAGGCGAGGGGCCTCAGCCATCAAGGCTTCATCGTGGCCGCACCGTGGGTCAGCAGCCTGGCTCTGAGAGTGGGAGAAGGAGGATGTCATGCCATTGAGGCAGGAAAAGCGGTTTCCAAGGCAGTTCACAGGACACCCCAGGAGCTCGTCAGACAGCACAAGTGCCTGGCAGCGCTCGGTGTCTCTGGGAAGCTCAAGAGGAGCTGGGCCCAGGGGCTGTTCAGCAAGGCCCAGGCCTGACAAGCGTTTCTCAGGTCACTGTGTGGCTGGCCATTCACCACCACAATCTGAAGCACGAGGTTTTGATGTAGGGTAAAAAGGCATGGCCCAGTGGAAGTGGGCCGTGTCCTCAGGCCTGTGGGAGAATCACAATGCAGATCCTTGTGCTACTGATTCCATCTCCCCCACTTTTCTGAGTTCTTGGTGGCAAGGTCATTTAGGTTAGACACACAGCTCTCTGAAGCTTTCTGCAAATGAATTAAAGTGAGATTGCACATCCCAAATCGTGTTCTGTTACAGTTTAACTGATTGATTTAAGAAATTTCTGGAGCAGAAAACTTGCTTCCTCAGATATTTACTGTGTGTTGCACCAAGCACAGAGGAGAGATTTAATGTCAAAGGCATGGCCCAGGCAATGCTCTTTTGACAAGTTCTGCCCTGAGCTGTCCTGAGGAAGATCTGAACAGTTCGATGTCACTAGCACAATCTCCTGCAGTGGCTGCTGGCCAGCAGAACAGGGCTGTCAGCTGTGCAACAAGTGTTGCCACAAGCAGCAGCTCAGCCAGGGCAGCAAATCAAGAGCTGGGAAGGAGCTGATCTGAAGGCCAAACCTCCTTAGCTCCTAAAAGAGCTGGAACAGTTCCTCATTCCAATGAGGTGCAGTGTTGGACACAGCTCTGTGTGAGCACTGGACACAAGTTGCTCCCACTGAGTGCTGTGATGGTTTCTGCAGGAGCTCTGGGCTCCTGTGTGTGCTGGACACAATGAGGAGAGAAGGAGCCAAGTGCACTGACACACCTTTGCCTTGAGCATGACCCGGCCTGGACCAAACACACTGCAAGGTTTCCCCTTTGGCCCATGTCTCAAAATGTCAGGTCAGCTGTTGGACGACTCAGGTTGGTTTGGTGTCAAGGAATTTCCTCAGAAATACTGGGTTGGTCTTACTCTGTGCCTTCCCCTCAGCAGCCTTGGGGCTGCTCCTGTGTGAAGCCATGTGTCTCACACAGTTTGGGAGAACTTAATACAGGACACTCTGCAATGAGTCATCTCCTCTAAAGTGTTCCAACAATCCCCTTCCAGTAACAGGAAATTAATACCAATAGATGAAAGCGGAAAAAAATTGCAACAGTTTATTAAGAAGCGGAATAGCTGAAAAGCAAGCAAAAAGGCCAGTGAGTTCTAGATATCAAACTGCCAGACCTCACCGTCCCCCTGCTGGGACAAAGACCCAGAATGCCGGAGGAAAATCCCCCCAGGACACGTGTTACAAGGTGGTGCTGGGTTCTCCCTCAGGAAGAACAGGAGCTGTCACGGAGCAGCTCCAGCAGCAGATGAAAGCTCCATGCTTGTCCAGCGTCGACTTTCTCCCAGAGGCAGAGCTCTGTGGAGCGGTCACGGCAGGTGAAGCAGCTGGGCTGGAGCCCCTCGGTGTCTTTTCTCCCCCGCGTGGCTCAGCTCACGCTCTTGGGCTGGGAGCGGGGCTGCTCCACTCCTGCCGGCACCATGTCCCTGGGCTTGGACAGTTTTCTGCCAGGAGAGCCCAGCATGCTGTTACACAGATCTCTCATAAAGGCCCAAACCAACTCCAAACACTCTGCCTACAGCAGCATTTCACAAAGGGCTGCAGAAATCCAGGACAGCTGCAAGTGAGTGTCAGACGGCTTTTGTCTTGTTCTTGCCAGCAGAATTCTTGATGAACTGATGCAATTTTATTCAGATGTAACATAGGAGCTGTGATTTTTTATTGAAATATTTAATGATGAGTAACAAGCCTTGGGAGCATGAGGTACAGGACTGATGTGTGAAAGCATGAGCATATCCTCCAAAGCGACCAGTTTAATTGTCCATTTTATTACCCTTGTATTTATTCCACACTAATAAGCAAACTCAAGCTTTGCTTGGATATAAAACAGGCACGGCATACCCTACGGTCTCTTGCAGGGTCACCAGGGCTGGCAGTGACAAAGCAGGCAGTCTGCTTCATTGTGAATCACTACAGATCTGCATCATAATGTGTTTTTAAGTAGCATGGTATTATTAAGATCTCCTTTTCTACATGAGATACAAAAAGGAGGTTTGTCGTGGTTTGGCCGGAAATGTGTTTCTAGAAAAGTCTAAGTCCGGCCAATCAGTGGCCAAATTCAAAATTGGCATTTGATGTGGCCACTAAGGGTCTGGATACGCCTCTGAGAACACACGGGGGTTAAAAGCAGGAGATTCCCAGAGAACTTTCTCTTTGGGAATCCGGCGTTGGTGAGTAGAGTCTGGCCTCTCCCCTGCCCAGCTGCGTCTGGGTGGGGGAGGGGGAGGCCATGACAGGGAGGAGGCCGGGAGCCCCAAAAGGTGCAGAGGTGGAGGAGAACATGCAGGGGTTGATGAGATTTGAGATGTCTGGGCAGCCCCCCTGGAGAGAGGGACAGAGATTGTGCTGGCGGCTCAGCCAGCCAGAAGCGGGGGAGGTGGCGAGAGAAGGTGCCCGGCAGCTGTGGGAGTCCTGGACAGGCAGAGGCGAAGTTTTTAACCCCTTGGTAGAGTAATAGAAACCTTGCAAATACTGCTCCTCCTGAATCAGAATGAGGAGAGAGAGATGATGGACTGCGTGTGAGGAAAACTGGAAGAGATGAGAAGAATCCTAGGTGGGAAGAGATGATGGAGTGGCCTTGAGCGGGACTCTTTCTTGTATGGCCATGGACAGACCCATACCTGGAGACTGTATTTAGGGGGAGACAATGCTTTGGAGCCAAGAGTGAAGCAGTGGAGTGAACAGAGACGGCTGAGGAGGGTGTGGGATGCCCTCTGTCTCCGTGGAGGGGAAGATCTCTGCTCACGAGCCCCTCGGCCCCAGGGGGTAAATTTGGGGGGGACTGGTGTCCCAAAGTTGAGAGACTGCTGCTTTTGGAACTGGGTAGAGCATCCTTAAACAAGATACCCTAAAAGCAGTCCTGGCCTGTGTCCAGTGGTGAGAGCACTGGACATGGGGGGGAAGCCTGTGGTGCAAGGGAGGACTTCTCTCTCCCCGATGGATTTGAGGGTGGATTAGTTGAAAAGATGATGATGGACTGAAAGCTGATTACCTGAAAGGTGGGAATCTATGGTGTTATCTCATTCTGTGGAGAAAAGGGAGGGGGGAGGAGGAATGTATTTGGAAAGTTTTTATTCTTAGCTCTGTGTGTGTGTGTTCCTTTATGGATATTGTTATTAATAAAATGTTGTGTTTTTCCCTCCATCCCCGAATGGGAGCCTGCTTTGTTCTGTTCCCGGGTAACATCTCACAGCAACCCTTTTAGAAATATACTCTTCATGGAGGCCCTGGCATTGTGCTAGGGTCAAACCATGACAAGGTTCTGAAATGATTTCCATGCAAGCAGGCAGTAAAGAACTGGCTCTGCTATCCTAACGAAGCTTTGGCTTTGGCAATTGCACTCTTCCCATTCATCTTTTGACACAGACACTCCAGGTTTTCCCCACACCCCTGCAAGGCTGGCAATCCCTGTTTCCCATTTACTGTTCTTCCCTAGAGCAAGTACAGTGGCTGCTTTGAAACTAAAAGCCCTGAGATCTGGACATCTTGAAGGAGCATGAAATGCTAATTAAGTGTTCCCATTGGTAATACCCAGGTCTGCACTTCCCAGAGCTCTGAAGCAGCAGCAGGAGGACCATGCATCATTCCTGTTGGTGGATGCTCATGTTGCTGGTGTGCAAGAGCAATGGCTTTGAGGAGGGACAAAAATGCCCCTATTCAAACAGTGGCTGTGCAAGGAGATGTGAAGTTTCACTGCCTTTTTTAGGATAGTTTAGAAAGATCTAAGGATCTAAGAGATCCATACTGTGGCATGGAGCAGGTCCCTAATTTTGTCTCCAGAGAAATCCCCAAAGGACACATCGGCTCTGCTGGTGATGGCAACCTCATAAGCTCGTGGACTTGTTTTCCCTGCAACATGCCAGCCTGCCTGGGCTTTACTAGGCCAGGACTAGACCCATAGCTATGCCAACACATGCAGCCACGTGACACAGAGTCAGACAAAGTTTTCCTTCAGGAAACTCAATTAACACATTCACATGCAGTTTCTTCTAGAACATCAGAAGCTGTCAACCATGAGGACTTTGCTGTCAAAAGGTTACAGTTTGCACTGGGCCCAGAAGTATTTTTCCCTAAGGCAAAACAAATTGAAATGTGAAGTTTAAATCTTCAAATGACTATGAAAGGAAACTGTAGACTAATTTCTGGAAAGGCAGCATTGTCAATGATCATGCAGCCCACCAAGAGCTGGAGCAGAATCCAGAATTGCTTATTCCAGCTATGCAGGAATTCATTACCCTGGCAAGCACCAGTCCACGGCAACAAATGATCCAATAGCCCTGGGCAGAATGGCACCCAGGCTGGAGTGGAAATAGATTTGAGGAACCCTTGTCACTTGTTATTGGCCTCACAGCCCACTCATCCCTTGGCAAGCAAGTTGCAAAAAACACAGTTGGACTGCTGTCCTGGGTAAATCTACATACAGATGACTTTTCCAAAGCAGGGCATCTTTTCCCAGTGAAATACACATCCTCTTCTTACCTATGAAATTGTGCCTGAAGTCACCTGTGAGCCAGATCTGTGTGAGATTGCAAAGGAGCAAAGCTTTGGCATTTGGGCACCTTCTCTTGGTTTCTTTGCTCAGGCCATCTGAGAGCACAGAATACATCTAGGTAGAAAACTTTTGACTCTACAGGATCTTTTGTTTCCATTGTCCCCAAACATGTCAATGTGTGGCCCAGTTGTAATGCCAAGTAACAAAGAGGAGCACAAATGACACAAAGAAAACGTGGCAAAAGAGGAAGGGGAGATGCGCAGTGAGGAAAGGATGTGGTGAGACACTGGCACATCAAGCAAGCTGCACTCCCATAATCTCTAGGCTAGCAGGTTCTGGTCTCACATTCTCCTTTTGGCTTATTTAAATTATTATTTTTTTCTAATCATCAAAATAAAATATATACAATTATAAAGATGTCATCAATATTGAAAGATACAATCAAAACCTTTATTCAAAACGACATCTAAATATCAGAATATAAATCCATCTCTAACTATGAAGCCTAACACATAAATCCTATTCTTGTGACACTCTTCAGACAGGCAGCAGCTTCTTCCTGAGCTTGGAGGAATTAGAGCTCTTCTGGATGGGAGACAAGGACTTTGTGGGTAAGAGAAAATTGGAAGTGTCCAGAGAAAACTGCTTGGTAAGGCTGTAGGCAGTCAGATCTGCAAAGGGGGACACAAAGTGTAACAGAGACAGCAATACAAACCTAAAGCACATGAAGCTCCATATTTCCTGGGACACATTTTATGGAAACTTCTAAACAGCTGCACAGAGAAACATGCTTCTGCTGGCAGACACTTGAGGCAGGCTGGGGGCAAAGCCTGCCCCACATCCACAGAGGCACCCCAGGAAGAGCCTGGCCTCTGGGCTGCCCTGGGACAGCAGGGAGCCCAGAGCCCTGTGCTCTCCAGCAATGGCTCAGCTGCACATGCACCCTCCTGCTCCTCTCCCTGCCCCACAGCTGAGCAGCCCTCCAGCTGCACGGGGCACTGGCAGCAGCACAGCTCATTGCAGGGCCACATGCAGGGCACAGCTGTTCCCTGGCAATGTGCACAGCCTGGCTGGGCTGCCACAAGACCCTTCCTCCCAGCAGAGAGCGGCCCAGCTCCCCCCTCACCTCTGTGTGAGCCTGAGCCAAGCTTGGCCTTAACCTTGTCCTCAGTCTGGAGTTGCTTCAGGCCCCACACGCCATGACTAGGAAGGGAGATGGAGAGAGCAGGGGCAGATGCACGCCCTTCCTTAGTCTTTTGTCATTTTTGGCACAGCTAAGAAGTCACATCCGGAGGTGTCCAACTCAGCTCTTGGTCAGCTTTCTGGAGAACATGATGGCTTCACCAGCCCAAAAGGCTGTTGAGGTTTTCCCGCACGTGGGGAGGCTTGCTGGCAGCACACTTCCTCAGCTGGGTGCCCATCACCTGGCAGAGGGCACAGGCCAGCTTGGTGAGCACAGTGCGGACGCTGGCGCTTGGCACAGGCAGCGCCTTGTTCTCCAGGCAGGACCAGAGCACGGGCAGGGCGCAGCGCTGGACCACTGCAGGGCTCCTGGCATGAACCCACTCCACCAGCACTGCCGGGAGAGAGACACAGCTCCTTACCCACCAGCCTCAATGCCAACAGGGATCTGCCTCTGCTTGTGCTTCTTGGGAGCCTCTCTGGCTGAGGTCAGTGAAACAGCACACAGAGCCCCATGACCCAGAAACGGGCAATGCAGCTGATCATCCTTGAAACAGAACCACCAACCCCTCAGGACTAATTTCTCCAACCAGAGCCTTGTCCCTGTGGCAGACTTTGTACCTTTCCTAAAGCATTTCACAATCTGTTTCTGCAAGAACAATGACTGAAATGTCAAATTGCTTTTTATTTCCATTAAGAAGTTGTCTAAACCCACACTGAAGATTTGGAAATGCACCCTAGAGAGGCAATTGAGAGATTTCTAAGAAGAGGGATGATTCAATTTTTGTAACTTTGATGTCAAGGGCCACAGGTCTAACCTGGCTCTCCCCTTGGCTCAGTGGTGCACAGCAAAGGGCAGCATTAGAACCCACTTCAAAACTCCAGCCCACCAGAGATGGGTGCTGCCTGACAGCTGGATGAGAAACACCAGTGACTAGCTGCTGTCTTTGGCAGAATGCTGCCAGGGTCGGCTGTTACTTGTCTCTGCCCAGCACGGGAAAAAGTGGTTCTGGGTAGGCCGCGCTCTCGAAGAAGGAGTCTGGACTCTTGCTTTTAGGTCTTCAGTCGAGTTTATTATTTCTTATCTACAAAGATTTTCTGTCTGTCCAGCCGAGGTCTGATCAGCAAGACAGCCAAAGGCACTCTCCCCCGCCCACGGGGCGGTTGTCTCTTTTATAATGAAAACTACGTATTCGATATTTACCTTTAATTCCCAATATTTTCTGCCCTTGTTGGCAAGTGTACTCTTTCTATGAACCAATCCACACATGCCAACATCATCCTGAACATGGATGCCAAGGAGAAGAAAGAAGAAGGACAGGGCACGCCCAAATTCCTCCATCTTGGGACTCCAGATCCATGCACAGAATTCTAGACCCCCCTGTACAACACATAAAACCCCCCTGTACAGTGCATTCTAACTTAAGTTCTAACAAGTGAATAACATCCCCTCACCATTCAGGCCTGAAATTCTCTCATCTCCTCACCTTCAGGTGTCATTTCTTTAAAAGGATCAAAGTCAAGCCACCAGGTACTTTTGGCAACATTCCAGGGCCTCCGAGCCCCCCAAGGGTTGTCTCGGTAGCTCTGGACATCCGGAGTGATGTACTGAGTTCCCACAGAATGCTTTTGAGGATTCCAACAAAATGCTGTTTCAAACTTCAGGGTGTCTTAGAGAATTACCCAGACCCATTGCTGTGGCATTTGGACATCTCCACATTTTAATAGCATTTCCAGTCCCAATGTTAATGGCATTTTTTCTTATAATGTCCACTGAAATAAGAGCATAGCGAGAGAAAAATGCTGCACAGCGGATGGAAATTTAACCAAAACACAAGCGTTCTCTCATATTGTCTCTGAAATTTGCACTCTGCTCATTTTCTGAACTGAACTATATCAAACACAGACAAAAATTCACTACCAACAGGCTTCTTGCATGGCAGATTGGGCTGGGAGATCAAAACCTGAAGTGGTCTGGAGACCATTCTTATTTTCTGAGCAGGCAAAATGTTATGTAGTAGCCATTTATTATCCTGTGGTGGAAGAGATTTCATTTTCTCTATGCTGTTAATCTACCAGCACCTTAATGCAACAATTCAACATTGAAACAGCTCCTGAAAGACCCCCAACCAATTCTGCTAAGCAGGGAAAGGGTTATGGTACTCCCTTTCTAAATGGGAGTTCATTTGAGTTTAAATGTAATTAAAGACATTGGTGACTATTGAAGGTGAGAAACAGCTGTCTGTTCCTACTAAATCTCAGAGAGAACATCTGCTCTTTCTAAAGTAGTCCTAAATTATGCTTAATTCCTTTATTTGAAAAAGAGATCAAAAGAACTGCAAAACTAAATTCCCTGTTGCTGGTGATCTACTTTATTCAAATGCTCTATAACGGGCCTTTGACATTCCTAATCACTGAACATGCCCTTTTGAGATTCCTAATGAAGACACAAAGTTATTACACCTTGCATTTAAAGATGCTGGCATAATTAGCAGTGGATTTAGCCCCAGCTTAAGCAAGGCTAACAAGTGTCTTCTCTGCTATATATTGAGATTGTAATTTTTCCATTCTTTGGCTACTGCTGACATAGCAAGCTCCTCTGAGGAATCCATTAACAGCTGCATTTGTAGCATTTGGGACAGTGCTGACACAGGCAGACACTGTTTGCACACCCTGAAATGCTCACTCCAATGCCACTTGGATTTCAGAACAGACAGGGAGCCCAGCACTCTGCTTCTGCCCCTGTGCCCCCAAAAGCTCGATTGCACTAAATCCGTCCCTCTAAGACGTGTGTTGAGTTTTGACCTAAGCTGTGACCCCCAGGCTCTGCACGGTTCAGCCTCAAAACTTCCCAAGAGAAAAACAAGAATTCTGTGAGAACAAAACAAACTGATTCCCTGAAACAGCGTTTGCCACCATTTTCCCTAAAGGATCACAGATGTCCCTGAGCTCCCAAGAGAGGAGCCAGCTGGGGTATTTGAGCCCCTCCCTTTCCTGCAGGTGGGTTCTGAGATGCCCCAGTGAGGGCTCAGCCCTGAGGCCGAGCTCTGCCCCATCTCAGGTGCTGCACAGCTCTGCAGCAGCCAGGGAAACCTGCCAAATACACCTGCCTTGGCTGCTGGGCAGGAGGGACAAGCTCAGCACCTCCTGATGTGGAGGAGCTACTCTGCTGTCTGCTCACAGGCATTCCCTGTAAATACTCCCTCGGAGACCTCTTGGCTTAGAAGGGGAGGCCATACCTGCGATACTCCCGGTGACATCCAGCAGAGCTTGGCCACTCAGATGACTCCATTGGTGGCTGAACTCTTTCAGCAGTGATACTTTATCTACAAGTGAAACACATGTTTCTGCTCACTTGTCTGAGGTCATAGGAGAAAGGAGAGTGGGGGAGGGAAAGGGCAGGGGCAACCCCATTTTATCAAAGAAAGTAAATTTCTGCTGATTTCTGAATCATTTTTGACTTTCCTTCCTGCCTACTTGGCAGGGTTTAAAATTCCAAAAGAAAAGCTCTCCTTTCACATTTGCAAATCCAAACTCATCTCCTGTACCAGGAGCTATGTTAAAGCATTTCACATCAGGGACCTCAAGAGGAGTTCAGTCACATGTAAGAAGCAGTGAAAAGGTTTTGCATCCCAGAGCAAAAAGGAAGAAGCCCATCCTTGGGACACAGAAAGGCACTGAGTCAGGCAGTTCAGGACTTCACAGAGCAGCTGAGGTGGAGAAAGTGGAAACTCCCCTTGAAGATCTGCCTCCTCAACACTCCATTTTTCAGGCATTTTCAGAGCTGACATAAGTCTATGTGGCAAAGGAATTTAAAGCAGCCCTTGCCTATGTAGTTCTTTGCTATTGCCACCTTGCCCCACACAAAACAACATGTAGAACAAGGCATGGTTGCAGCTGGATTTAGACTTGCTTGTTACAAAGAAATTAACTTGGTGAATCATAAGTTCCCCTTTGAAAAAAGAAGAGAAAGAAGAAAGGTAGAACATAGGCAGCTAATGCCTGTAATGTAGAGCCTGCCAGGTGGCTGCTCTGCAGAAGCTCTGATGGGCCAGTATCCCTTCATGCCAACAGCAAAGCTCTTCATTTGGGAATTCAAATGGGGACCAAGAAAACTTCAAAACCCCTTTCCCTCTGAATTGCAGCACAGTTGTAGTCCAGCACTTGCTCTTCAGAGCTGCAGCACAGAGCCAAGGGCTGCTGGGACTGTTGGGCAATGCTGCTGCACATTCCAGCCTGCTGGGGACTGGTGCATAAAGACTGCACTTGCACAGCCTCTGGTGGCTGCCAGCTGGAGCCTTCCACAGACAACAGCAGCTACCAAGGCACTCAGCGTTCTCTTGTGTGGCAGAGACAGAGGCACAGGTGAGGAGAGTCCGTGCCAGGGCTCAGCCTTACCCAGATGAGCAATGGATTCTTCCAGTGCGCTCACAGCTGCGGCATGAACCCCGGGATCCTTTGAGTTCAGGTTCTTTGTTATTCCCTGCACCAAAGGGATCATCACCGGCTTCAGGGCATCTTCCAGGAGGCTGATGATTTCAGCCAGCACGTCCAGCGCCTTCTGTCTCACTTTCTTGTGGCTGTCAGATATTCTCAGGACAAAATAATCAAAAATCTGTGAAGAGAAGAAGCAACATGAAAGCTGGATTAGAATGTCTTTGTTTGAAGAGTGGATATAGCACTCAGCAATGTAAAAGATGAAAGTGATCCTCTCTCTCAGGTCAGCACTTGCTTGCACAATTTCACTCTTTTCCTGTGGGCCACTCACTGGAATGGTAGCGCAACCTCATGCTGCTTGAAAGATTTTCTTCTGTTTTTAAGAAGTTTGGTTGGGGAAAGAGTAGTTCCTATTGTATTTCTCTCCATCTAGAAATCATTAAATCAATTCCATTTGTTAATGCAAAAGGCTACCCTTGCTTTACAAGTATGTAAGCAGATATTTACAATGCCCATTTTTCTATACAGTTGCCTAAAGTACTGAGGACAGCTATGATTTTGGCAAAACTAAGGCTGGAGAAGATCTAAGTTGGATGTAGTCTGTCTCAAAACCTGTGTCTGGAGAAGGGCAGGGCTCTGATCAACTCTTCCAGGATCCAGACCATTTCTCAGTTAACTAAGAGGGAGACTTCTGAAATGAAATGTGTTGTACAGCTCTCCTTAGAGCAGGTTCAGTCCCTTGACAGCCACAGCATCAGGCACCATATTCTGGACAAAGGGAAAGAGCAGCTACTGGGAGGAGAAAGGATGGATCTGTCCTTAGCTGTTTTCTTCCTTTCCAAAGAGAACAAAAGGCCCCCCAAGAAGGGTGAGCACTGTCTTTACCAAGAGGAATAGGGACAAGTGGAAAGGAGTTCCAGAGTTGTGCCTGAGCAAGACAAGATGGAGTTTACAGAAAAATTCTTTCAAAAAAACTGGGTTTAAACCAACCCAGCCTAATACTTCTCTTCCCCATGCAAATCCATCATTTCTCTAGAGAACAACAGCCACGCTTTCAGTGGCTGGATTCCCTTCACTTAACCCAACTAGCAGTAGGAGACAGCAGCAATTACAGCAGCAGAAAATTCTGCCATCGTCTAATGAACAGCATCAATAGGCACCTGCCAGACAAATGCAGCTGGACTGAAAAAACGTGTCCTGAAGCCTGAACCTGGTATAAATCTGTCTGGGTAAGAGGGACCAGCCTGTCCCAAACAGCCAGGATGGAGTGCCAAGACTCTCTGAATTAACTTTACTTCTGCAGCCTTAGGAAAGGAGCTAAAGAAAAGGGACAATGAAGACACCCTACATACTTGGACAATGTTAGTGGAGATGAGCTGGGGGCTGGTTTTGCACAGGTCTAGGAGGAGTGCCACTCCTTCCATGCGTGCCTGAAACCCTTGGCTTCCAGGAGATGGTAAAGCTTCTGGAGCGGCTCCGTTTCTTCCACAGCTGCAGGCAGCGTGACCTGGGCTTTGGCACGGTGTACGAGGCGTCCATCAGAGGTAGGTTTCACCCTGGAAAATAAATCCAAATTAGGACCTGTTGGTGACAATGCCTTCAGTTAATTCTGAGCAAAACATCTTGAGGAGCTTTCCTAATGATGTTATTTGAAGCTAGAAAATCATGAGGCTCGGAAGAACAACATGGACCTTGTGACTATCATCATGGGAGACAATCTGCAAGGAACATTCTCCCAGTGCTCACTCAGGAAAACCAAGGATGAGATGCATCTGATCTATCTTCAGATGGCTTCCAATGCACATGAGTTACACTGCTTTGTGGGGAAAGAGAGACACTACTTCCAAGTCTAAATGCCTCTTCATATGGGATGTGTGTGCCTTATTATAAGGAAACTCATCACTCTGGAGAAGTGTCTCTACAACCAGGCATGACAATCTGCAAAAGCAGCTCAGATGCATCTGAACAGATGAACAGGGGCATATCTGAAGGATCCAGAAAATCAGTAACAGAGATAAAACCAGAAGCCAGACATCCCAGAACTATGCTCACATTTTGTTTGCTTCCCTAGAGACTAGATGCACAGCTCAACAACCCCACAGGGAACAATTCTCCTGGATCAACCTGTCTCTTCCACAAGCATGGAAAGATGCTAGAGCCATGCTGCTGAGGCATGTGGTCATGTTCCTGCCACTGCTGAGCATGACAGAGCTAAATAAATCCCCTCTGTTATCAGAGGAGCATAGGTAGCTCTGCCACTAGCATGAAGAGACAGCAAGGACCAAATTCCTGTCTTAAATGCTGATTGCAGCACAGGGGGAAATAAACCAAACACGCTTTCCATCGAGTAACATATACGAAAGACAGGAATATCAAGATAAAAAGTCCACCTTGAGACACCTGTTGACCAAAGCTGCAAAGGAATTGCCTTGCTACTTCCTACTCAAACTTGGTACAGTCTGAAGGTAAGAAAGCCATCATTCACATGGATGAGACCTGCATCTTTGAGGAATGGCACCTTGCTTCTAGTCTGGGACTCCTCATCAAAACACCCATCTGAAAAAGACTCCACTCAGATTAAATAAAAAACCACTCTAGTTCAATTTACTTGTCCCAAGTCAGGCAGCAGAAAAGTGGACCTCTCCTAGCCTCCACAACCCTGCCCTTGCCACTGCACTGGATCATCTGAGCTGCAACCAATGGATGTCTTTTTGTCTCTCCATTTTTTGTGGAAAGCCCTCCAGAGAAGTTGTGTTCAGCATAATGCAGAAGTAGACATTTTTTATCCTAGAGCATTTGTAGGGAAAGGAAACAATCTCTGGCACTGGTCATCTCTGCCAGAAAGATTTGCCTGAGGAGGAGGCATGTGAAGCTTGTCATGGGCTTTGTCACATCTGACAAAAGTGCTCAGTACCGTTTGCTAGAAGGCAATGTGGCCTGGGGCTTCTTGGCGCCATCGTTCCTCTTCTCCACCGGCTCCTTGACAGATGGGCGTTCACCCTTCTGGTTTTCCATCCCCTAGAGAGACATAAAGAAACCCCATCAATCTTTAGGATATAAAACACAAGTTAGAACCAGAATCACTGCGACCAAGGCCTAGGGAAACATTTCCTAACTTAGAGAAATAAACAGACCAGAGATTCAGTGATGCCAACTCTTTGTTTTCAATAGCCCAAGGCAGGTTATGGGTGCTACCACACTGAGCAGCAGTCTAAAATCCCAAATTCATTAGTCTTGAGCACAAATGGGAATAATGCAAACTGGTAGGCAATGAGTGGTCTTAAAGGAAGCAGCAGAAAAAGTTGGGCTCTTTGGGGGTTGGCCCATTGTGTTGGAAGTTGATTTGGTTCAACACTCACTCTCCCTGTGCCTGCACAAAGGACCACTCCCTTCTATAATGTTGATAAGAAAAATAAAATCCCCCTCCTAACAAACAAAGGATTTTTCACTGGATGCTGCTGAATTCACCAAGCTTCTTCCAGCTCCACAGGGCTTGACAGCAGGGCAGTATTCCCAAAGGACAGACAGTAATTGTAGTAACTAGGATTGACTTGGACATCTTTTGTATATTTGGAAGTTTTCTTGTACTACTGCTTCCGTGTCTTTTGCAAAACTCTGTTATCTTCAGACTCTGTTATGTTCAATTCTCACTTAATTGCTTTACTGGGGGTAGAGCAGGGAGAACATGGTGGGGGCTTATCTTAAATGTAAACCCATTTTCTCCTCTTTCCCTTTCCTCTTTGTGACCCATATTCAAAGTATTCAAAACCCCACTTCTTCCCTAATAATAGCAGTTCCTTTGTGGCCTGCAGATGATCACGCTGAGGATTAACAGCTCATTCCCGGGAGTAAAATGATTCAGCAGAAGAGGAATGAGATAAAGACACATTGGGTATGCTTGATCTCATGTAAGCAGTGGCAATACTTGCACAAAGGAGACATTTCTCCTGTCAAGCACTTACTTTCTTCTTAATTCTTGTCAGAATATCTTCCAGGTCACGCGTGGAAAGAGATTGTTCCAGAAGCATTTTAAATTTTTGATGGCTCAGCAACATCTTCACCATCTCCTGTCCATAATGCCTAAGGAAGGACAGAAGGAAGGGCAGGAGAAAGGAAGACAGGGAGGGAGGGAGGGAGGCAGAAAGGAAGGCAGGCAGGAAGGAAAGAAAAGTGAAGAAAGGAAGAGTGTTAACAGAAGAGGCTGACACCTTAAACTCATCAGGTGCAACCCTTGCATGAGAAGGCATTACCTACTCAGCAAAGAGGGAGATTTACCTCCACTGGACACTGCACGGTGCTGTCAGCTGAACACAAGAGGCAAGAGGAGAATGTGGGGCCACAGAAAAATACCATTTCACTCTGACACTGTGGCTGTTCCCAGGGAATAAGCAAAACACATCTGCTGTGTTGTCAGAGCCTATTAGCAGTGTCTTGCTGCCATTGCACAAAAATTTGCCTTTCTTTAACTGGCAGGGAAGACGGGACAAAACACCTCCTGCATCCTATTGATTATTCTATACTATATGTATGCACAGGGGTAGCTAGTTTCTCTGGTGTTCTTGACAGCTATTAATGGGAATTTCATCATCAAAGTAAGGGGATTTTGGTGGTTTGGGTTGATTTTGCCACTAGGAAACCACAGTTTTCTTCAAGAAGAAATTTGGAGGTCATTGAGCCACAGATAACAGCATTCTAGAAATCTGCAGAAGGGATTTTAGAAAGAGTGAATACATTGTCTAAAGACCCCTGAAATATTTCTAGGAATGTCTTAAGTTAATGAGAAGCAGATGTTTGGGATCCTTCAGTGATGAATATTAGCCAACACTTTGGCTTTGTGTTTTGCACCTAAGGCCAATCAGAACTGTTGGACTGGCTAATTTGAGCGCTTTTGATCTCAGTAAAGAATCCTTCAAGTCACAGGAAGTTGGCAATGCTCCTTCTTGCTGGCCAGCCTCAGGTTACCCAGTACAGTCATTTCCCCAGGCATTCCAGAGCAGTGGTCACAGCACCAAGTCTGACTGAACTCGAGAAGCATTTGGACAATGCTCTCAGGCACATGGAGTGACTCTTGGGGTGCCCTGCACATGGCTGGGAGCTGGACTGGATGACCCTGATAGGTCCCTTCTAACTGGGCATATTCTGTGATTCTATGACCCTTATCCACACAGTGAGGTCACTTATTATTTCCTTGAGTTTCCACTCTTTTCTGCTTTTACCTTTAAAGCCAAACACAAAACGGTTTTCCTGTTTGAGGAAGTGAAATGAAGATCATTACCTTGTGTCCTGGTGACAGTCCTGAGCAAGCATCCCTGCCACCTGTGCCAGCCTCTCAGCCCTGGCTGTACCTGCCAGCTTTGTGACTCCCATTTTCTGCATCAGGGACAGGAGGAGTTGGGCCGCACACTTCCGCACCTGGGCGTAGCGGCTCCTGGGAAGGAGAGAGCAAACCCTGGGGCACGGGGAGAAGGAGCAGCAGCAGCAAAGGCCTTGGCCAGAGCCTGCTCCCTGTCCTTGCTGGGGGAAGGGGGCCTGGCTTCTCCCTGCAGCTGCCGACACCTGCAGGAAGTTCTGTCCTCAGATAAACACAAAGTTAGCATTGGGCTGCTCTGTGCAATGATCCTGATGATCCTGAAGTACCCCTTCCAACTGGCCATATTCTATAGTTCTGTGATTCTGAGAACTAATAGGCTGCAGGAGGGCAGAAATAGGTGACCAGAGGAAAGAAATGATGTTGATCAGAGAATGAAGTCACTGAGTTCCCAGAATGTTGTATTGTGCTTTTTGTTTTATTAGTAGATTTATGGTTTGATTTGTGATTTGGTGGCTTTCCTTGGTGCTGTTTTCCTTTTGTCTCCGCCTTTTCCCAGTTATTTCGTCAACTAGTTTCCAGTTTCTATTTCTCCAAATTTTAGCCATTTATTGAAACCGCTTTTCCTCCTTTGGGATGTTATTGGTTCACTGCTGTTATCTCCACCTAGCATTTTTACTCCCAACTCTCCTGATTTGTTGAAAGTTGCACCTTCCCCTGAGACCTGCCCACACTTAAAAGTCTTTGTTCGCCCCTTGATCGGGGTCCCAGGAGAGGAAAAGGGGAAGTTTACCATCAAATAAAGTTTCCCTGGGACCCGTGTGCGCTGCCTGTGTTTTATATTGCGCCGAAACAATTGACAACTGGGATTCAACGGAGCTCCAGGGGGAACCTGCCGCCCCCCCTCTCTTGTCATCAGCTAGCCGGGAAGCGGCACTTTGGTGCTTCCAACATGGGGCAAGATAAGATCATTTACGAGCTCCTTTTATGACTCTAAGAAGAGCCCATCGGTGAATTTTATGGTTCCTTGACCTTCTCCGCCCTTCCTTCTCACTCAGAAGTGGAGAAAGAAAGCTTGTGGAAGACTTGACTGAGTCAGGACTTTGCGCAGACAGCAGAGAAAAAGCTGCTGGGCTCCTGCAGCAAGGCAAGGTGTGTGCACTGGGACAAGCACACCAGGGACCCACAGTGGCCGCGCCCTCAGTCTTGGGAACAGGCTTTGGAGCACCGGGAACACCCAAGTCCCTGGAGGCAGCAAGCCGAGAAAGTCCCCAGTCTGTCAGCGATCAGAACATCAGTTTCAGCGCACCCTGATGAGAAGTGGAACTGCCGTGGTGGTCAACCAGCATCACTCATCTGTCAGAAGAGGGCTGGCTGGACGGATATCTCGTCTCCCAGGAAAAATCAGCCAGAGGCCCGGCGCCAGTGGGTGAGCTGTGCCACAGCGGGGGTTTTTATCTTTTTTCTTTTTCCTATCCTGGCGGGTGGAATTTTCTCAAGGGCCTGTGCCCAGGCCCGTGAGGATCTTCATCTCTGGCACGTTTCCCTCTCCCACCTCATCAGAAGGTCCTCCTCTTGTCCTTCTAAGAAGGACAGGAGCAAGACAAAAGACTTTCACAGGTCAGCAGCACACTGGAATTCCCCTGTTCCCTTGTCCCTCAGACTTTCCAAAAAAACCCTTCCCCTCCCCACCTCCCTCGGAGCTGGCTGGCCGCACTGCTCCGAGCACCCGGCCGCTCGCTGTCCAGGCCTCAGTGGGGAACTGCAGCGAGTCAGGCCCCCCACCCTGCTCTTTGTCTGAGATGGAGGATGGCCATTCCACCTTAGACACGCTTTCCCCGCTGCCTTCTTTTCCGCTCCTGAATCTCTCCGGCAGCCCATCCTCCCCTGAGGGGGCCACATTCCACGGGGAAGGTGTCAGCCGGTTCCTGCTGAGGGGGAGGCGTGGGTCTGAAGCAATGTCTGCTCCTTCTCCCAGTTCCGCCTCTGGGGACGAGGACCCCAACCCGGCCCCTCCCCAGAAACCGCTCTCCTTGAGAGCCCCCTCCCCTCGGGAGGGGAGCCCTGCGGGGAAGAGGGAGAATTGGAAACCCGATCTGGTAATCGCAGTCTTGCTTTCCCCCACAGGGCAGCGGGCCCGGATCCATCCCCTCACATAACCCTAATCACTTGAGCAGCCAGCAATTGTTTTACAACATCTTCTGTGAAATTCAGATTGAATTAGCATTTAATTTTTATAAAAGACCTTTTAAATAATTTAGGATTTTAAAAAACCCTTGTAAGAAATTTTCAAATTATAGACTTGTGAATTTTAGTGATTGCAAGAAACAATAAGTAAGCAGAGAACCAAAAGAACAATTTAGAAGGTTTTGTTATTTTTTATGCAATTTTATATATTTTTAATAATTAAAGTATTTTAATTTTTAACTCTAAGAAGTGCTGCTCAAGTTTCCCTGTCCAGTTTCCTAGTCAAACCTTACCCAATGTTCCTTTTAATTTTATATTACTATAAATTGGCAAAAGCACAAATTTTAATTCAGTTTATATTTTGACAAAATTGACAAGTTTAAAAATTCAATTATAGAATTATCCTTTAAACCCTGGGTATTGCCTTTTTGCAAAGGGCCCTGCAAAGGCTATACTCACAGTGATGATATTAAAGGGTGAACTTAAAGTTTTTGCTTTAAATTAATTAGAGGTTTTATAACAATTGAGTTTTAATAATAATTAGTTTGTTAATTTGAAAAGTTATTAATGTGATTTGAAAATGCAAAATACCTTTTTAAAGATTTTTAAACAGTGCTTTTTACAGAAGTAAAAGATTATTCATTTGATTAAATTTATAAAAGTTCAAATACTATACAGGTTTTCAGTTTTGAAGAATTAAGTGGTTTTATTTTGAACATATGTTTTTGTATGGTTTTTAAAAAAATGAGTTGTTTGTCATATTTGAAATCATTTTGGAAAACTAACCCAGTTGTTCAGTTGCATGTTATAGAAAAAAGAATGTTATAACTACACCGAAGTCTACTATGCTACATTTGATCATGACCATTTTCTGAACTGAATTTCCTTGAAGAGAGAAAACCTTCAAACTTGAGTTTCCCAACAGAAGAACAAGATAACTGAAGTTTTGAAACAGACAAGATCAGCCAAATTTCTGTGAAGAACATCTCATTGCTTTGCTTTGTGTTATGAAATAAATTGTAGTTGTATTAATAAAAGAAATGTTAAATTGTTAAAAAAATAGTAACCAGGAGCCAATTGGTTTTTAATCAATTTAATACCATACCTTCAAGTTTTAAATCATAAGTTTTGAGTCAAAATGAAAAGAAAATTTATATTTATTTAACATGAAATAAATTTGTTTGTTTTACACATTTAACTCCTGGAAACTATGAAACATCTTTCTATGGAACATCCTTTTATGAAATGGTAAGCTTTCTATGAAATGTTAAATTCTTTTTAAGTTTGCCACTTAAAAGAGTTTTTGTTTGACAATTTAAAACAATTTTTTAATTACCTTTTGAGCCCAATTTTTACCAGCTAATTATTCAAAAATTAAGATATTATTTCGCAGTGAATTGAAGAAATGAATAAAATTATAGTTAAAATGCATAATCAGTGAAAAACAAGACAAGTATAAGCTAAATTAGACATATCCAAAATTATTTGAGTTTTTGAAAAATTTTTAAATTATAATTTGTTTTATTTTACGTTTGTAAAATTTTATGATTTATTACACTAATAACTTTTGTTCTTTTAGATAAACTTTAATGTCCTTTTTGTATTTAAGAACGAGCAGATGTTGTATTGTGCTTTTTGGTTTATTAGTAGGTTTATGGTTTGATTTGTGATTTGGTGGTTTTCCTTGGTGCTGTTTTCCTTTTGTCTCCGCCTTTTCCCAGTTATTTCATCAACTAGTTTCCAGTTTCTATTTCTCCAAATTTTAGCTGCTTATTGAAACCGCTTTTCCTCCTTTGGAATGTTATTGGTTCACTGCTGTTATCCCTGCCTAGGATTTTTACTCCCAACTCTCCTGATTTGTTGAAAGTTGTGCCTACCCCTGACCTCCCCCTGCACAGAAGTCTTTGTTTGCCCCTTGATCGGGGTCCCAGGAGAGGAAAAGGGGAAGTTTACCATCAAATAAAGTTTCCCTGGGACCCGTGTGCGCTGCCTGTGTTTTATATTGCACCAAAACAATTGACAAGTGGGATTCAACGGAGCTCCAGGGGGAACCTGCAGCCCCCTCTCTTGTCATCAGCCAGCCGGAGAAGCGGCAGTCCTAGGCATGAAGATGCGCAGGATCTTCCACAGATGCCCAGCAGGCAGTAGGATTGCAGCTGGATGTCACTCTGGAAATGCCAGTGGCTCAGCTGAGAGCTCTGGCAGTGACTGACACTGCACTGAGAGGAGCCACAGTCCTGCAAGGGTCTTTCATCAGGAGCAAAGAGTAGCCTGGAGGGTGGGCAATGCTGGATCTGTACCACTGCGTGCTCATCCTTCACCTGAATGTGGAGATGCCCCCAAAGTTGCCATGCATCACTTTTTCTTTTTCTCCTGTTGGGTATATTTTGGAGCAGCTGTTCTATGTGGCTTTTGATGGTGATCCTGTGGGAAGCAGCCATTTGCCTGCTGTGCTATCCTCACAACTAATACAAACTCTTCATTTCCAGTGGTTTTATTTGGGGTTTTTTATCTATTTGTTGGATCAGTTTGCATGGGTTTGTTTGTTTCTTTATTTGTTTGGGTTTTTGTCTGATTTGGTTTGAGTTTTTTGTTTGCTTTTTCATAACTGACTGGTGAAGTTGGCAAAGCCAAACTCAAGACAATGTAAACCACGATCAGCTTTCCAGAAATTCCTTTTGGCTGGGTTTAGCTGCATCCCCCAGGCTCAGGATCACTAGTATATTTTCAGGTTTTGCTCTGCATATCAGCCTACCCACACTCCACTTAGTGTTTCACAAATGGAGAAGACAATGGACATTGTGCCAAGCTTCCTTTCAAACAGAAAAACCTGGGTCAGCATGACAGAAAAGAAGGAAAAAAAAAAATCATCAGTTAGAACAGAACCAGTGTCCCGCCATCTTCCCATCCACTGTTATTAATTTTGTACGTTTAGAGGCAAACCGGGGTCTAAAGCTTGCATCTCTCAGTTCCTGATGCTATTTGCTACCCTGCAGCCTTGACTGGCCCTGATGTGACTGACTGCTGGGCAAGTGGGGTTGGGGATGCTCAGCCTGGAGAGAGGAGACACTGGGAGGCCTCACTGTGGCTCTGCAGGACTGGAAGGCTCCCACAGGAAAGAAGGGGACAGAGTGTTCAGCAGGGCCTGTGGTGACAGGACAAGGGGGGATGGCTTTCCACTGCAGCAGGTTGATTGAAGCTGCATCTAGGGAAGCTGCTCTTTTCCACTGGGCGTGGTGGGGCACTGACCCAGGCTGTGCACAGAGGCTGTGCATGCCCCATCCTTGGCAACAGGGCTCTGAGCAGCACGCTCTGGGGGAAGACTGCTCAGCTGGGAACAAGATGTTGTTCTTCAGGCTCCCTTCCAAGCCCAACTGTTCAGGGACTCCATCATTCCATGGTCTCCACTGTCCACTTCAGATGGAGCCTGGGAACTGTGATGTCACAGCCCACGCTCCAGCTGGAACGTCCAGCGCCCAGCAAAGAGCACAACACAACCATTGGCGGTTGTGTTTGCACACTCTTCACCTTGCTCCTGCCCACTCTTCTTGTCACCTGCCCCCTGATAAGCCCAGCAGTCCTACAAGATCCTTATTGCCTGGATTTTGTCATCCAGCCCTGCAGGATGCTCCCATTTGTTCTGAGGAAGGTCTGGTGCCATTCCATGGAGGTGGACACTCCCCACCTGCCCGGGTGGGCTGGAGCTCTGTGGGCATGGAGTGGGACAGGGAGCCCACTCTGAGGTTTTGTTACCTCTGCAGGCTGTCCCAGACAGGGAGGAGGAGATGGAGGTGGATATAGAGATTGATACAGAGGAGGACATGGAGACGGAGGGAGAAGACACTGGAGAGGAGGAGATGGATGTGGAGGTGGAAGAAGAGATGGACGTTGATATGGACGAGTCCATTGAGGACATGGACATTGATTAAAAAGGTGAGGAAGAGGCCATGATCTTGGCATGAAGAGCAATGCCAGCAGCAGGACAGGCAGAGTGGGTCTCCTGTTGCCAGGCTGGGGCGGGGCTGGGTGCTCCCTGCTCAGGGACATTGTACCCAGGGCACTGGATTCTGGTGGCCATCCACAGCCTGTCCTGTGCCTGCTTTGCTCCACACAAGCTCCATGCCAGACCCAGCCAGGCTCAGTTCTGGTAGCAGAGTCCTGCTGCTGGGCCAGCATGTGCCAGCCTGGGGGCACATGGAAGAGCCCTCTGTGCCTGACTGGAGTGACCGTGGCATTTGCTTTTCTTCCAGGACCGATGGACATCATGGACAGAGATGCCACCCTTTTGTACATACCTTTCACATGTTGTTGTTGTCTTATAGGTTTTAGGGCTTTTTGTCTTCTGTAAATATGTTTCATCTATTTTTGTTAGATAGGTTCTTATGTATATATGTTCTATTGATTGTTGTTGTTGCAAATATTCTTACAGTGTAAATGTGTTCTGTATTTTTGCTGCTGTTTTTCTGTAATAAACAAATATCACTTGTCACACCCCAGTTCTCCTTGCATTTGCTTCAGGCACAGGCAGCATTTTGCAAAATTGTAGTTTCCACTTGCTCCAGGTTCCCAGGGCTGGAGGTCCCTGGCACAGCCACGCCAGGAGTGGGGTCCCTGTGCACAGAGGGGTCCCACTGACAGAGGTGACCCTCTCCTTGCAGTTTCTCTGGACACACTTGGGAGCTGTAGGGGCAAAGACCAGCGTGCCCTGGCCCATGGACCCCATGTTGGAGCAGGGCTGAGCCTGTGTGCTCCTGCAGAGCCTCAGCCATGGCTCTTCCCTGGGCAGCCCCAGGGCTAAGGAGGGTGCACTGGGCTGTGGGCAAGCCCTGCTCCTGGGCACCCTGAGGGGCTGGAGCCAGCCTGGAGGGAGCCTCAGCCCTACATGGACCAAGATTTCCTTTGGAAAACCCCCTCTGTCCACAGACTCTGCTGAGCACAAGAATTGATCCTCCTAGTTAAAGGTGTGACGTTCATTGGCACAAATGTGTCCCTTGCACTTTCTAGCACAGCAAATGTCAGTGCTTGTAATCCCTGTTCTGCACACTCTGCTCAGGCAGCAAAACATCTGAAGCTGAGGGAACATCTTGAATTAGCACCAACCTGCAGAGAGCTACAGGGGGAGAACCTACCCCCAAGCACCCAGAGAAATACTTGACACTGATAGTCTGGGGCAGAGCTGACACTAAAGTATTTTAATGCCAAGAGAGAGGAATTTTTATTGCTGAATTCATTCTCCAAGAACAAGAATGGGAGCTTTTGCTCTCCTCACCTGCCACAGATGTGTATTGCCGAGGTTTGCTTCTGACTTATGACTGATTTTGATGAATCTGTTCAGAACTCTGATGCTGTTCCTGGCTAAGGTGCAGAGATGATATTTCAGAGCCAGTTGAGCTCAGCACATCTTGTGCAATGCAGAATGTCCAGAGCCAGACATTCAGGCCATGCAAACTGATACGTTTTCATCTCTGTGCAAAGATCAGTATTAGGACATCAATGATGTACCACACACTTCTCAGCACTGTCCCTTTCATCCAGCTCTCCCCAGTCACTTCACAGACTTCACTCCAAGCAGTTTCTGATAGAGCTCAGTAGCACATGGGATTTAATCCTGGTTTTTCTTCATCTTCTCCAGAGCTACCTCCAGACATGGTGTGTGGGCACTGTCTGACAGCAGCATTAATGTGTCACCTCCCTGACACTGAGGTTCATGTCACTACTTTTCATCAAAAGCAGCAAATCAATGATTCCCACTGGGTCCCACACAGCTCTGTGGGGAGTTTGTGTGGCTGCAGTTCCAGCACCAGCCCTGGTGCTCAGAATTTCAGGAGGAGATACAGAAGGAATCAGCCATTCATAGAGAACAACATGAGTTTGCAGGGCCCAGATCCCCACAACTCTGCAGACTCTGGTAAGCCAGACTCTGCATTTACATTTTGGCCTCTGTGCCTTACTTTTCCTCTCACTAAAGTCCTGCCAGTTTCCCTCACACTCAGATTCCCAAGATAATTCAAAGCAGCTTTAGGAGCAGGAATAGATGATGGGAACTGTCCCAAGGCTTGACAAAATTTCTCCTCTCAGGCCTGACAATTCCAGCCAAGGAGAGAGGAAAAGCCGGCATGAAAGAGGTGTGAAATCAAAGCAGTAATCAAATTGAGGTATAATGAGAGCAGCTGAAGAGGTTTTCAATGTTCAGAACAAGATTAGCAGCTCCAGGCACAGGAGGGATGTGACATTTTCCCCACTGTAACAACTCTGTTATTTGCAAATTGCATCTCAAATCCTCCTCCCCAGCTCTGGGACCTGTTCAGCCACAAACGTGGTGCTGAAGTTTTAAAGCAAAGTGGAAGCTGGTCAGAGAGCTGGTTTGCAAATAAAAATCACAGAGGGCAGTTTGGAAGCACCAGCTGGAGCAGAGAGTGGCAGAGCCTGGCCCCGAGGTGCAGCACAGCCAAACATGCCTGAAACTCTAAGAAATTAAAGAACTTGCCACTTGTTTTCCCTCAGGAGCTACAGAAGGTGCTTTATGGAATCCCTGCCTCCTTCACACTGTATCAGCATGCAGGAGAGTGCAGGGATGAAGATTACAGCACCTTCTGCTGCTGCTTCCATCTCCTGACTCAAATCTCACCAAAATCTGTCACTATTGGGCCTTCCCAAAGTCTCAGATTCACTTGGTCCTTTCAGGATTTCGGTTCTGTGGAGCATGAAGGGAGATAAAGGCACTTGCAGACACCAGAGATGCAATTGGTGCCTGAGGTGCATTTCACTGCCCAGGTTAGTGCCTCTAGAACCATCAAAACAGCCCCTTTGACAGCACCAAGCCAAGAGCAGAACACCAGGGCCTGCACATGGCTGGAAATGCCATTGTTTAATATTCCTCTCCCAGTCTCTCGTTTCATGGTGCCATTGCAGGGGTTAATCCCATCACTCAGCAGCAATTCTTGGCAATCAGCTTCAGATGGATTTTTAGTGCTGAGCAAATAAGAGGCAATTTTACTTTGTCTCCAATGAATGAAATTTCACCTAAATCAGACAAACTCTGTGTTCTGAGGCTGGTCAGGCACTAACCACTGCCAGGTCCCCAAGACTGGATGTCAAACTGCTCTGATATTGAAAAGTTAAATTTATTTATCTTTGTGTACAAGGTTATTCTTTCTCAAAGCAATTGGGTCCATAGAATTGTATTTCCAAGCACTAAACTCAGACCAGCCACAAAGAGCACAAGAGACAAGAAAAGAAATAAAGATTTCTAAGGAGATGGAAATTGAATGCTGAGGTTTTCCCATTATAGAGTTCCATAAATTATCACCTGCCAGCTCCTTGCCTTCACTTGTGTGGCCACCACTGAATACACTCACAGATAAGAAAATGTTTGTCCTCCTGAAAACTGGGACCAGAAGTAGAAAAAGGCTCAGATATCTGAATTAAAAGGCAACATAATGAAAAGAGCTTCCTCATAATAGGAAGATATGATGGACAGCAGGAATGACTGAAGCCAGCAGAGATAAGTCCATGAACTATTCATGCTACAAAGACTTCTGACAAAACCTCCAATAACCCAAAAGCAATGTTTTGTCGGGCACAGCTGATAGGAAGCCTGTGCATTTAATTCAGTCATTGACAGCAAATGGAGATCAGCTTGAAGCTCCTTTGGTCCACTTCTACTTATTTTTTTTCACCCAGAAAATGAAATTACATCTACTCTTTGGGAAGAAATTACTGCTTTGAGTGGTTCAAGGCAAAGAGTTTCTTTCCATACCCACTTGTAATCAGTCACCAAGAGAAATATTTTCTAAAAAGGTCTCTTCAAAATTTTGGAGTGACTTTCAACATAAATAACTTGGTTATTTTGCTCAAAATGATAAGGGAATTGAATTGGGCTCCCTCAGCTTTCAAAGAAGTGTTTCTTCCTAGTTCTTCACAAAGAGGAACAAAACACTTTGTTGCAGCAAACTGAAGGGAGGAAGAGGTTCCTTTCCCCCTGAGCTGCACAATAGGAGACAATTTTGTTGCCAAGAGGCAACAAATACCAGCCAATTTCCAGTTTTTTTTGTGTAGGGGAAAAGCTCTGAGGATCACAGCTGTGGGAGACACAGAGAGGGAGGAGCAGGGATCTGCTGGGGGTTTTTGGGCTGGGGGACAGATGAAAGACATGTTCAAGCAAAACCTGTGAGAGCTCAAGACTCCATCCCTCAGAGGAGAAACTCACTTTGACCCAAATGCCATTCAAATCCAACAAACATTGAGGCATTTCCCGAAACTCTGCTGGGCCATCAGGTACCCCCAAATCACTCTGTGGGACCAGGGCAGCAGGGCCCTGGCACGGGACAGAGATGCTCCCCTGGGAAGCTGCCTGCATTGCCCGTGGGACTCAAGATCTACTTCTGAAGACCCCAACATCCAAAAAACTCCACACTAAAAGCCTTTAATTTGGGGTTTCACTTCTCCACTTGTCTGTTGTCACTAGGCAGCTGCTCCAGTTCAACACCATTCTGATGGGTACAAATGTTCTCCTAATTTCCAGCCTAAACAGGAAGTTACTTCCATTCATTCTTCTGTAAGTACTGGGAGCTTGTACCTGATTTGCTCTTCCTCTCCTAGTGTGCATTTGTGCAGATAAAATGCCTAAGCCAGGAGCATTTCCTTGTTTAAATCATGTCATTTATTCCATTCCCATATAGTTGCACGGATTTAGCACTGGCTCCACACTCAGAATGTTGACAGCACAAAGTCCAGTTCTCACACCAACTCCTCCAAGTTTTGGACCAATTCTGCAAAGAAGGAAATACAGCAAAGAAATTCCAAACAGGAGCCCTAATAAAGATAATAAAATGCCACATGCCTATGTTTGCTGCAGGGAAGAACAGCGCTATTTATTAAATCATTACAAACAATTAAAGCAGCAGAGGGGAGGAAGACAGTGCTATTGTTGGCAGCTCCCCAGTCCTCTGCCCCTGGCATGAATTTCATAAAGCACAAATCTCCCAGCAGAAATCCCTCAGCAATTGATTTCCTCCTCGTGGAACACAGCAGGCACACACCCTGGCTTTCCTGGCCAGAAAAGGAGAATTTGCCTCGATGTTTTTCCCAGGCACGCAGCTGTAATGTCAAATCCCCCTCCCTGCCCTGCCAGGAGATTCCTCAAGTGACAAGTTTCTGTAGGGTGACAACCCTCTGGAGAGGCACAGAGAGCTTTGTGTCAGTGTAAGGCACCCCCACAAGGGCAGATCCCTCATTCAGGCTCCATCTTTGTTCACAAGCAGTTCCCAGCAGAAAATTCGCAGTGATTGCATTTCCCCAGAACAGGTAATTTCAAGCACATTTTTCTCTTGAGCTGTTCTGCCTTCCACAAAAGCAGCGTGCCAGGGATTGCTTTGGAGCATCAGGAAACACAGCAACACCCAACAGCCAAGACCATCCAAAGCCACTTATCAGCTCATCCCTACATCTCCTGGACTCACTTGAATGCCCAGGAGAGTCTGAAAAGCCAACTGTTTTCCAATAAACTTGTTGTTTGATGTGTAATTGAAAGGTAAATGACAGGGACAACCAGCCCCACACAGGCGCCTCAGGCATGGGAAGGAGCAGGAGGGATCCATCCCTAACTGGCAGAGGTGCAGCTCAAGTGATGCTCACTCACTATTTGGGTTGCTTTTTGTTGCTTTTACATTAACAATGCATCTCCACACCACAATTGTTCTCCCTCCCTGCAGCCACATGGAAAAAATTCAGTGGTCTCTCACCTCTTTCTGTCCTCTCTCTGCCTCAAATAAGTTTTTCCCTGATACAACCAGCAAAACAGGGTTTGTTTTCATGCTGGAAATAAGTCCACAAACTCTTGACTGATTTTAATAAGGAGAACATCACTACAAACCACCCATTACTCAGATGCCCCAAGGCAGCAAGGGAGGGAAATTTGACAACAGAGGTGGCAACACCAGCCGTGGGTAACAGCATCACATTCTGCCTCTCTCACGGATGCTTTTCTTTCCTGTCCAGAAAATTCCCTGTCCTTTTTAGGGCTGTAGAAGGCTGCTGTCTGCCCCACAAAATGAGGAGCAAACCAAGCAGCAATGCTGCAGAACATCTCTGTTTCTATGATATTATTCTGCTGAACCCATAAATTTGCAGAAGAATGGACACTGCCAACTCCTGATTGCAGAGGAGGGAGTTCGTCACATTCTCCTTGTAAATTAGGATTTATCAGAGATGGAGAATTGATTGCCAAGTAACCTGCAGACACAAAACTGCTCTGCAGTTTTCTAGGACTCATTGAGCAGTACAAAAAGGTTGTTGATGCAGTTGGGGAGTGTTTCTGTACAGGATGTGCACCTCCTGACATCCCAGGCAGGGAAAATTTTACTTAACATTTGCAAGGAGAAAGCAATTCTTCTTACTAAAAAAAAAAAAAAAGGAAAAAAATAAATAGAAAATCAACTTCATGGCAAGGAGCCTCAGTAAGAGTTTGCAGAATTTGGTGAAAACAGGTCATTTACAAGGAAATAATTTTCATCTGCCTTCAAGTGGAGTTGTGAAGCAGGTGGAGATGGAGATGTCTCAGGCACTGAGTGTGCTCCTTACGGACAAAACGACACTGATATTACCAAGTATCAGAAGTGAAAAACTTCAGTGATAACTCAGCCCTCCAACACAAAACACCTTCTCCCACACAGTCAGCACTTGTCTGAAATCATTCCCCTTGGCAGGAGGCCCTGCATGGCCTGGCTGCAGCCATCGCGCTGCTCCTACTCCCTCCCAGCATGATCCCAGTACAGCCCAGTCACTCCTACTCCTGGCATCCCCTCTCTGCATTCCGCCCTGTCCCGGCTCCATCTCCGTTCCTCCCGCGGGCTGCGAGGGCTTCGGAAACGGGGGAGGAGGAGGAGGAGGGAGGGAGGAAGAGGTTGAGCGGGAGAGGAGAGAGGGAACCACGCCGCTCCGGCGCTTCCTGAACCCGCAGCGCCCTCCTGCCAGGGAGCTGTGCAGAGCCACAAGGTCCCCCCGAGCCTCCTCCTCTCCAGGCTGAGCCCCTTTCCCAGCTCGCTCAGCCCCTCCGGCTGTTCCAGCCGGGACAGAACACCAGTGCTACAGAGAGAGCAAGGGACAGACCTGACAGAGGTGCCTCTAGCACCACATTTTAGGCTTTCGCTAATACTTACAGAAAGACTCTTCACAAAGTTACGGCAGTAGTTCAATTGACAATCTCCTTTGAAAATCACTGCGGCCTGGCCCGAGCCCGAGCCCGCCCGGCCCCGGCCCGAACCCGCCCGGCCCCGGCCCGAACCCGCCCGGCCCCGCCTGAACCCGGCCCGGCCCCGCCGGAACCCGCCCCGACCCCGCCCGAACCCGGCCCGGCCCCGCCGGAGCCCGGCCCGGCCCCGCCTGAACCCGGCCCGGCCCCGCCGGAACCCGGCCCGGCCCCGCCCGAACCCGGCCCGGCCCCGACGTTCGGGCGCCGCGGTTGCCTGGTAACCGCGCGGGCGGCAGCGTCTGTGACAGCGGCGCGGCCTCAGTTGCCCGAGAACGCGGCCCTGGCTGGGTGTGCGCAGCCTGGGCTCGTACAGGCAGCTACACTGGGCGATTCGCCAAGTGAATTGTTCGCGGAGCATTGGTCTCTGCGAGTGAGTCCTTTGAATTTGCGGAGCATTGTGCCCCGCTGAGAATTCCGAAACGTGCAGAGCATTGGCCTCTGCAAACAACATCCTGAACGTGCAGAGCATTGGCCTCTGCTAGGAGTCCTCAATTCGCAGAGCATTGGTCTCTGCAGAGGATTCCTCAACGTGCAGAGCATTGGCCTCTGGAAAAGATCGTGAATTTCCTTTGAAGGTAAAGATTGACTAAAGTTGAACTGTTTGGTTTTGTCTCATGTGCACTCTGAGAGAGAAGGCCAAAGGGAAATACAGGATGGGATAATGCCAGTCTTCTGGTGCAGCAGTTCAGTGGCATGCACAGCTGAGTGGATGAACAATAGTTCGTCTACTGATTGTGCTTTTTTTTGCACTGAAGAAATGCAACATTTTCTAAATGTACTCATCTATACTTTTTTTTCCCTATAGTGATTGCTTAAACTGCTTCAAGGTGAATGAGTTCTGTTCAAGTTTCCGTGGGTTGTTATCATCTGGTTATTAAAATTATTAGGGAGAGGCCTCTGAATTGAGGTACAAACGAGGCAATTTGCCAAAGTCAGTAGTCTGGATTTTATGGAACAGTAAATGTGAGGAAGAGAGAGAAAGGAATAGAAAAAGGGGGGGTGGGGTGAAGGGGGTGGAGATGGGGTTGGGAAGAGGGGGAAGAAAGAGAATGACAGAGACAGATTAAGTAAAAAAATATCACCATTCCATGGATCCCATTGGCATACCATAAAATCCTCTTCTGGTCTTCTCTGTGGTGAGGTATTGCAAAATGTAAGATTCCAATGGATTAATGCAGATTTGGGCAAGGTGGGACCTCCCAGGTACCTCCCTGGGGTGGGGCAAGTTTGACTGTCTGTTGCTATTTTCAAGTAATATAAAATCTTCAGCACCAGTATATCCTTTGAGTCTGCCATGAATTGGGTTGTGGATTTTCAGATCTGTTGTGTTACTTTGCATGCCCTGCAATCATCTGGTGCAAGGCCTCAGGAATGGGTCTGGGGACACAGTGGAGGTCTTTGATGGGAGGTTTGTGTGCAAACCTGGCCTCAGCAGAGGAGTCTGTGGCTATGACTTGCCCAGCCTGAAGGCAGACAGAGCTGATTTTCAGGACAGCTGCTGGCTTTGGCTTTGTTGTGGATCTATTTTTCTCCCTTGGCCTTGTTCACTTCTGCCCAGACCTGAGCTAATGGGACAATAGTGTCACCTTTATCTTGTCTCAAGTTCCCTTGTGGGGCTGAATTCTCAGTCCCAAGTTCCAGTCAGGAGGCATTTTCAGGGAAGGGTGGGCTTGGGTGCTCTCAGCTTCTTTATAGAGTTTTGTCACAGTCGGCAAAATGTTCTTTATAGCAATATTTAAGCCATGAACCATAACATTGCAGCCTCTGCCAAGTCCAGTGAGGAGCAGCTGAGAGAGCAGGGAGTGTTTAGCCTAAAGAAGAGCAGGTCCACGCAAGCTGTTTTTAAGTAATATTTAAGCTACAGCTTTGTCTGTTCTAAGCATTATTCATGCTCAGCTTTTTAGCTCCAGGTTTCAGTATGATCCATCTTTGAATTGCACAAGGTGGTCATCTATTTCAAATAAAGTCCAACTAGAGGCCTAACAATACTCACTACTTATGACAAACAAGCACTTAGCTACTTTCAAATGATATAAAATGTTTAGCAGCAGTATATGGGTTGAGTCTGCCATGAATTGGGTTCTGGGTTTTCAGAGTTCCATTGTTGCTCCTTCCAGTTTTGCTGAGGCCTTGTCGTTCCTCTGTGACATCCTCTCTTCAGAATGGCTTCTGGATTCCCAAAAAAGACACCAACACCTCGTCTTTTGCAGAGGGAAAGACTGCAGCCTAATACTGTGAGTAGCCACTGGGGCTGTGCTCAGGCTGGCAAGTGCCCTGGTGTCCCTGGTGTCCCTGCCCCTGTTGTCCAGCAGCGCTGGGAAGCTGCAGAGCCCCTGCCCAGCTCTTTGTGCTGTGCTGCTGTTGGTGGGGGCTGTCCTGGTGCAGTAGGGAACACTGTGTGATGTTTCAGGGACAGCCCAGCGCCTTGCCTGGCTGTGCCACGGGAGCCAAGTGAAAGCAATGTGCAGCTGAAGCCCTCAGCATGTGCTTCTGTGCTGCCCTTTGCCACAGGAATTCCTTCTGTCAGGCTGGGCACTGCCCTGTGCTGCTGTGACCAACCTGCCCTTGGGCACCTGGGCATGTGGGGGGGAGAGCTCAAACTGTGCCCAAAGCCTTGAGAGCCACGGCTGGTCCCAGCCAGAAGAGCTCCCAAAGCAGCAATTCTCTCTCAGCTCCTGGGTGGGCACAGCTCCAGCCCTGCAGGCAGCACTGCAGTCAGGGCCACCAAGGTGCCTTGCTGTCTGGAGCTCACTTGGCTGAAGATGCCCCAGTGCTGAGGCTCTGGCAAGGAGATCCCTGTGTTTTCTTCTCTGGAGGGCTCTGTCAGCCCAGACAGAGAAAACAAATGCTCATTAACAGAGAGAGCTAAAACTTGGACACATTCCTGTGCACCTCCCTCTTGGTACAGCTTTTCTTTCTTGCTTCTCTTAGACTCAGCCAGCAGTGCTGTCTCCTGCTGTGAGTTGTGAGTGTTGTGCAGGGATGGAGTTGGGGCAGTTCTGAGAGCTCCTTCCCACTCTCTGAAAAGGTCACTGACACTTACATTTTTCATTTCCAATGAAATGTAAGAGGAAACAAATGGCCAAAGAGCAGAAATCCCCAAACATGTCACATCAGATCACAGAGAGACTAATGGGCCACAGCCATGTGGTTGGAGTATGTGTATTGCACTCTGTATTGATTGATTGGTGCTAAGTTTTTCAGCAAGTACCTTCCAGGGCTTCCAGAAGTGTCCTAGTGGCTGTGATCACAAATTATTCACCAGTGACACTTGATCAAGATAAACCCCTCTGAACAAGCACATCTTGCTAATTTGTTTTTTTTTAATTATTATAATTTTTCCTTTTTTTCCTTTTTTTCCTTTCAGTTGCCTCTGTCTAAGTTCCAGCAGGAGAAGTTTCTCAGCATGAAGAAGGAGGCCAGCACTGGGGGGAGTATTCTGCCCAGAACTGGCCCATGGATAGACCTGAGCAAGACTGGTCCAAAGGTAGCCTTTTCCTGCTCTTTTCCTTTCTGTTTGATGGCAAGTTTGAAGAGGGTGTGTGCTTGTGACAGGCTTGCCTCCAGCAAAACACCTCAGTGTCCAGGTGCTGTTGTCATTGCAAGCTGCTGGCAGTGGTGGACTGGGAGTCCTGATGTGCACTGAGGCAACACAAATAACCTCTGCTGCAGCTGCTGGGCTGTGCTGGAGTGTGGCTGCCATTGCTAAAACAATGGGGGAAGGCTGGGGACACAAAGGCACAACATTGCCATGTGCCATTCCCCTGCTGAAGGAGCCACCTCTTGCTTTGGTGTGGTCACCATCAAATGCTCGGGGTCACAGGATTCCCTCCACAGTGGCAGTGTTGGCCTTGGAAGGCCGAGGACCTGCAGGAATTCCTTCAGATTTAGCAAAACCAATTGCATTCCTGCTTTGGGTTGGAACAATGTGTTGGACCCTGACGGGGTGTTAGATTTTGCAGGCTGCCAGATGTGCAGGGGACTGGCCCTGGGCAGAGGGGTGTGGATGTGCTTTCTGTGGATCAGTGCCTACTTAGAGGTGTGTTTCAAGCTGCTTTTGTGGCAGGACTGGCTCAGTAGAAAGCACAGTCCAAAGGGGCAGGTGAGCCAGGTGGGCTGTTGAGCAGGAAACTGGCAGTAAGACACATGGAACAAAGTGGTTCAGGATTGCCCTGGAGAGGGGCCTTGTGGAGAAAGAAAGGTGGAGAAATCAAAAGAGCAGCTTGGCTTGAGCCTGCTGGAAGCTGATCAAGCAGTTCTTGATCAGCTCCGAGCAGAGGTGGGTGAGCCACTGTTTGCCCAGTGTGTCCTGGGCAGATGTGCTCCCCCAGAGTCTGCACTTCACTGGGGGTCAGTGTAAGATTGTCCTTCATGAGCCTTCCTCCCAGCAGCTGAAGCTGTCCCTGCTCTCTCTCGCCTCTCCAGCTGCCGTCAGCTGCCCCGAAACAGAGCTTGTTTCAGGTTTCCCCACCAGAGATGGTGTTTGAGAACTTCGTGGCTCGGGAGGTCTCTGAAATGGTGCTGTCTGTGACGAATAAGGACAAGGTGAGTGCTGGCACCTGGAGCTTTAACCCTGTGCTGGAAGAGGAGAGTGCTGTCATTGCCCGAGTGTCCAGCAAAGCAAGTTATCTGCTGCAACACATGCTGAAGAAAATGTCTCAGCAGCTGGCTCTGCAAAATGGTGGAAATCTGCAAAATGTGCTGGGAATTGTGCCCTGATTTTGGACACGCACTGATGGTGCAGATGACTTGATGTGGTCGGTCAGGTGCTCTGTCTCCATCCTGCTGGTGCTGACCTGCTTGGCCCTTCCTTGCCACCAGGCACTGCCCCAATGGCCCTGACCAAAATGCTGGAGCCAGAGAGAAGGGATTCCAGTTGACCCTTGTGAATGATGTGCCTGTACCTGCAGAGCTGCAAATGCTTTGGAAAAGGGGTCAAGGAGGGATGTCAGCAGGGCAGGGACAAGTCTCCTGTCGTCCTGTGTGCACAAGAGGCAAAATCATCATTTGATGTCTTTGCTGCAGATTCCTCGGCTGGTGAAGGTGTGCATGGAGAGCTGCCCTTATTTCCAGCTGGCAAGCCCCAGGGGTGTGTACCACATGGTGCCAGCAGGCGCCTCTGCCGCTGTGCGCATCCGCTTCAGCCCCGAGGAGAACAAGGTGAGCCTGGAGGAGCCCAAGCACAGAATTCTCTGCAAAGCCATTGTTTTCCCTGCACTCTGGGTGCAGCCCATTCCATGCTGGGAGCTTGGCTCCAGGCCGTGGGCAGGCAGCCTGCAGCCAGTCCCAGCTTGGCACGGGCTGCCAGGCACTGCAGCCAGGCCTGACAGGCTCTGCTTCCCCTCCCTGCACATCCCTGAGCATTGCCAAGGGAAGATGCCCAGGGAACAGGATGAAAATGACAGAGGGCTGTTGATAGATGTTGGGCCATCTCTAGGTACAGTGGAAGGTTTCATGATGATGGCAAACACTAGAGGAACAAAGAGGTCTGAGAGCTTTCCTCCTTCCTGCCTGGCAAGAGCTTCCCTGCCTCCCCCTGGGCTGGAGCAAGGACGGTGCTTTTTCCCAGCCTCTGCTCTGCAGCCTTGCAGCTGTGCTGTGCCAGAGCACAAGTGAGCATGGTGCAGCTGCAGGGCCAGGGCAGAGGATGTGCTGTGCCCGTGAGCCCGGCCTGGCACAGGCACCCTGGGCTCTGGGTGCCCTTGGCCAGCAGGAGGTTGCTGAGCTGCAGGGACTTGGACAGCTGCCTGCAGGAGCTGGTGTAGGGCAGGTGCAAGCTGCAGGCAGAGCTGTGAGCCCAGAGCCCGTGGCAGTGACACTGCTGTGCCTCTGTCTTCATGCCTGTGCCTGTGCTTGCTCTGTCAGCTGGCACCCATTGCGTGCCAAAGGTGCTTTTGCCTGGAGGTTTGAACAGCAGTGCTGAGGCCCTGGCAAGTCTGATCTCAGTGCTGGCATCTGCAGGCTTGTTCATCCAGAAGGGTTTAGGCTGTGGCATGGAAGGGAGGAAGCCTTGCAGGGAAGCCAAGAGAGGCTCTTTCCAACAGCATCCTGCTGCCTCTTAGCACTGTTCTTCTGCTGACTTGCTTGGAGAGGCAAAGTTGGAGGGGAGTTCTGAGGCAGCTGATGTTTCTGCACCAGGCCAGAGGTGCAGGAGCTCTTTGGGTCCAGCTGTTTTCTCATCTTCCTTTTGCTGCTTCCAGTCAGTTGAACATTTTGTCCTATTCTCAGACAGTGGGAATATAGAAACCTAAAGAGGAATGTCCTGTGTTCCCTAGCTCCATGTTCCTTAGAAGGAACGTAGGAATTCTTTAACATCATTAAAATGTAGAGTAAAACTTATGGTGGCCTAGGGCAGTTCTTTGTATGACCCAAGTGACACAAGATCTTAATGCCACAGAGATAGGTTTTGCAAAGTGCCCTGGTGCCTTTAAAATGTGGCATATTAGTAGAGCTTAGTGTTTATTTTGGGGTGGAATAGCTAAATTGATGCCCTTGAAGGGAGTCCATTTTTTTTCATCCTGCCGTGGGGATGGCACTAAATGCCCTGTGCTGAGGCAGTTTCTTTTCCTGCAGGATTATTCCCACCAGCTCATCTGCATGACTACCAGTGAAAGGATCGTGGTGCCAATTCGGGCCATTGCTGCCCGAGCTGTCCTGGACTTCCCTGAGCAGCTGGACTTCTCCAGGTGTCCAGTCAAGAGCAGCACCCAGAAGACTGTGCTGCTCCGCAACACTGGGAACCTGGAAGCTCGTTTCCAGCTGAGCACCCAGAGGTGAGGCAGCCCATCTGTTCTTGAGCAAAGGATATCACCTCTGGGTGATAGCAGCGTTGGGAAAGGGCAGCAAAAGGAAGCAGAGCATCAGAGCTGCTGCCCTGCAGGCCTGGCTGGAAGGGAGCAGGATGGATGGCAGCTGCTCTTGCCTTCAGTGTTCTTAGCAGGATGCAGCCTTTGAGCTTTCTCTGTCCCAGCTTTCCTGGAGGCTGCTGGAACATGTTGGCAGCTGGCTTGCACCCTGCTGAGCACAAGCAGCTCCTGAAATGCTTTCTCAGCACTGTCAGCCAAACAGAGCCATTCTCTGGGAGGCCACAGGCACGTGGCTTTGCAGGGGTCCCTGCATCAGATGCCCAACATGAGCTGTGCTGCAGGCAGCCAGTGCAGCTCCTGTTCCTGAAGCTGATCTGCTTTCCCTTGTCAGCTGAGGGCATCAGTCACCTCTTGTGTTCCATGATGAACCTCTGAAAGCTAGTTTAAAATTTCGTAACAGATGATTTAAATCTCTGAATCAGATTGTGCCCCCTTTCATTGAGATTTCTTTTTGAATACTCTGAAGTTGCTGTGTTTCTGCTGTTTTTTTGTTTTGGTTTGTGTTAAATGTTTGCCAAAAGATCATACAAATGGACCTAGTTAAAAAGCAGAAGAAAACAACCTATTCAAACCCTCTCCATACTTTATCTTTTCTGCCTGTCACGTGCAGTAGTGATTAATGGAAAGGGCAGATCTGAGAGGATGAGAAGTGTCTTAAGGAACAGCTCACAATGGACAGAAAAAAGGCCAAAATGTAGCCTGTCAGCCCCATCTCTTGGCAGTGGTTTTCATTTGGTTATTAGAGTGTCAGGGATGTCTCCTTCACAGCTCTTCTATCTTAGAGCAGCTTTCATTGAAATGCTGATCAAATGTGCCCTTTCTAGGCTAAATCAGGATGTTTTCAAGGTAAAGTAAACCAAAGAACCACACTGCAAATTCAACAGTTACTATTTCTTGGTCTTCAGGGGAAAGTTCCTTCTCCCTGTGTGATTCCTAGGCTGTAATCTCCCAGGACAGGGAGTGCCCTAACATTTGCATCTCCTGAGATGAGGTTTATAGGCGGCAGGAAAAGAGAAATTCCTGAGGCAGTCAGTGTCCAGTTGTGCCTGCAGATAGCTCTGAAGCCTCTCTGTGCTCTTCAGAAAGCATTCTCTGATGGGATTGCTGGCAGTGGGAGCCCTGAGTGTCACTGCAGAGAGCTGGATGCAGAGTGTGGGGAGCTGAGGCCATTTTGCCCACAGGATGTTGTGAGGGCTGGATCTGCTCAGCAGTGGCTCCGTGGCTGTTTCTGATGCTGTCTGTCCTGGCTGTCTTCTGCTGGCTGTGCTTGGTTTGCTCCCTGCTTGCCCAAGGGAGCTGCAGTGAGCTGCAGTGCAGAAGGAATCTGCTGGCCAGCTGTGGCCAGCCCTGATGGCTCTCTTTGTGTTGCAGTCCTTTCTCCGTGGCTCCGGCCGCAGGAGCTCTGGGCGCTGGTGACACCGTGCAGGTGACAGTGGGATTCCACGCGCTGACGGCCGGTGACCATTGCGGGTGCCTGGCAGTGTGCTGCAGCACAGGTGAGTGCTGGGCCTGCCCGGCCACAGGACAGCTCTGCACCACGGCTCCCTGCTGTCCCATCCCCTCCATTCCCTCCAGAGGTGCCTCCCCTGCTCAGCTTCACCCCAAAGCAAACGGAGAACTCCTTGCTGTTTGGGGGCTTGAGAAAGTGCATCCCCTCTAACAGGCTAAGATTTTGGACTCCTGTTTTGCTGGGAGTTGCTGAGTGGAGGAAGGAGGATCCCTGATTCTCCACTGCCATGTGGCTGTGCCTGGGTGAAGGTTTCTTTTATTCCTAGGCAATGCTGTAGGTGAGCTCTCCATCAGATTCTCTGCAATGCAATGGATTTCTAGCACACCTCTGTCCCATATGCTGCTTCTGCACTGGCTTGTCACAGACCCTTTTCCTATGTGGCCCTTACCCATATATGTAGTTTCTGTCTAACAACATTTTCAAGGCCTCAAGTTCCTTTTTTGTGGCAAATCAAAACAAATTTTTCCCTGTCCCCATTTCCCAGGCTGTTCATGCTGTAGCAAACCTCTCACATCTATCTCCCATTTGATTTCTAGGCTGAGGAACCCCATCCAGTCTCAATGCAGAAATAGCTCTGTACTTAGTAATCTTTCCTTTGTTCCCTTTTTTATTTAATTTGCAGTGCTCCAGCTTGGTTTTTGACATCAGAACAATATAAAATATTGCAAGGCTGGTGTGGCTGTGGGTTTGGACAGGGAGATGATGATGATACTGATGCTGATTTTCCTGGTGTTCATTTTGTAGTGGTTTGTCCTATTGCAGAGCCAGGCTGGTTGTGTTTCCTCACCTGGGTCCCCTCCTCCTGTGGGCTGCCACTTCATTTGTTCCTCTGGGCCTCCTTTTGCTGCCCACCTGCCGCCAGGCATATTTGCTGGTCAGCAGCAAGGGCTGCAAGGGATCAGGAGAGACAGAAGTCTGGTGGGATGCCCGGGGAGAGCCTGGGCAAGGCAGGACTGAGCAGGGCTCCTCAGCGTCACCTGAAGGACTTTGGTGCAGAAATCCCGGTGATCTGAGTGGGTCACCAGAGCACATGGACCAACCCCACTGTACACACTGTCACCCTGGGGCCACAGCTCTACAAACACACTCAGAAATAAGGTGTTGAAGGAGCTGCCCAGGACATCCCCACGCTCTACACCCAGAGCTGTCAGGATGTGATCCATGGACTGATCCACAGAACTGCTCATTCAACTAAAAACTGGGACACTTTCCTCTGTGACCTGTGGTTTGCTGTGTTCCTTGTGCTTCCATCAGCCAGTGAGCTGAGCAAAGACTCCCCTTTGCTTTGTTCCAGGTGAAGAAAGAATCCACACACACCTCAAAGGAGAAGCTGTAGATGTCAACATTGGGTTGAGCACAAGTTCTGTGGAGATGGACAAGACTTTGATCACCAAGTCAAGCCACAGAACTGTGTTCATTGAAAACAGGAGTAACATCACAGCCCACTTCCAGTGGAAGGCTTTTCCTAGTGAGGAAGAAGAGGATGAAGAGAAGAGGAGGTTGGTTTGAAAGATGCATTTCAGTGAGATACATGGCCCAAGACTGAAAGGAACATGTGGCCTCAGGGGGGTCTTGGTGCTTTTGAATGGTTAAGCCAAGTAAACCATCCCTGGCACCAGGGTGTGTGTCTCTGGGCTTTGGGAGCTCAGCACTCAGCATTCCAGTTCCATTCATACTCCAAGCATGGATGGCATTTTGGGAAGGAAAGGTTGATTGTGATGACTGGATTTCCTCAGGTTCTAATTGGGCTCTTGTCTCTCTCATCTTCTTCCCACCTGACCTGGCAACATCCCTAAACATTTAATGAGTTTCCAGCCCCTCTTTCCACCCTCTTTTTTCCCCTTAGTTCCTTGAAAAGCTCCTTGTCCATCCAGGCTGCTTATCTCCCCTGTCCTGCTGTCAGAGCAGCTTTTGAGGTCTCAGAGCAGAGAGGACTTTTTGAGGAGAGGAGACCGTGCAGATCCTTTCCCTGTCAGGACATTCTATCACCATGCACTGGGATGGGAGCCAAAAAGCTCTGGATGATGAAAAGGTCTCTCCAGGAGTTTGCTGTCTCCCTCCTGCACAACAAAGTCCCTTCCCCTCTCAGAGCCTCTGTTTTCATGCACATTGCATAGAAAACCTTGAATGTCACTGCAGGGATTTGGTGCCTGAATTCATCAATTTCCTTTGGAAGTGCTCTGGGATGCTCTTGTGAAAGGCAGAGTAGGGAACAGGGCAGGTCCAAAATGGAAGAAGCAAAGAGTGCTGCTGGTCACACGTAGCTGCAAGGCAGCTTGGTCTCCCCTTGCCAGGGAAGCCCTGCAGTGGGTGCTCTGTGATCTTTATCTGCCTCCCCCGAGCAGCTCAGTGGGAGGAAAAGCCAGCTGAGGTGGCTGGTGGATTCTCCCTCAGCTGTGGCAGAGGCTTTGAGCCAGGAGGTTCTCTGGAGGGCTGCTGGCTTTGGAAAGCTCCCCTGAGCTTGCAAGTGTGGAGTAAAAGTCCCTGCAGTGCCAGTGAACAGCAAGTTATCCCTGATCCATCTGGAACCCTCGTGGCTTGGGGTCAGCCTTTGCTGGGGAGCTGCTGCTGCTCCCACCCAAGTGGTTTGCTCTCTTGCACTCCCACTTCTCTCTGCAAATCTGTGCCTTATGAAACCATCTGCTGGCCTTGTCTCTCCCTGGGGCTGCAGGCAGTGTTTGCTGCAGACACCCAAAGAGGTGTCAGAGGAAAATATCACAGAGAAGAAAAGCACAGAGGAGGTGAAGGGCTTTGGTGGAGGTGACACTGCCCTCCTGAGCAGCATGGTCCAGGAGGAGATGGCAAAGGTGCCAGAAGAGCCCATGCTGTTCTCCAGTGATGTTTTTTTCATCGAGCCAATGGTAAGTGATAGCTGAGAACCTCATTTTCCTCCTCCTCCTCTTCCTCCTGCTCCTCCCAAGCACCCAACCCCAGCCCCCCTTGCCCCGGCTGCGGTCACTGGGCAGATCCTCAGCTGGCCCCATGTGCTGGGAGGGAGGACATGGAGTTTCTGGAGTGGCTGCAGAGCTCCCTGCTGAAAGCATTTCTGCCCTGGAGGGTCAAGGCAGGGCTGGGAGCCTGACAAAGCCGAGCTCTGCTGCCAGGGCTGGAGCTCAGGGCACTCCGTGCGTGTCCTTGCAGTGTCACAGGGAGCAGTTCTTGTAGGGAGGGGCTGCCCCCACACGTGGGGCTCAGCAGAGGCTGTTGCAGCACTGCCAGCTCACACACTGACCTGAAGCTGGCAATGGTTGGCTGGGAAAAGGAGGCCAAACTCAGCCCAAGGTTGATCCCAGAAATGCCAATGGCCTCCTGTAACCACGCCTTGCACTATTTCTGAGTCTGCCTTCCAGTGTCATCTGTGAGCCTGGACACAAGGCTGGAAGGTTTCACTGGGCCTTTTGAGTTCTCCTGCACACAGGGACAGAAAACCTTTTCCTTTTCTGTTTCTGCAAGCAAACTGCCACGTGCTGCCATCAGCCAGAGCCCTGATTCTGAGCACTGGCATTGTGAGAGATGATGAATGCCTGGTGTGTGTAGAGTGCAAAATCCCTTCTCCCCTTGGAGTAAAGCCCAGAATAATCCCAACCTCTGCTTTCTTTCAAAACAGCTTGACTAATGTTTGTATTTCAAGGAAGGGGCTCATGTTCTCTTCTTGGTTACTGCTATGGCCCATCTAAGGCCAAGAGGCAGCAGTGCACAGGGGCAGTTGCATCCCAGTGCAGCTGACAGCAGCATGATGTGAGCAAGAGCTTGTGTCAGAGCAGTAGGAATCTTGTGGAGAGTGGGAGCTGATCAGCTGAGCATTGAGAGCTTCCAGCGCTGTGTTGAGCTGCCTTTGGAGGGTTTCCTTGGGCTCCTTGTGTTGTTCACCATTTGATGCTCTAAACAAAGGCTGACAGGACTGTGGTTGAAAACAGGAAATGTGAAGTTGGAAGAGAAATGTTTTGCTGTCTCTTTGTGTTGCAGGAGGGAGAAATCGGGCCGAATTGTTCGGCCGAAATCCAGGTGACCTTCAAACCCCTGGCAGCTCTGGAGTATGGAAGTGTGGCTTACTGCAGCATCTCAGGTGCAGCTCCTTTGCCCTGCTTCTCTCCCCCTCAGTGCAGCCATGGTGCAAGCCTGAGCCCACTGGGCTGCCCTGGCAGTGCTGAGAAGAGTCTCTGGCCAGCAGGGCAGTGCTGGCACATCCCCAGTGGCCCTGCAGCTCCCAGGGAATGTCCCGTGCAAGGCCAGGGCTCAGAATGCTGTGTCTGGGTTCCTGAACCCAGCACAGCCCTGACAGTGCAGGGAGAGGTTTTGATGCCATGCCTTTGCCAGCATTTCCTCAAAGGCCAGAGAGCTGCAGAGCAGAGCAGCTTTAGTGAACAAGCACTAAGCCCCTGCAGGCCCCTGGCCTCCAGGATGGCTCCACTGGACATGGATCCATCATCAGGTGGCAGGAGCTGGGTTAGAAATGTGCTCCCTGAGCCTGGATCAGCTCCCACTGGCCAGACAGCACCAGAGCAGAGGTGGCTGAGCCCCACTGAGCCCAGGCTGTTGGTAGAAGGAGCAGCCTTGGCCAGCAGCTGCTTCTCTCCCTGTGTGGGAGCTGTCACCTTGCAGCTCTCAGTCTGTGGAAACAGAGCCCAGTGCTGAGGGTCAGAAGGTGAGGACTTGGGCAACAAAGTCCTGTGCTGCTGGGCCAGGTAGTTTGGTAATTGCCAAGCTCTGGATGAGCTTTGTGCCTTCACTGAATGGATTTCCGAGCTCCTCTAGGTGCATGGGAAGGAAAGCACAGAATCCTAGGATGTTAAGGATGGAATGGACCTTAAAGGCCTCTGGGCAGGGACACCTCCCCCTAGAGCAGGTAGCTGCAAGCCCCATCCAGCCTGGCTTTGAACACTTGCAGTGCTGGAACCTGCAAAACTTCCCTGGGGAACCTGCTCCAGTGTCTCACCACCCTCACAGGAAAAAATGTCATCCCAAATATCTAACCTAAATTTCCTTTCTTTCAATTTCTACCCATTACTCCTTGGCCTGCCACTCCAGGACCCCAGAGATGTTTGAAACTCAGCAAACTGGTGGCTCCCATTGGAAACCAGCCCGAGGAATGGGTTAGGAATTAGAAGTCAGCCCCAAGGGATATCTGCTGAGGGAAGAGAAGGGTCCATATCTTCTCCTGCAGCATCAGGAGCTGGTAGCATCCAGCTCAGAGTCAGGGACTAGCACTGAGGCAGCCTGGAAAAGACAGTGTGACAGAGGGAATGCTTGTACTGAAATGGACATCTCTCCCCAGGCCGTGAGAGCAGGCTGCCCCTGCAGCTCAGAGGGGAAGGCCAAGGACCCTTGGTTGAACTCAGCTGTGACACTCTGGAGCTTGGGGACATTTTTGTCAACACCCCCCATGTCTGTGAGGTGAGCAGCAGGGCTGGGGATGGATGCTGATGGCTCCTGAGGCAGCAGCAAGCCTGGTGGAGCTGTGGAATTCCTGCCAAGCTGGGCAGTTGTGAGCAGGGAATATTTGATGTGGTGGTCCAGTCTGGGGGGTCAGAAAGGTGTGTCTGTTGTTCATGAAGGCCCAGCCCCTGCTTTTGGGCAGCCTTCCTTAGGGATCAGCTGGGAGGCTTCCTGCAAAACAAGCCCTTGGCAGGTGAAACCAGCACTGGGTGCAAAAGCTGCATGTCCAGAGGCTTTTGTGACAGTGCCAGACACAAGGCACCTTTGGACTGGGCTCTGCAGAAGCAGCTGGAACCAACTGGCTGCCTTTGAGCTTCAGTCCACTGCCAACAGCTTCCAGTCAGGGTCTCCTGCTCATTCCTGGAAGTCCCAGGAAAGCCTTGGGAATCCTGTCCCTTGCTGACAGTCACTCACTTCAGCCTTGGTGCATCTCTGGCTCTGGAAAGAGAAAAGTGTTCTTGGGAATAAAGAAAAGGATTTTTCTTCCTCTTTGCTTCCCCCACAATAATGCTAAGCTTGCAAAAAAACCACAAGAGAGCAACTGAAAAGAGGTAGAAAATGAGGCACTACATCAGGGCAGACACTTTCAAAAGCTTGGCTGGGGAAGAGAAAGACACCCTGAGTTTTCTCACCAAAAGATGGTGCTGTCTGTACATTTTGATGCTGATGCCTCATTACCAATGTCTTCTTTCCATGGTGTAGGAAAAGGTGAATGAGTGGATGGTGCTGTTGGAGCTGTGCAGGCTGGGGCAGCAGCAGCTCAGTGCTGATTCACTAGGCAGCTGCAATCACCCCACGTTGCTCTCAGGGCCAGGTCTCCATGAGCTGGGTGATGCTGCCCAGAGGTGCACTGCTCTGTGTCCATGGGATAAGCCCAGGGTGACTGCAGTTCTGTGCAGCTGCCACTGCTTTGCATGAAAACCCAAAGGCAGAACTTGTCCTCTTGTATCTTTTGACTTCTGCCATTCAGCAGCACAAAGCATCTTCTGCCTTTCCTGGCTGTTCATTGCATCCTTAGACAATAACTCCCAAGAAGGGAAGATTCCACATGGATTTCCACTTTGCTTTCTTGCTGCTGCAGGTGAACCTGATCAACCAAGGAGCTCTTGATGCTCCCTTCAGCTGCATCCCTTCAGCCACAAAGGTGGGCTTGGGCTTCAAGTTGGCACCTCAGGAGGGCATCATTGCAGCAGGTGGGAGCCAGACTCTCCAGATCTCCTTCAGTGCCACCGTGTTGGGGAGGTTTGAGGAAGAATTCCGGTTCAGTGTGGCTGGATCTCCTACGCCTGCCATCCTGACCATCAAGTAAGGACCCTGGGAGCTTGGTGGGCACATCTGGAGCTGTCTCTGGGACATGCCCCAGCTGCCTCCTGTTGGGGTGGAGCAGAGAGAAAAGGTGTTTGCTGAGGTCTTCATCTCTGCTCTGATGCGGGCATTGCTTTAGTGGGAGGATGCCTCCTGCCCTGTGTGGTACCTGGAGCTGGAATGACTCCTCCCTGCAGGGATCTCCCTCTGCCCTGGGCCATGGCAGGCAGTGGGATGGATCGGCTTTGGGCAGCAGCTGCTCTGGGATGTCCCAGCTGAACAGCCAGCAAGGCCCCCAGGGCTTTGGAGATGGGCCAGCCTGGGGCATTCTGCAGCAGCAGCAGTGCTTTTAAAAACTTCTGTCAATAATCCATGCCAGATGGGCAGCAGCAGCCTCACCTCACCTCTCATGGCCATGCTGTGGGGCACAAGCCGTGCTCCCAGCTGCTGTGCCCAGAGTGCTCTGGTGCCTCCTGTGCACAGCCAGGCAAGGGCTGATGTGGGAGTCAGGGAACTGTGCAGCAGGAACTGTGCCAAGGACTTGGGCATCATCCCCTGGGCTGGTGCCATGGCAAGAGATCATCCTGGCCCAGCACAAGGGACAAGGGGTGATGATAGGGGAGGCAGAGCTCAGTGCTCAGCACCACAGCAGCACGAGGCCTTGTCCCTGCCAGCCTGAGCCTTGTGCTGCTAGGATAATGCAGTGGGAGCAGGAGAGCTGATGCTGGCTGCTCTGCAGCTTTGGAACTAGGCTGCTGCTCTTGGGAGGCACTGGGGCAAGGCAGTGAAGAAATGAAAGCAATCTGCACTGGATTATAGCAGTAAGATAAGGGAGATGGATGAAAAAGAACAAGGAAGTTATTACTTTGCAAGAACAAAGTGGTGAGTAGGTCTGCCCCCAGTGGAGAAAGAATGATGATGGCTTTGTTCTTGGAGGAAAAGTGCTGCTTTTTTATTTTGGAGATCAAGAGGGAACCTTCCACCATCCAATAATTGATTCTCCTCTGTCCCTCCCCTAAACTGGTGATGGGATGTTTGTGCATCAGCAGCTTTCTCCTTGAGCAAGGGCAGGTGTCTCTTGTTGAGATGTGTGGAGCAGAGCCAGGGGCAGTCCTGTGAATCCAACAGAAGGCACAGGTCACTGGGCCTGGATTTTTAACCACAAGGCAGAGTGGGCATGGATTGGCATCAGCCATGAAATCAACTGGGGAGTGTTGTGCAGCTTCAAGTGCTGCTTTCAGTGGGTGTTGGTGACTTTTGGAGTGTGTCTGCTGAGTTCAAGGACAGGTGAGGTGCTGTGCTAGATTCAGGACCCCCTTGTTTGGTTGTTGAAGCTGTTGCTCTTGGCTGTGCCAGCTGCTGCACTGCTGACAAGCTGGTCCTTTCCTCTAGGATTCATCTGTGCCCTGTGTAGAAGTGTTGCTGCTCTTTTCAGAGGATGTTTGGGGCTGCCCTGGGTTCATGGCTCAGAACTGTGTCTGTAATGATGGTGTGGGTCAAACTCTGCTGAGAAAGCTCCTCCATGGGAACAGCAGTTCCAGCTAAGAAGTAGCAAAGCAGGGAAACTGTGGCTGGCAGGGCTGGTTACAGAAGTTTGTGGGGACACCTTGATGTCCATCCCATTGCAGATGGGGAAAGTGAGGCCCGGAGCCATGTCTGGCTGTGTGTTCAGGGTCCTTCATGGGACCAGCAGCATCCCGGGGGCTTTTCCTGCCTGCCCTGTGCCCAGAGCCCATCAGTTGCTGTTGGCTGCTGGCCACTTGGCTTTAGCTGCCTCCTGTGCCCAGGGGCACTGTGCTGAGCACATGGTGTGTGCTGGTTTGAAAGGCACGGTGCCCTGACCCCAGGTTGGTGCCCCCGAGCCACGCCAGCCGGAGCTTTGCAATTCCTTGAACCAAGGCATTTCCTGCTCTGTCCTCGCCATGCAGGGGCAGCGTCACTGGACCGAGTTTGCACTTCGACCTCCCTGAGCTCGACTTCGGGGACATCTCCTTTGGTGAGTGCTGCCTGGGCTGGGACACAGCGGGAGGGATCTGTGCCTTCCGAGAGAAAAGCATCCCTCCCTCCTGCTCTGCCCCAGCAGCCTCTTCAGGCTGGGAACTGCAGGGCTGCTGGTGCCGCAGGGAGCATTTGGCCATTGTCAGATCAAACAGAAGCAAGGCATAGAAAGTCAGGATTTTCTGGTGTCTCTGTCGTGCTTGAAAAGACAGATGTCTGCCAAGGAAGGTGGGAATCTTCCTGGAATGGAAAGATGAGCCCCTCCCTCCAAATGATGATACCTTTGAAATGACAGGGCTCCCGGGCAAAACTGTGGGAAAAGGAATAACAGTTCTTTCCTAGACTATATCAGGAGAGCCCAGAGAACAAGAGCAGACGTTTGCCAGCTGCCAAGTCCCGTTTTTGTCCTTTGGTGCGGTGAGGATCCCAGCAGGAGGATCTGTGGGCTCTGGCAGGGCAGTGATCCCCTGCCAGCCGGCAGCGGCAGGGAAGGAGGGAAGGAGGGAAATGCTCCTTTTGCAGAGGGACAGAGGGCAGGGGGATGTGGGCAGTGCCTCAGAGCAGCAGGCAGCAGCGGGGAAGGCAGGCAGGGTGGGTGCCAGGCTGAGCTGCAGCCAGGGCAGTGCCGGGGCCAAGCACACAACCTCCCGCAGCAGCACGCGGCCGAGCTCCCATCCCCGAGCGGGAGGAAGGGAAGCTCCGCTCCCTGCCCAGCCTCAGCTCCCACTGCACAGCGCCCACGGCATCACGCCACAGCTGCCAAAAACCCCCAAGGGAAAAGCCCACCCCCAGGGCCAAAACCCCCAAAACCCCTATCCCCCTTCCCAGACCAAGGGGAGCATTCACTACCAAGCCAAAACCCAGAACAAGGAAGGTCATGGACTTTTTAAGGAAACTACTTGCCTTTCCTGAGCTGCTTCTGTCCCCCCCTGCATCACCATGGAGGCACTTGTCAAGTTGCCTTTTTGAAGAAATGAAACAAGAAAGGCAAGAGATGCAACTATGGTTCTGAACCAGGAGATCGATCCTGCTGGATCTGCTTTCATTCCTAAGGTCTCTTCAGCTGAAGGCAGCTGTTGTATCTTTGCTTCTTTGGAACTGTTGACTGTTGTCTGCATGCGGTGAGCTCAGTCTCATTGGAGGTTTTGCCATCTGTGTTTGTCCTTGTTGTGCCTCTCTTGCCTCCCTGCTGGAGTCACTGCTGGAGCTGGCAGTGCTCACTGGGATGGGCACAGAGAAACTCTGGGTTGCAGCTGCAGTTGTTTTTTCTCCCCATCTGTGTTCCAGTGCCTCTTGGTGAGCAGGCCCAGGGAGAAGTCTCCTCCCCAAAGAGCTGGCCAGCCCAGCCAGATGTCCACTGCAGAGCAGCTTGTGGCTGCTCTCCAGGCTCTGCAGGACATCCCCACCATGAGTAGCTACATCTCTGGCTTTCCAGCATGGAAAGCAAATCCCAGAGCTCCAGTGGGGTAAAGCCTTGCAGGCAGCAATCCCAGTGAGCAGCATGGGTGTGATGTCCCCGTTTGTTGGGTGAGGTGGGACCTGGTTCCTCATTGCCAATCTCCTAGCAAGGCTTGGGTGTGCCCCCAGTTGAGTGGGCTCTGAGCTGTCTCGTGCTCAGTCTGTTTGGCCCAAACCAAGAGATGCCTTTAGGATCCTGCAGAGAGAAGCTGCATTGGGGTGCTTTGCCTCACGTTCTAGTTCCTGATTCCATCATCTCTTTTGCTGTAGCTTCTTCTCAATGCTGACTCACTGTTTATCTATCTTGAAAAGGGTGGGAGTGTCGGCAGGCTGAACAGGGAATTTGACAGCTTGAATTCTCAGAGGAAATGCTCGGTCTGGGTGCACACTCATCACTGGGAGATCACTGGTGCTGGTTTGGGGCAGGTGAGGCAGCTCCTCCCCATCGCCAAGAGAGAAACTTGCAGTGTTCAGCAGGGCTAGGAGTGGGCATTTTCAAGGCTGCAGTCTGCAATCTGTGTCAAAGGGAACTGAGTGACGATTCATTCCTCATGCAGCTTCTGGGTGAGCTGTAGTTCAGATAATCCAGAGCTAAACTCCAGTGCCACTTTCATTGTGCCAGGCCATTCCCAGCAGGAGTCAGGCCACAATGGGAGCCTCAATGGATGTTGGTGTCCTTTCCTAGGCTTTCCCTACACCCAGTGCTGCCGGCTCACTAACAGCTCCCCGGTGCCCGTGACGTTCCAGCTCCGCATGTCGTTCGATGGCACGCAGCCGGCTGTGGACAGCGTGGATCAGATCCGCTGCCACAGTGACCCAGCCTGGAGGAAGGGCGTTCACTTGTATGTGGAGCCCCGGGAGTTTACCATCACTCCCAGCCAAGGGACCATCCTGCCCCAGGGACACCAGGACATCCAGGTACGGGCAGAGTGCAGCCAGAGACGCTTCAGCACCAGGGCTGCAGCTGCACTGGAGCGTGGGAGGGCTTTAGCTCTGCTGCCAGCTTTGAGCATGGTGTGAGTGAGAGATCTGCACTGCTCTGAGGCCTCTGCTAGCTGCCTTACTCGGGGTGTTCCTCAAGGAGCACTGTTTTCTTTCCAAAATCATATGCTGAGGTCACATACCATATGGTCAAGGCCAGAAGTCACTCTTGGGTTCTTGAGAGCCATTTATTTGATTGCAAGTGGGCAGAGCAAAGATGAGGGCAGAAGGTGGCTGTTAGAGAGATGTCATTGTAGAAAGCAGTTAGCTTTCCTTCTTGGTCTGATTTCCCCTCTCCTGGGGAGCAGAAGGATTTGTGTTCACGGCAGGAATCTCCAGTGGGGACAAAAAACTCTGCAGCCATGAACTGCCCAGCACCTGCTGGGCCACACTTTGCCCTCAGCTTCCTGCTGTAAAGCTGAACTCGTTGTGTTCAAGTCAGATTTCTTCTGCTTTTATGTCATTGTAGTCAGATGAGAAATTGGCCCCTTAATTTGAATACAGTGGTTCATAGAGCTTTAGTCTAATGTTTTAATGTAGCTGAGCTATGCCCTGATAGCAAGGTGTGTTTAAGACATCTGCTATTGCCAGAAGGCTTTTGTTGCTTTGAGACTGTGCTCTACACATGGAGCAGCAGCAGAATTAAGACAAAATCTTCCCTCAAGGGCTGGAGGATATCACACGTGGATAATGAGCTTTTGTAAGGAAGAATTTCCTGTTCTTCTCTTCCACCAGGTGACCCTGTGTTCCAACTCGGTGATGGAGTTCTACAGGAAAATGCTGGTGGATCTGGAGGGTTTTGGCAAGGGAGTGGCATCATTGGTCATCACAGCCAGGTACCAGCCCTTCCCTGGCCTCCCCCAGCCCCTGCCTTGCCCAGGCTTTGCTGGCTGCAGCTGCCAAGGAGAAGTGCTGGTTCATGAGCTCATGTTGTGCCAGCTGGGCATGAGAAGAGCAGAGCTTGGACAGCAGCCTGTGGTGAAAAGCAGCCCTGCTCCCAGCCCAGCAGGGTCCTGGGCCCTTTTCTGAAGGCACCAGGAATGAGATCATTTCTTGGCCTGGCTTTTGGTGCTTGAGGTGGAACAAATTTCCCCAGGGCCTCCTCTCCTTCTTGCTGCAAGAGGTGGAGTTGTGCTGGGTGCGAGCACCGTGCACTGGTTTGGGACACAGCAAGCAGCCTGCTGAGAGCCAGGCTCTGGTTCTGTTCATGAGGGCACGTGGCAGGGGGGAAGTGGCTGCCAGCAAGAGTGCTGAGGGCAAGGTCTCAGGAGGGGAAAGCAGCCCTTGGTGTGGCAGCTCAGCTCTAGATTTTCTCCTTCCCTCTGCTTCCCAGTCTGAGCTTGAATGTTCTCAGGGTTGAGAGCAAAAGTGGTTGTTGCTGCAGCAGAATTCCATCCTGCTGTGCTGCTGTGGGTGTCAGTGGAATGCCAGGAGGGATGCAGTTCCCTCGTGCTGTTCCTTCTCCCAGGCAGAGCCATCCAGGCAGTGCCTGGGCTGGCATTTTGTCAAGCAGGTGGGCTTGGGACAGTCAGTGCCTGGAGCTGTGGAGGGAAGGAGCCAGGGAGCTGTAGGGCCTGGGAGGGGCTGATCAGCCACTCTGGAGGGCAGCTGGTGTCTCGTGCCCTCCAAGGCTGGGGCAAGCAGCTGAGTTCTCAGGCAGGGCAACAGCACCATGGCAGAGAAGGGAGTCATTTTTCCTGGGACACTGGAGTTGTGTGTTCCTTGAGCATTAGTGAGCTCTGATCCTTGTTAGGAAGGCTCCCCCAGAGCTCGTGAATCACTGGGAGTGTTACAGGAGTCCTTGCAAGCCTTCCTGGGGAAAGGAGGGGCTGAGGCAGCTGTGGGACAAAGTGCTCTGCCTGGGGCACTTGGCAGCCTCTGCGTGCTGCCTCTCAGGGTTTGCCCCTCCTTGACAAGACCTGTTGGAGTGGGAAGACGTAGAAGGCAATTTATCACTGCAGGGCTGTTCAATGCCCATTTGACAGTGACCAATGTGTTATGCTCTGTTTTACAATCTTTGGGGGTAAATGTTCTCCATTCTCTCAGTATCTCTGATTCCCCTGGGCTCATCTCTTTGTCCAGATGTCTTGTTCCTAAGCTGCAAGTGTCCCCCCACGTGCTGCAGTATGATGAGTGCCTCCTGAAGGTGCCCTACGAGAAGAAGTTCATCATTAGGAATCCCAGCCACCTGCCTGGCTGCTACGGGCTTATTGAACAGGTTTGGCATCCCATCCACCTCCCCGTCTCAAATATTATTGAGGAGCTTAATAGGGGGAAAAAGGGTTTGGACGTGACCTTGCTGGTTTCTATTCAGTCTTAAAGATCTGCTGAGAACAGGATCCTACCCGAATGTAAACTTGAGGATGCAGTTTAACCTGCTGAGGGAACAGTTGATGTTCTAGTCTTCAGGGTGTTTTCTTGTGGGAGATCTTAGAGGGCTGTGAAAGCTGCTGCATCCACAGACACCAGTGCCTGTGCTGGCAGTCTCCTGGCAGGATCCCCTGGGAATGCTAAGCCTACAATTCTTGCATCTTGTTTGTGCCTTTTACCTTTGTCCTGGGCATTTTTAAACACGTGTGTCAGTTGCTGTTGCGGTGGATGTTAGGGAGTGTAAAGTTTCTTCAGAGGTGCCTCTGAAGCTGCATTTCATTGTGTCTCTTGCAGAAACGCAAGGAGGACTCTGCTGTGCTCTACTCCAGCCCCAAGCCCTGTGGGATTGTCCAGCCTCACAGCACTGCAGAGATCCCAGTGCTGGTGGAAGTGCAGGCGCTGGGCACGCATCGCACCAATGTTCTCATCGGCGTGTTCGGGGATGAGAGAAACCCACTGGTGAGTGCAGGGGAGATGTGTGCCTCTGTGCAGCTGCTCCTGGCAGGCTGCAAAGGGCACAGGGATTCTGCCGGGGAAAACAGGCACAGGCTGCTGTGGAGAAGGCCAGGAGGGATGGGTGGCACAAACAGCTCGTGCCTCACGGGTGGTAATCTCAGTGTCTGGCACAGAATGTCGTTGGTCTGAGCTGGAATCCAGGGTCACTTTAGTGCATTACTCTTGAAAATGCTGTTAACTTTGGAAACATCTGTTTGAAAATGGCATCTCTCTGAGCACAAAAGAGGATGTCAGAAGACTTCTGGGAACCTTGAGCTTTCTGTAAAAAAAAGGAAGGCTGGCATTTCAAGAGTGGTTGCAAGGATTGAAACTTAGATTAAAACATAAGGAAATGACAATGGCAAATTCCCTGAATGGCACCAAACATCTGAACCTGGGCCATTATGGCACTGCATGTAAATCAGTGAACAGGAAGGACAGGCAATGCAGGCTGTGCCAGGGAGCATGAAGTTTGACAGAACAGTTTCTTTCAACTCTGAGGCTGCTTACCTTAAAGAGGAGGGTTTCTCCCCACCAGAGGAACCAGTTGTTTAACTGTCAGCCTGGCCATAACTAGAGATTTCTTGCAAAGCTTTTACCTTTGGGCCAATCCTTTGTAGTTTGAAAGGTTCTCTTACCTTGATCCTTTTAAATTTGAAGGTGAACATGTAATTATCTTTTTCTTTTTTCCCAAAAGCCCAGCATTTCAGCTGGAGAGTGGTAGCTGTCCCTAAAGAAATACCTTGAGCAGGGATGAGCTGTTTAAGGATTTTAGTTTTCCCTGTTGTGGTTTGTTTGGGTTTTTTTTTTAAATCTTTCTTGCCTGCTTCCTGGGACAGAGAAAAAAGTTATGGAGCTCTGGACGGCTGGCAGAAACCTCCCCAAGCCCAAGGCTGATGGAGTCTGGCAGGACCCCAGCACTACAGCCGATGTATGTATGTCTGTATGCATGGGGAATGCCACCTGAGTCCCCTGGGAGTGTTGGAAAATGTCAGCCAAGCCCCCAGCAGTGTCAGGGAAACATTCCTGATAAATACCTGGTGGAGCTGCAGAGTTTCTGGCGTTGGGCCCTGGGGGGGCTGTGCTGGCTGTGCTGGCTGTGTCTGCCCCTGGATGTCTCAAATCTGCCCTTTTTGCTTGCCTTCTCTGTCTTTTGCTCTCCCACTGTGCTTTTTGCATGCCCACAAGGTGTTCATCCCTGTCCTCTGCAGTTCGTCAGTGCAAGCAGTTGCAGCTGCTGCAGCAGCTCAGGGTCATTCCTGGGCTGCCTTTAGAGCAGACCTGCTCCAGCCTGGATTGGGAAGGGCTGGATCAAAGCATTTCTCAGTTCAAGGTGCCAGCAGCCAGCCAGGGGCTGCATCCTGAGCAGGAGCTGCTGGTGCAGGTGTCCCTCCCTCCCACTGCAGGTCTCTGTTCACAGTTATCTTCTTTTCCAGAGATGAGCTTCACCCACCTAAATTCAATCCCCAACCACCAAAGGAGATGAGAACATGTTTGGATTGCCCAGCGTCTCGATGGAGGCACTTCAAGGCTGGAAATCAGGAGGCAGCCACAGCCCTGACTGAAGAGCAGGATTTGACCCAGTCTTCAGGAGCAGAGGTAGATTTTCTTGTACACCTACTGCTTGTGCTGCCTCCTTAGCCTGCCACCAGCAAGTCATGCTCCTGCTGAGCTCCCTTTTTGCTGCCCTGCTGTCCTGTGCCCTGACAGTGGCTGGGCAGCAGGGCCAGTGGCTGGACATGGGGGAGTGGCAGGGAGAAATAGGAGAGTTTTCCTTGGAGAAGCTCACTCAGATCCTATAGGCCTGTGTTGCGTGTGGGATTGTTTGCCTTGTTGCCTTCCCAATGCAAGATGAGGCTTTTATCTGCATCAAGAGCTGCAGCTTCCTTGCCACAGCAAGCTGGGATGAGTCCTGATCTCCATGTGCCCTCTTCCCAGCCCAGCCAGACTCCCTGTTTGCAGGTCTCTGCTGTCACCCGAGAGCTGCTCTTGCACTGCTGGCCCTGAAGCTGTCTTGCAAACTGAGACTTGGCAAAGTGGCTGTCTCTTCCTGCAGGCGTAGGGAATGGCTTGTTTTTCAGGTGCCACCACAAGCTCCTGCAAACCCTCACCTCCCAGCAGGCCTGGAGGGATTCAGGTGCTCCGTGGGCGCACCGCACGCTACCCTGGAAGCAGAGAAGGGAAGAGGGAATCTGTCTGCCTTGCACACTGGCAGTGTGGCAAGCAGGGCTGGAGCTGCCAGTGCCACTGGTGGCCCTGAGCATTGGCCACAGAGGGGCCTCCCATCCCTGCAGGCCCAGCACAAAGTGCTGCTGGAGCAGCTGGGTGTTGGAGAGGCCGTGCAGGACACGTTGTGGGGCTGCCCAAGGATGCTGTGCAGCCCCTATGGAGGGCACTGCTCCCCCTGCAACTCCTCAGGTTGTCCAGAGGAAGGTTTTGCAGGAGCTTTTGCTGTAGCACCTTGAAGAAGCAGCATTTAAATCAGAGAGAGAGGGGAAGAGCCTCAGGAGTCAGATGAGCTGGGCTGGGAGTCCTTTGCTCAGCTCCAAGAGCTCTCACTCTGAGTCGCCTCCTTTTCTAAAAGCAGTAAGTTTTGAAACTTTTTCAAGGCAAGTTGTGCATCAGAGAGAATTTCTAGTGCCAGGAGACATCCCAGTTCACTTTCATGTCATGTACTCATGAATGCATTGACCCGTGAGGATGGGAGAAGATTTTCCCCATGGTCCCTGCACTGGTCAGTGGCAGGGATGCAGGATGAGATCAGGGTGATTCTGGCAGTGTTTGGGGAATAGGCCCCTCTGGCTGCAGCTGCACTTTGCTCCAAGGTGCTCTTCTGCATCCATTTCCATGCTCAACAGCTCCATCTCTCCTGTCTTCCATGCAGGCTTCCAGTATCCTGCCAGTGTCAGGTGTGCTGCAGCCAGGAGAGAGCCAGCAGGTCTCCTTGCCCTTCTCTGGCCACCTCAATAGCATCTCCAGTGCCACAGCGCTGCGCCATGTGGAGGGAGGCCCCAGCTCCGAGGTGCTGGTGCCCGGGGAGGCCTCACGTGTCAGCTGCTCCCCGAGCCCCCAGGAGATCAACTGTGGCTCTGGGGCACCTCTCAGGGAGAGGTGAGTAAGCCTGCCATGGGTTCCTGCTCTCCATGGGTTACTGTCCCTGCAGGGCTTCCCTGCTCCAAGGACTCTGAGCTCAGAGGTGCTGCATAGCAAAGGCCAGAAGCAGCACAGGGATGGCCACTCTTAGCTCCCTGGCTCCCAAGAGAGGAAGCACCTTCTTCTGTTGGGACAGAGCATCTTCTTCTCTAGTTTAGTGGTGAGCCCTCCTGGCTCAGATGCTGCCTTCAGGGAGCTGGGCTCTGGCCCTGCCTTGGCACTGCCTCTAGAGGTGTCTTTAGCTCCATGGTGTTGAGTCACATCTTCTTCATCATCTCCCTTCTTCACCAAAACAGTGGGATTGCGGTGTGGGCAGGCGTGGGGCACAGACCAAACCTTGGTTTGGGTGCTGGTGCTGCCACAGATGAAGTCCTTGCAGTGCTGATCTGCCAGGGTTCTCCTGATGGTGGGACAGCAGCCATAAAAGCTCCTGTCCTTGAGGCTCCCCTTCAGCTGCAGCAGTGGGCAAGCACAGGAGAAGCTCTGCTCCAGCAAGGCAGCCCAGCTCAGGACACACAGGCAAAGTGTGCAGCTGGGAGTGGGGGCTGCTTAAAGCAAGCCTGTGCATCAGGACTTCCTTCAGGCCAGGCTGAAGTTGGTTTCCATGGGGAGGAGAGGGACGAGGCTGCTTCAGATGGTTTCCATGGCAGTCAGCACCAGCTGGCTTGGTCACAGCTGGCTTCCAGCAGGAAATCTGGCTGACAAGAGCCTGTCTTGCAGGAGAGCAGTTCCTCCAGCCTTTGCTTTCTGACTGATGGGATTATTCTCATTTAGGATCAGGCTATGAGTCATTAATACCGAGGCTCATGGACAGAGACTCTCTAACTCATTAAAGTTAGAAAGTGGTATGTTTATTAACCCCGGTGGGTGGCACCAGAGTCGTCCCTACAAGGCGTGACCGTGCTGTACAAGGTTCTTTGCCCTCTCTTTATTTCCCAGGATCTTACATACAACATATGTGCACAACCCCAGCACTTCCCCTCCCTGCTCTGTATTAAAATGAGGTCATTAGTCCTTCACACCGGTGCAATTCTTCTCTGGAATTGGGTTGGTGGTCTCCAATTGGGTCAGTGGTCTTAAGGGATGAAGTCAGGAATGTCTTCATCAGGTCTCTGTGACCCTCTGGCACCATCCAAGGTCCCCTGCTTAGTGACTGATTGACATAAAGCCCAGGTGCTAACCATTGTTCTACGGGTTTCAGTATGTTCTTCTAACAGTTCACTTACTCCACTTCCTTCTATCAAGAAGCTCATCATGGTAAACAATATAACAATCAGCTCTGGCTTAAGCATCTAATCATCATTAACCTATGGTCTACCTGTCTAACTGACATCCTGACCAATGTGAATTGCTTCTAAGCCTCAGCTGAAATCTGAACTCTTTAAATTCTTGCTTCAGCTCTGCCCAGGGAGAAGGGAGCTGAATGAGCTGAGTAAGAATTGCAGGAGAGATCAGCAGACGTTGGCACTCTGTGCTCTGCTTGAAACTGGGAAGTCAAGAGACAAAGGGCGTTTTCAGGCACAGCGCAGAGAGCTGGTGGATCAGCCTTTGGCAGTGGGCTGGAGGTGTCTGGCTATGCCTGGAGAGGGAGCTTGCACAGTCAAGCCCTTCTGATGGCAAGGCTCAGGTTTGGCTGGTCCTGGAGGTGCCCTTCCACCACTGCCCTCCCTTGGGATGTTCCCAACCTCTGTGGGTTGAGGAGAATTCACGGAAATGGTCTGGCACTGCTGCCTGGCCTCAGGGTCAAGGAATGAAGTGCAGGGCCAGCCAGGACGAGTGAGCCCAAGGTTCTGGTGGTGACTCTCAGCCATGTTTTCTGTTTTGTCTGCAGAAGGGAGCTGAAGCGGCTGTCTCCAAAGCTTGAGGAGGAGGCAAAAGCCTTGGCGGAGGAAGAGAGGCAGAAGGAGAAAGAGAAGCAGAAGAAAGAAAAGAAGGGTGTCTCTGTGGGGAAGGAACCTCCAAAAGCAGAGAAGGGGAAAACCAAACCCACAGAGAAGAAGGAAAGCAAGGCCCCAGAGAAGAAGGACACCAAAATCCCACCAAGGAAGGAAATCAAAGAACCAGAGAAGATGGAAAACAAACTTCCAGAAAAGAAAAACAAACATCCAGAAAAGAAAGAAACCAAAATCTCAGAGAGGAAGGAAAGCAAAGCCCCAGAGAAGAAGGAAAGCAAGGCCCCAGAGAAAAAGAACACAAAAGCATTAGAGAGGAAGGAAACTAAATTCCCTGAGAAGAAGGAAACCAAAGCCCCAGAGAGGACGGAAAGCAAACTCCCAGAAAAGAAATACAAACCTCCAGAAAAGAAGGAAACCAAATTCCCAGAGAGGAAGGAAAGCAAGGCCCCAGTGAAGAAGGACACCAAAGCATTAGAGAGGAAGGAAACCAAATTCCCAGAGAAGAAGGAAAACAAAGCCCCGGAGAAGATGGAAAACAAACTCCCAGAAAAGAAATACAAACTTCCAGAAAAGAGGGAAACCAAATTCCCAGAGAGGAAGGAAACCAAAGTCCCGGAGACGAAGGAAATCAAAAGCCCAAAGAAGGAAAGCAAAGCCACAGAGAAGAAGGAAATGAAAAGCCCAGAGAAGAAGGAAAGCAAAGCCCTAGTAAAGAGGGAAATCAGAATTCTAAAGAAGGAAACCAAATCTCCAGAGAAGAGAAGCAAACCTCCAGAAAAGAAGGAAACCAAATTCCCAGAGAGGAAGGAAATCAAAATCCCAGAGAAGGAAATCAAAGCACCAAAAAAGAAGGAACCCAAAGCCCCAAAGAAGGGGGAAGCCAAAGCCTGAAAGAAGGGAGGAACCAAAATCCCAGAGAACCCAGCTGAGCTGGAGAAGAACTCTTTATTTTATTCACACAACTTATTTTATACAGTTTGCCAAACCTAATGTGCAACTTTAGGTAGTTAATCGATTTCTTATTACTAGTTATGCCAGTTATTCTGTTGGATAATAAAATATATTTTACTTGTGCATCAAATCTCTCTGTTGTATTCTTTGTATTGTTACCTATTCTCTTCACTGATTCTCATGGGACAAATCCCTTGTTCTTGCAGGTGCATTTGTTTTTCACCCTCAGATCAGATTGTTCACCAAGTCTCATTCTCAAAATAACTTCACATGGGAACTTGTGACTGCTTAGCTGCCCTTAGAAGAGATGACAGGCCAGTTGTTAATATAGCAGAACAAGGCCTGATTTCATAAGGCCTTTCTTTTATCATTATTCTACCTGTCTCTGACATCTCCCCCTTTTTGTTCATTTAAAAAAGGCTCCTATGTTCTGATGTTGAAACAGCTCGCTCTTGGGAGGGTATGATCTCATGAAGGTTATCACTGGTTATCTGTTAGATGTGGGATAAGATACATAAAAGACCAGTTCCAATCAACAAAACTTACCCAATTCTGTCAAGTCAGTGACACAGGGTTTTGCAGCATGAGCAAACAAAAGAATAATGTCCAATGTCTCTTCGGGAAATGGAAAGAAATGACCATTGTTTCCAATTAGCTGAGAAGTAGGAGAAGGTCCATTAGCTGGAAATGTTGATCTTGGACATCACTGAATGTCCTCCTGGCAGCTGGAACAGGGAAGAACTGAAGAAGGTTGGGAGGAGCACTGTCCCATGATGATGCCATGAGGCTTTTGTTGGCCAATTGCCTCTGTCAGTTTCCAGGCACAGCTGTGTCTTGGCAGTCCTACTCCTGTTCCTGTTCTGGCCACAAAGGCTGCAAGGGGATGAGGTTATTTCTCTTTCCACTGGGCCTCATTTCTTCAGAGCTGATCAGTATCTGATGGAATGAACAGGTGACTGCTTTGAGCTGTTGGTGATAAAACACAGGCATCTCTTCTCCTGAAGTTAATGAATCAATTAGGCTTCCCTGTGGGACACTCCATTGGGATTTAGATGGGATGACCTTTTTTCCAAGTTTCTAATGTAAATATTGCATGATTCAAAATGTTAGTCGTCCAAATTTCTCATGTACATATTGCATTATTTGAATGTTCTTAAGGCATTCATTCCTCTTCTTTTTTGTTTTTTAAGAATGAGATGCATGTCTTTTGTTATGAGTATGAAGAAACAGCGTAGTAAAATAATACACGTAGTAGACAAGAAACTTAGAGCAATTAGGAATAATTTAGATACAACGATCGGGAATATTTCAAATAGCAGACAAAACTAACAACATAGGTGGAATGAAATAAATAGAAATCTCTGAAATAATGTACCATCATCCCAGAGTCTGCAAACAGCTGACAAACCTCGATTCAGTGGGGACTTGGATAATTATTTCCAGATCATAATTCCCAAGCTCCCTTTAAAAATAGTTCAACTGTCATGTACAGACGGTGAAATTGCAAAGTCAAAGCAACTCCAATCTAGTTCTGATGCAGAAAACATCTGGGTCTGTTGGCAAATTCCTGTCCAGGTAGAGCTAAGGCCTGGCCACCACCCAAGCTCTAAGTGGGAGAGAATTCCCTAAATGTAATTTTAAACAAGGCTCCTAAGAATAGCACTTAGGAGTAAAGGTCTAGGGGTGAAAGACTGATGAACCATCCAATAGCCGTCTCCTCCAAAATCTCCTCAGCATGGAGATGCTTTAAACACAGCAAACTGTTGGAGTGGTTCTGTAATAACAATTGGGACTGCATCTGATTGCTTAGAGTAGATGTCACAATACCATCAGTTTAGAGAAGACTTCTGACAAAGCTGAGATATCATTTCCTGGAACTCTGAAAAATACTTGAAAATCATGAGGCAGCACTAGGTCAAACCATGGAGCCCCAGTGCAGAGCCCAGCCAGAGGGGTATTCTGGTCTAAGAGATACATGAGTAGCTAGAGAACAAAAGAAGGATCCTGAAATGACACGTGTCTTGTAGATAATTACACCAAAAGATGGTAAAACATATGAAAAGCTGGCTATAAAAACAGGAATAGAAACATGAATGTATTTATGACAGAAAAAATGCAACAAAGGAAACACTGAACAGCTCACTCATAAAATTTATGATATCTCAGATTAAATAACACTCAAACCTGATATAAATTCCTTTCGACATCAATAGAGCTTAACAAGATGAACTCAATAAAACCCAGTCCTAAAAGGATTTCAAATTAATAAACATAATTTCATTATCACCTTAGTGGAACAAAAAGCACACTCAAGAGAACTCAATGTTAATTACTATTAATACCGAACATAACTGGATCCATAAAAAGCTGGAATAGATCATTGCTGAAATGACGTAAAACTGAATCTTAACATTTATAAAATCTACCAAAATTTACTTAATAAAACTTAGCCTTATTCAAGAAGGTAACTGAGCGTTACAATATTTGGCCTTAATTTAACAGAATTCAAACGAACATTCTTAAAAGTTATAGATATGACATGATGTAACTCAGTCTAAAGTTATTAACACAAAAAGACAACTTAAAGGTGAACAAGCTGTAAGTGAAATAACAGCATGATGGTCTGCTGGAGGGATTAAAGTTGTAACAAGCATATTAGAATTAGAAGTAAATCAGTTATGAGTAAAACCCATGGTAACTGCAAATTCCATGGAAACAGAAATTCAGTAAGACTTTTCAAAGTGCAGGGTTACTGGGAAATAAATATAATAATGTGCAATTTAGCATATTGCTGAACAACTCAACAGCTTTTAGTGACAGTATCTGGCATCATTTTATATGGCAAATGTGTTAGCATTCTTGTTAAAGAGATCAGACCATGTTAAAATTTGATAGGTAATAAGGCACTGCATTTACCGCTTTTCAATCTCTCCAGTAACTGTAAAACTACATAAAACAATCAGAATTTAGTCAGAAACTAAAATAAACTTTTAAAAACCCTAGAGCACCACGTTTTCAAGGCACACAAACACAGCTCTGGGCCAGAGCGGGGCCTGTGCCGCCCACAGGGGAGAGGGAAGGCGCTGCCCAGAGGGAAACTATGGGGAGAACAGAGGCCATCTAAACTGCAATGACATAACTGTACACCAATAAAGCTTCTCTCAATATTCACACAGTATGCATCCCTTAATTGCCAGAGCCAATCATCTCATTTTCCATCTCCCAGCAGGGCCCTGCGGCCGTGAATCCAGCCCGCCGGGGCTGGCCCGGCTCGGCTGCCACAGCCCTCCCGGGGCCGCTGCACCTCTGCTCCCCAAAACACTGCGGGGAAAAGAGCAGGGGAAAAGCAGCAACACACAACAAACCCTACAACCCGCACACAAAAGATAAACACAGAAGAGGCACAAGCTGCATTTTATTGCACATTCTGACAACAGTCACTGACTGAGAGTTGCATTTCCAAGGCCAAGATCTGTCTTTTGAGAAACCTCAAACTCAGAAATACCATTTTTACTAGATGTGTACAAGGCCAGGCCTCACTGAAGGCACAGCTTTTCTCGCAACTCTGCATCATCTTGAACTGAAAAAGAATTAAGCAGTGTGCTCATGAGTCTGGCATCTCAGCCAGAAAGGCCAGGTATTAGAGGGAAGAAGTCAGCCTACAAAATCTGATTATTTTTTCTCTTCCATTGGCCTGTCAATAATGATAATCAGAATATATTTCCACATGTTAACATGAAGGTGTTTGTATTTACAGAAGCAGGAACATATCTATGAAGGCTTTTGAATTCTCTTCAAGGACAAGGACATTTGAACCACTAACCCTTTCTTAATAGAGAGGCCCAGTTTAACTTTTCACTGAAGATGTTAAACCCAAGGGCAGTTCATGCAATGCTGTCTTTACATGTCGCTGTAGAGACAGGCAAGACACCTATTTCTTCATGCACAACAGCCCATCTTTATTCTTCACAGCTCATATTTCTATGGTTTTCTGAAGGCATTGTGTTTCATTTTAATTGCTTAGTAACTTAGTGCAACTCAGTTCATTGGTTAGTAGTTGCTCATGTAGGTGTCAGTCAAAACCTTTCCTCTCTCTAACGCGGTTTCCATTCTTGTCTCCTGCATAGAAGATGTGGCTAGAAGTCTTTCCTCTCACAGGTGCAAATTCCTTTCTCACAGGAACTTGTCAGGCTAGCTGTTAGCTGTACTTAGCCCAAGCAGCAGGCCAGAGCCATCATTTTACAAGGGTAACAAGGCTCTTCTTTTATAGGGTTTACCTATATGCAACATTGACATACGATTCTTTCAATCTTAAAGAATCATCTTTAATTTCTTTCACATGAATTTTGACCTTTGTAATATTTGTATATGGTAGATTTGGAGTTCAAATCTGTTTTGAATCATGCCTTCATAGAATCCCAGACTCATGGAATCATTCAGGCTGGGAAAGCTGTGTGAGACCATGGAGTCCCAGCTGTGCCCGATGCCCACCTTGTCCCTGAGGCGACTCCGGCGTTTCGGGGTCTCCCCGGCCCCGGCTGCCGTGGGAGCCCAAGACAGAGAAGTCCAATTCAGCACGACCTGTCCGGGCCCCTCAGGCAGGCCCCAGAGCTGCAGGCAGTCTCACCAAGCTCAGCTCTTTAGTGAGATCAGCTCTTTAGTGATTCTCAGCTCATTTGTGATTTCAGCTCTTGGCTTGCTGAGTGCCTTTGGCAGATGCTGGCAGAGAGAGGAGAAGGCTGTGTGAGGTTCCACAGAGATGTCTTTATTGATGTCTTCTGACAAGGTCTCAGGGACAGCTCTTCTGCAGAACAGGGCAGAAGTAGGGCTTTATATAGGGTACAGGAGTTTTAGAAACAATCCAATAGTGAGGGTCAAGGCGAAAGTGAGCTGTGGGCTTAGAGAGATAAGCAAGGGTCTGAGGGTGGAAGAGGGGATTCTTAGGTCCAGTCATCATGACCAGGCATTTCCTGTCTTAGGCTGCTGAATGCCATGGAGGCATTGCAGGCCCTGGGCCTGCTACAACTCCACTTTCTGTATTTAGAAAAAAGCCGTTCCCTATAGTTCTTTTAAACCAATGGAAAAGGCATGAGAACATAGCTAATACAATGACAATTACAAGGAAAATCCACAACATTCCCTTAACCAAAGATGCAACCCATCCTGCATATCCCCACTGACTGAAAAGGTCATTGACCCAGTCTGGGCTGTTTTCTACTTTTCAGTCCTTCACCAGTTCCTTCAGTGTCTGGATGTTTGCATGGATGGATTCCTAGCATTAAGAGAGATTGAAGCAGCACATCCCTTCCAAGTCTTGGCAGCCGTGTCCGTGGGCAAGCAGCAGGAAGTCAATTGCTGCTCGATTTTGGAGTGGTGCATGTCTTGTGGCTTCTTCTTCCTTTCAAAGATCGCTCAGGGCAGCCGATATAGCGCTGGCTTGCTTACTGAGCCAGCACCCACAGTGATTCATTTCACCAAGGGCTTTAGCTGCAGTTACCCATGGTAGGAATAGGGAGACAGCAATCCTTTTTGGTTTGTTCCAATCGTATAATTTGGGATTGCAATTTTCTTCAAATTCTGTGTAGGATCTTTTGTGCCATTTTCATTCACTTTCTTTTTTTCAGTTATGTAGCAAGGTTATATTTGATGTGAGGGTAGAAAGTTTTCCAAGGATACAGGGACCTCCCTGTAGCCATGAGGGGATCCCAGCCCATACTCAGTCACCACAGATGAGAAACGTTCCCTTGGGTAGTACTTTGGGGTGAAGAGAGGATACAGATATCACACGAGCAGTGTAATTACACCAATCAGGAGGGTTATAGGCTTTGTTAATTGGTGGTGTGTCTTTCAGGTATCTGGTTTTGGTCTGGTCAATTTCTGGCCAATTATTTTTTGGACACCTAAAGTAAAATTTGACACAGTATGTTGCCTTGGAGGACCCCATCAGGTCCAATTCTTGGGGTTCCTCGAGAGCATTGGGCAGCATTTTTGTCCACTGGTCCCAGGTGCCCACCAGGTTGGGTCTCTTACCTGTGGTGAGGAGGAGCTCTGAGTTATAGACGGGCCAGGCATTGGCTGCGAAGGGAATTCCTACCAGACATGTGGAAAGTGGGTTATCCATGCTTCCCATGGATAAGCACATGTTATCCTGTTTTAACGTCCTTGCTGAGGTTACCCAGACATTGTGGCCAGGCTGTGGGCTGATCCAACTGATGGCACACGGTACAGTGAAGAAATCCAAGCAGCACTGAGGACAGCACCAACGGAGACATTTTTCATCTCTGGACAGGAATGGAGCTTCTGATAGGGAATATAACAAAATTTGTTATCTTGATGGTGGGAGGGGAGGGTTAGGGTTTTCTCCTTTGTTCCTTTCCTCTGTTCCTTCCCCTCCCCCCCTTTTTTTTTCTTTCTTTTTTTTTTTTCTTTCTTTTCTTTTTTTTTTTTTTTCTTTTTCCTTAAACTAAGGATGGGGGAGTGGGTATAAGGTTAGGGATTTTTGGTAAGAGTTGAGAAAGGGGAATAATAGGGCTTTTTAGGATATAAAGGGATAATAACATATAATTCTGAGAACAATTTTGTGTTCAGGCTGTGTCTGGCTTATGGCTTGATGCAGCAGAATGTTGTTCAGGTTTCTGTTTTGTCTGTTGTCCTGTGATGGGATGGTCTTTTCTTCTGTATGTGGACATTTGGCAACGTCTTCGTCTCCAGGCAGAACTGGTCTGGTTTTGAGGAGGTCTTGTGTTTGACTCAGGGGAATTCTTGTCAGTGTTTGTGGGAGTGGCTTTTGCAGTGCCTAGGTATGGTTTTATGTTTTTTCCTGGGTACCATCCAGGAGCAGATGGGAGTAGAACACAAGCATCCCCTCTTCCCCAGGTAATCAATTGGAATGGCCCAGAAATTTGATGTGTTTCTGGGTCCTTCCCCAGTACAGGTGGTTTCTCAGTGAGCTTTGCTTGGGTGGTATTTGCAAAGTGGTGAAGTACTGGGGGGTCAGGCTCTGATGTTGTAGAGTTCAGGAAGTTGATGACATAGAGAGCCTTGCAAAGTCTTTCCACTGGAGATTTCATTTTTGTTTCTCTTTGCTGCTGACTGAGGACTCTTTTGAGGGTTTGATGTGTCCTTTTTACGATGGATTGTCCTGTGGGATTTGCAGGTATGCCTTTCTTGTGTTCTATTCCCCACTCACTGAAGAACTCTTTTAACTGACAAGAGGTATAGGGAGGTCCATTGCAGAGAGTATTAGTACAGAAAGTATTTCTACTGCCTGGCTAGTAAAGAGAGGGCACGGACTTTTACAAGGAGTGCATAACCCAGGCCTGAAGCCAACAGACAGTCCTAGAAATGTCCTTGGACCAGAGATGAGAGGAAGTTGGACAGTTACACAATGGCTGCAGACTAGGCTAGCTAGACACCAGGAGATACCAGCAAAACCGCAAGGCAGCAATTACACAAGATAGCAGCAGACCGCAGGACAGAAAGAGTGTAGAACCAAGAAAAGCATGAGCAGCTGGTTTACACCAATCACAGCATGAGTCAGGGCTCCTGGACAGTCCCTTGTAACCAATAATATGTACGTTTGAGCTGCATGGACAGATAACAATGCTATATAAGAGCCTATCAATTTCCAATAAATCGAACAAGATGCATACCTCGTGTCGAGTCGTGTCTTGATTCCAGACCCCTTATCTCTTCATATCATTACGGTGGGGCATGCTGTGCTGAGACAGATACAACCTTGTCCTATATATACAAGCAACATTGTCTGATTGCCTGAATGTGTTTCAAAGTGGCAAATCCTTTGGTCTGTGTCCAAACGTGTGTCTTGATCACTTTCTAATGTCCCCTCACATATGTACCCCAGTTGGTTCCTCATAGAACAGGGCTCTAGGTTGATGGTCTGCCACTCTCCTCTAATTTCTCGTGCCCATGTTCTATGTTCAGAAGGATACAACACAGTCCCTTCATGGTTTAGTCCCAGGGGAACTATTGGGTGACTTAAGCTCACTGATGCATTACGTATTGTTAAAACAAAGGCTGTTACTTTACTAGTCACAGGGTTATAAGTGAAGTTGGCCAAAGTCCACCAAGATCCCTTTCCATATCGGATGCACTATCCCAAACAATTTTGCAGAGTTCAGCAGAGAATATTCCTCTCTGCCCTCCCTGATGATGCAGCAGCCACTGACTGCATCCACAGTTGTGCTTGAGTACACCCAAGAGCTAGTGAGACGTTTTCACTGGCTGTGCCTAATGCATTAATTATTACCTCATCGTCCTGTTCTTCAGTGTTCTTCCTTTCTGGCAATACTTTGGAGAACTTCCAGTGGTTGTCACCTAGTGCTAGCAGGGAGGATTGTAAAGGTTGCTGTAATTTAACTAAGTCACTCCCCACTGTGGTTAATGTATTTATCAACACTTCTGAATCTATGGTGTTTAGCACTCCCAGTCCAGTCCCTAGCAGCCCAGTGAGATCTCTTTTACTCCTAAAGTTAGGGGGCATTCATTCTTGAAGCCAAGTGGTCCAGTCCATGAAAGGATTTCAAAGAAATGGGGCACACTCTAGTTGAATGTCCAAAGCATTTACCTGTATTCCCATTTCTACTCGCTTCAGAGACCATTCTGGATTAACCAGCAGTCTCTGAGTTCTTGTTTTCTTCATAGCATACGGCCCAATTCTAGTAATCACAGGAACTATAGGCTGCACTTCTGCTTCTGGAATAATTGGCCTTTGGGTAGGAACAGCTTTCTTTTGTGTTAGTGGGGTAGTTCTGATCTTGTTCTTCTGATATTCAGTGCACACTTGAGTGATGCTAAAGTCAAGATCATACTCTCTTATTGCACACCCTTCTATTTTTAGGGCACTTACTCAAACATTTGTCACAGCATTCAGAGCTAATCTGAATGAGTTTCATGGGTGGATGGTAAGCCTCATGCAACCCACCTTGCACAAATGCATAGCTACATCCCCAAACATTTCTCCCTTCCCACAAACGTGCATTTGTGACTTTCAGGATCTCATTTAGGGCCCTACGAGAGTGGGGATCACAGGCCCTCCCTTGGCACCGGTACATCCCAGTTACGTTGTACCTGCGCGGTATGGCACTGGCTCCTGTTACAACCATGGCAATGGCTATAATAGTTACCACCTTCTCCATCATGTCCATGATTTCTCTAAGTCCATATATTCACGGTTCCAGGTGAGCTTCAGCTTCAGTTCTTTGTCACCTGGCATCAGTTTCCAGACTTCCTCAGGGGCTTTCTTCACTCGGGAGTGATGGATCCAGGCCTGCTGTTCTTTGATCTTGATTGCAGTAAAGGTAGTGAGGAGCACCTGGAATGGTCCTTCCCACTGCAGTTCCAGGGTCTTTTCTGCCAAAGACTTAACATGCACATAATCCCCAGGTTGTACATCATGTACTGGTCCATCCAAATCTCTGTTTTGAGCTCCAGCCACATATTTTGCAGTTTCTCTCAGTTGTTTATTCAGGGCTATCATATACTTGGGTAGGGTTTCCTCCCCTATTTGTGTAGGTGTGGCTCCTTCTTGAACTGCATATGGTCTCCCATATAATATTTCAAAGGGGCTCAATTTTTCCCTTGTCCTTGGTTTTGTCCAAATTGGCAATAATGCTAATGGAAGAGCCTGGGGCCAAGGTAGGTTTGCCTCTTCTCCCAATCTCACAATTTGTTGCTTAATCAAATGATTCATCTTTTCCACTTGGCCACTCGATTGAGGATGATATGGGGTATGCAGCTCACAGTCTATCGCCAGGTGGTGGCTAATTTCTTGCACAATTTTGGAAACAAAATGCGGCCCTCTGTCTGAGGATATGGTGGCTGGAACCCCAAACCTCGGGATTATTTCTTGCAACAGTGCTTTGCTTACCTCTCGTGCTTCAGCTGTCCTAGTAGGGAAAGCTTCTGGCCAACCTGAAAAGGTATCAGGCAATACCAAGAGGTAATGATATCCCCCCTTCCTGGGTAATTCTGTGAAATCGATTTGCCACTGTTGCCCAGGTCCGCAGCCTTTCCCAATTTGTCCAACTTTAGGCTTTGGGATGTTTTTAGGATTAGTTCAGAGGCAAAGACTACACTGACGAGTTACCTGTATTACTGTGCCCTGGAGTTTCCTGGCCATAATTTTTCCTTTCAAATTGTTGTACAGGGCATCTACTCCCCAGAGTGTTTTTTCATGTTCTTTTTGCACTGATGACCACAGCAAATAGGAAGGCGCTACAAGTTTCCCTTCCTCTGTTACAGCCTGTCCTTCTTGATTATAATTTGCTTTTTTTGCCTTAAAAAGTTTCTTATCCTTTTTATTGTACACTGGCTTACCATCAATAGAAATGTTTTCATCTGGGATCAATGTTGCCTCCACTGTCTCCTCAAATACCTCACCTCTGGCTGCGTCTTTTCCCTCTCTGTCCACCAGCATGTTCCCTTCTTCCAATTCAGAGCTCACTTTTTGCTGTGCCTTAATGTGCATGATGGCTGCCTTCTCAGGTAGTTGTACTGCACCTAGTAGTCTCAGTATCTCTTGTACATGTTTAATATTCTTCCCTTGTGAATTCAACAGTCCTCTCTCTCTCCAAATGGCTCCACGTGCATGAACCACCCCAAACGTGTACCTTGAGTCCGTGTAGATGTTAACCTCTTTTCCTTTTGCCAGCTCTAAGGCTCGAGTTAAGGTGATTATTTCAGCCTTCTGTGCAGAGATGTTTGCTGGTGAAGACTCTATTACCTCTCTGCTTGTGGTAACCGCATATCCAGGGTGCCTTTTTCCACTGATGACATAGCTGCTTCCATCAGTGAACCAGGTCTCAGCATCTTCAAGTGGGGTGTCCTTCAGATCCGGGCAGCTGGAGAAAGTGGCTCCAGTGGTCTCCAGACAGTCATGGATCACTGCTTCTCCCATACTCCCACTGAGGAAGGAAGCTGAATTTACAATGTGAGTTACCACAATTTCAACACCATCTTGTTCCACTAGTATAGCTTGGTACTTCAGAAACCTCTGTGGGGAGAGCCAATGTCCCCCTTTTGCCTCAAGGACTGCAGACACCGTGTGGGATACCAGCACAGTCATTTTCTGGCCCAGGGTGAATTTGTGTGCTTCCTGGATGTTCACTGCCACTGCTGCAACAGCTCTGAGACACCCTGGCCATCCTTTAGCTGCCGTGTCCAGCTGTTTGGAGAGATAGGCCACTGCTCTCTGGTACGGGCCTAAGTTCTCTGCTAATATTCCCAGGGCAATCCCTTGTTTTTCATGGGAAAACAGGAAAAATGGTTCACTCACGTCTGGAAGTCCTAGAGCTAGAGATGACATGAGGGCCTTCTTTAGTTGGTCGGAGGCTTGGGTTGCTTCTTTTGTCCACTGAAGATCTCTGCTCCCTTCCCTGATCAGGGCATATAGAGGTTTAACAAGTAACCCATAGTTAGAAATCCACAGGCTGCACCACCCTGTCATGCCTAAAAAGGTTCTCAGTTCCTTCAGTGTCTGAGATCTCGGGGTCTGGCATATTGCTTCTTTGCCATCCTGCCCCAAGGTCCTTTGACCTGCACTCACCTCATAACCCAGGCAAATGACTGTTTGCCTCACCATCTGGGCTTTCTTCTGGGATACTCCATACCCCTGCAGGCCCAAACAGTTTAGGAGGCTTACCGTCCAGTGCACGCGTGTCTCCTGGGTCTGGGTGGCTGTTAGGAGGTCATCCACGTACTGCAGCAACTGCCCTTCTCCTGGTAGAGGTTTCCAAGACTCTAAATGCTTGGCAAGTTTCTCCCCAGATACAGTGGGAAGTTCTTGTACCCCTGTGGTAATACACACCATGTGAGCTGCTTCCTCCGTGCAGTTTTGGGGTTCTCCCATTTGAATGCAAAAATTTTCTGGCTGGCCTTGTGGAGAAGGAGGCAAAAGAAGGCATCCTTCAAATCTAAAATGGTAAACCAGGTTAGTTCAGGTGTTAAAGGAGTTAATAAAGTATAAGGGTTAGCAACTACTGGATACAAGTCTTCAGTTACTTTGAGAACAGCCCTTAGGTCTTGTACTAACCTGTATGACCCATCAGGCTTTCTTACTGGCAAAATGGGGGTATTGAAATCAGACTGACACTCTCTTAACAGTCCTATTAGCAAAACGTTTTCTATGATTTTGCTAGTCCCTTCTCTGTCTTCCTTCTTTAGGAGGTATTTTTTAACCCTTACTTGTTGTTCCCCTTCCTTGAGCTTAATTTGTATGGGCAATGCATTCTTTGCTCTCCCTGGTATATTAGAAGCCCATACACCAGGGAATAATTGATCCATTATTTTCTTGAAGTTTCTCTCTTCTTCACTCACAATTTCAATTTCTTTGATTATTAACATTGGGCTTAACAGCTCCACATATTGTTGGTCCTTTACCTCCAAACTAATTTCTCCATTTTTCAATATTATTTTTGCATCCAGCTGCTCTAGCAGATCCCTGCCCAAAAGTGCAGATGGAGCATTAGGCATATATAAAAATGGATGAATCTCCCATTGCTTTCCCAATTTATACTTTAATGGTTTGCAAAAATATGCTCTTTCAGATTGACCAGTAGCCCCCTTTACCATAACATAATCATTTGTTAGAGGTACAGGACCTTATTCAACACTGACAATGTTGTCCCTGTGTCCACTACAAATTCCACTTCCTTTTCCTTGTTCCCCAGTTTAACTACAACCAGAGGGTCCCCTAGGGTAGGGCCCTCCTGTCCTCCTCAGTCCTCCTTCACATGAGCAACCAGCCTTTCCCCCAACCCCCAATCGCTTTTTCTCTGTTCATCACCCCTTCTTCATTCTGGGCACTGGTTTTTCCAGTGTCCAAATTTCTTGCAAAATGCACATGGATCTTTTCCCACTCGGGGTGGTCCTTGTCTTGGCAGGTCTTGCTCACGTTTCTCCTTTTCTCCCGCCCTTACTACTGCTACTAATTTCTTCATCCCTGGTTTATATCCTCCCTCCCGATTACTAAACACTCTCCATGCTTCATCCAATAGAGTCTCCAAGCCTCAGCTATTTGGGCCCCGGATCTTCTGAAGTTTCCACCTGATATCTCCTGTGGATTGTCCGAAAAATAAATTTATTAGTTGTTGTATTCCTTCATCCAATCCAGAGTCCAGGGTGGTATATCGCCGCATCGTGTCCCAGAGGTGATCCAAAAATTCAGAAGGTGTTTGAGTAGGACCTTGTTTAACAGCATATAAGGCTGACCAATTTATGGTTTTAGGAATTGCTCATTCTAGTCCTTTTACTACAAAGTCTTGGTATCTCTTAAGCTGTGCCCATTCATCGGGTTCATTGGGATCCCACATCGGATCCTGAAGGGGAAACACATCTTTGATATCCTCTTGTGCTGCTGTACAAGTGTCTTCAGCTAAATCCTTGGCTACCTTCAAACCCAACTGCTTCTCTGTTTCTGTTAAGGCATCAAGCAGTAACTGCATGTCTGCCCAATCAGGTAAATGCTGCTTAGCCATAAACTTTACCCTTTTAGCAACCCCTATTGGGTCATTCCCATAACCCTTAGCAGTCTTTTCCCAAGCCTCCAAATCCACTGAGAAAAAGGGGACCTTAATCATCCTTGGTTCCCCATTAGAGGTTATAGCCTGCCTTAAGGGTGCTTGTATGAGTCCTTTAGTTTGCTTTCTAGTTGTTTGTGGGGGTGGGTTCAGTCTGGTTTGCCTTCTGGCCCTTGATGCTATCAGACCTTGCAGGGAAGGCTCCGGACTTGGTTCAGATTCATCCCATTCACTATCACTACTAGGCAACGGTGGGTAAAGCCTCCATGGTTCCCTTAATTCAGGAGTTGGTGGGGAAACCCCTCCCTCAATTACTGTTTTTCCCAGGGCAGATGAACCAGAAGACAAGTTAGGGGAGGCTAAAGTTGGTGAGGGTTCCAATTTTACTCGTTCCTCTACCCTGCCTCCTTCCTGCTTTCTAGAGGGTGGTAAAAGTGCCTCTACTGTCTCTTGTTCCAGATCTCTGTTGCATGGAGCACGTGCTACAACACTGTTTCAGCTTTTCCCTGTTAGCTTTATTATCCTTCTCAAGAGCCAATACCAGTGGATCAGATGGAGGCCTAATCCCACAATCCCTTTGCCACTCAGGGTGATTTCAAAGGCGGAAAAACATAGCAGCATAAGTCACCTCTTGCCACTTCTATTCCCACCTAAGGAAAAGCATGAACTGTAATAGAGTCTCATAGTCCAGTGTACCATTTGCTGGCCACTTCACTCCATCAAGTCTATAGAGTGGCCACCACTACGTGGAAAGTTTGACAAGTTCCCTTTTAGTTTCACTGCCACCATAGCCCACCAGCTCTTTCCAGTGTGTTAACATACACCCTAAAGGGCTTCCTCTGGGAATCTCTTTGCTTTCATTTGCCCCCATGTTTAGGATCCTCTTTTTCACAATGTCTTTTGATCTTATCCCAGTTCTTAAATTTCACTTGGTATTCCCTTGGTACAAAAATATACTGGCAACACTCAACTCTAAGAATTTCCACTGCTTTCTTTAATGTTCCTGAAACCCCATTTTCCAACAACTCAAATATTTTACTGCTATCCCGCAACTCTTGACCAATTGCCAACAAAATTCATATAGTTATCTGGGCAGCCCTTTGTTCTTTTTTATAACAGAGAGACAAGTTCCAGTCTTAGGTATTAACCACCTGTACCCTTGCCAGACCCACAAGTCCTGACAGACTGCACACCGAAACACGATCCACAGATCACAGCAGCAATCTTTCCTTGGGCAGGGGAATACCCCTGAACCAGGTTCTCGATTCCTGTGCCTCCTGTTCCTGCTCATATAGTTGTGCTAGCAAACAAAAGGGATAAAACAGCTTGTTAATTAATTTTCTCCTTTTCTCTAAAAAAAGAAAGGGTTAGCAGGCCTTCAAAGGCAGGGTTCAGAGCAGCAGCTGTTAGGGAAAGAACTTGTAGTTCTACAAAAAAGGGGTGGGAAAACTCCTTTTGATTCAATCTAATGAAACCACACCATGTAGTTAGGTACTCCACCCAAGTTGCAGGTTACTAATAATTTATTAAATCAGGTCCTCTGTTAAGCTTTGCTCCAGGTGTATTCCTATTAAAATATGTTTAAAAATTGGAAGCAACTTTTCACACACTGTAGACAGTGTGCAGCTGAAAGCAAAGCGTATCTCTTGTCATGCTGTAACCAAAGGACAGATGGAAACCTTGCAAAGTATCAGTCAAGTTCTGGCAGAAATTTGACGATTCCACGCTGCACCAAGAGCTGTGTGAGTCACTACTGTAACCCATTCCGAAGCTTTTTGGACTGCTAACCAAATTTCTCTCACCCTTTGGTGGAAAATGTTACAGAACACAGAGTTCAGCTGCGTATCTGGGCACCAAAGAAGTCTCTCAGCTACCTCTGCCAGCACTACTTCTGGGCTCTCTGTTTTCTGCATACAACCAAAGCCGCTAAACTGAATTTCCCTTTTCTTGCTGACAACCTGACTCCTAACACTAATAGTTTAGGCTCACAAAAAAGAAACAGACAGGGGTTTTTCACGACCCCAAACACAACAAAAGTTTTAACAAGGTCCTGCTGAAAATCACACAAACTTTGGCCAGGGCACAGCACAAATCCCTCCACAAGAATTGGGGGGGTGGAGGTAAACCATCAGCACTTTAAAATATTACCACACACTCTAGCAACTGCAAACCTCACATACCAATAAAATTATCAAAACACGCGCTCACCAAACTCTCGGCGTTTTACAGGGAGATAAAAAGAGGTATCCCAAGGCTACAAAGTCTGGACTCCCCTCTGGTTACCCAGGAAACAAATGACTGCCTGATCACCAGGACTGTGTCAGGAATAGTTGTGGGCTTTCCATTCACTCTTTTAACTACTAAGGAAACAAATTTAACTCACACAAAGCCTTTTTCACCTGACCATACATCAAATAAAAGTTTACATCCAAAAACACATGCTGTCCAAGCTCACACACAGCCTAATTCCCCTCTAACACAGTCTAAGCACAATACAAACACTTGAAATCAGTCCGCTCTCCCAAACAAAAGTGGCAGTGTCCCTCCACAATCAGGCAGGGATTTCAAAGACCTTTTACAAATTTAAGCTTACAAAACTCCCAAAAACACTTACAAAGGTTAATAACACATGCCAAATCACACAAATGATAATGCTTACAACACAAACTCTCACAAACCACAACAAATACAGTGCATCTACAACCTAAACACACAAAATCACAAAACCACCAAACAAACACGGATCCAATTACAATACACACACACACACACAGACACACACACACAACGCTGGGGGCACAACCAGGATTGTCTGCCACCCACAATGGGACCCTTCGCAGCCCAAAAATTCGGACTAACCACCCAAATGACGAGTCACTGAGGTGCACCTTTAAACTACAAATTGAAACCAGAGCCACCCCTGCTCCAATCCCAATTCACAACACCACAGCCATTGTCTCCACTACGAGACATGGACTACCAGAGCCCTGGTCCCCACTGCGGGACACGGGTTACCAGACCACTGAGGCGGGACGAATCCCGCGTCCTATTAACTGCTGATATAATAAGGTACCTTTCCCTAAAGAGAAACATTCCTTTTGTCCGTGGTTCCAGCAGGACCTGGTCTTTCCCCACGTAGGCAGCAGGATCACAGGATCCTCCTTCCCAGAAATTCCTGGGTGGGTGCCCAGAGGGGTCCCGGACCCCCACTGGCCCCACGGCCAGAGAGTGCAGGATGTCCTGCTGCAGTCACCAAAGTGATTTATTAAAAAAATATGGATATTGATCTAGCACCGATATCCAACTGTGACGGACAAAAACTCTCTAACAGTTTAAAGCTACAAGGTGTATGTTTATTGCGATGCCGGGCGGCGTGTGGGATAGCTCCCAAATGCACACTGCAATTTACAGGTGATTACAGAGTCCTGTCATCCATACAACTACTGAATACCCAAAATACAAATACATATTCATAATTTTGGTACATCCCATTCCCCGTTTCATAGGCTAATTATTTCAAAATCTATTAGGCATACGTAGTTTGTTCTTTGAAATGGGTCGGGGTCCCTTTCATGGGAAGGGTCCCAAAATGAGGAAGTAAATGAAGTCTTCCTCATTCTGACCTTTCTACCTTTTCAATGCAAATATGACAAATGAACCCTTGGTAGAATTCCCATTCCCTGGCTTCAACTGGTTTCAGAACACAGGAGGCCCACAATTGTCTTATGTTCCTAAAAGCTATCTGTCAGTTTCTATAGTCTTCATTAGAAACCCAGCTAACCAAACATTGTGTTGACAAGCAATCCATTATTAGTTAATTACTAACTCTTACCTTCATCAAGGCCTACCTATTTATTTTAATTAATTACAATAAAGTTTATCTCTAACTAAAATCTTAGCTCCTCCAAAATGTCTAACTTCCTTAAAGTTTATGTTTCAAATCCAGCCTCTTGCCATGGTGCCCTTGGGTCTTCCTCTTCAAGATGGGGGTCCCACAAGGTGTGGCCATCAGGGGGTGACTTACGGGGTGCAGGTCGTGCTGTCCTGTCTTGGTTTGGAAAGCCAGGTGTCTGCTAAGGAAGGCAGGAACCTCCCCTGAAATGGAAAATGGAAACTCCTTCCCTCTGAATTGTTATAATTCTGAATTAAGGGGCTCTCAGGCAAAGCTATGGGAATAGGAATTCTTTTTTAGCAAAAATTAAAAATACAAAGGCAATAGCAAAAACCAAAAAAAAAACCCAAAACCACTGACAGAGTCAGAATACAACCTGACACCCTGTGGGTCAGGGTGCTGGCAGCAGTCCCATTGAATGGTGGCTGCAGCCCTCCTGCAGTGACAGGTGTGGCTCTGTTGGAGCAGGGATCCTGGAGAAGGGTGGAGTTTTCCTCTGAAGGTCCAGTGGTGGTGTAGATGGGCCTGGTCTTCCTCTGGCAATCCAGTGGGAAAAGGTTGATCCTCTGGCAATCCAGTGGGAAAAGGCTGCTGCAATGTTCCAAACTCAGATTCTATCCAGGAAGAAATGCTTGGCTCCTCCCGCTGGGCAGAGCATCTCCCAGTGGCATGATGTTATTTTATCAGCCATGCAGTAGCACTCAATGGCCCATTAACAGAAGGTAATTAATAATTATTGACAGAAGCTATCTCCTGGATGAAGGATTGGTTGTGGAAGAGATAAACTGCCCAATGAACAGAAGATAAGTGCTCCACCTCTGACAGATGGCAAACAGAACACACACTTAGCTTGCAATCCAGGACATGTTCTCACTGGCTGCCCCCATTCTCCAGAGTTCATGGTGACCAGGGAGGCTGCAGCTGCCGGTGCCGGGAACAAACGAGACGGGTCTTGGTTTCAGAAAGCTCCAGAATCCATTTCTTACCCCCAAAAGACAGGGCAAAGGCAGGTGCTCCCTCAAACACCTATGAAATGGTGAGACTTTAGAGATCGTTGATCAATGTCATTCATTTAACACAGTTTGGGCTGTTTTTATGGGATAAAGATGAATCAGAAGAAAATCAAGGCCAAACCAAAAGGACAAGCAGCCAGGTGTGTTCCCAGCATGGATCACAGGGAATGTGGGTCACCAGGGCTGCGCCCAGCGTGGCTCCTGCAGTGGGGGATGGAGCTGGAGCAGCGCACGAAGCTCTTCCCGCACTCGGGGCACTCGCAGGGCTTCCCTCACCGGTGCCTCCGTTGGTGTTGGGTCAAGTTAGAGCTGCTGGAGAAGCTCTTCCCACACTGGGGACATTCGTAGGGCCTCTCCCCGCTGTGGATGCGCCGGTGCCTGACAAGGTGGCAGTTCTGCCTGAATCCCTCCCCGCAGTCGGGGCAGCAGAAGGGCCTCTCCTCTGTGTGACTCCAATAGTGCAGGAGGAGATGGGAGTGGGTCCGAAACCCCTTCCCACACTTGGAACACTCGTAGGGCCTCTCCCCAGAGTGGATCTTTTGGTGGACAATCAGGCTGGAATGCTGCCTGAAGCTTTTCCCACACTCCCCACACTCGAAGGGCCTCTCCCCGATGTGGATTCTCTGGTGGCAGAACAGACTGGAGCTCTGGCTGAATCTCTTCCCACACTCCCCACACTCGTAGGGCCGTTCCCCAGTGTGGGTCCTCTGGTGCTGGATCAGATTGGAGCTCTGCCTGAAGCTCTTCCCACATTCCTCACACTCGTGGGGCCTCTCCCCAGTGTGGATGCGCCGGTGCGTGACAAGATGGGAGTTCCGCCTGAAGCCCTGCCCGCAGTCGGGGCAGCGGAAGGGCCTCTCCTCTGTGTGCGTGCGCTGGTGCTTGAGGAGATGGGAGCTGCCCTGAAACCTCTTCCTGCACTGATCACACTCGTAGGGCCACTCCCCAGTGTGGGTCCTCTGGTGCCTCATCAGGTTGGAGCTGTGCCTGAAGCTCTTCCCACACTCCTTGCACTTGTGGGGCTTCTCTCCATCAGGAACCTCCTCATGGACCACCAGCTCCAACCTCTGGCTCCATCTCCGGCCGCCTTCCCGGCCCAGGCTGGCTCTTTCCCCCTCAGATCCCCGCCATCTGCGTTTGCAGCCCCTCCTCGTGTGGCATCTCCGGGGCTTTTCCTCCCCGTTGGGTTCCTGCACCGTGGAGCCGCTCAAAACGGCCTCTGCCACGAGGTTCTGCTGTGCTGGGCTGGGAGATGCAGCAGGAGAGAGAGGCAAAGGGGCACTGACTTCCTCCTCACCTGACTCCATGTCCAGGGACATCTTCCTCTTCCTCACTACCTCACAAGAAGTGACAATGGGAAATCCTGGTTTGGGGAAAACAAGGGATGAGCATGTTGAGTTTGAAGGTCTTTCTGCCCAAGTCAATCTCTACAAGTCACCAGCGACCTAGGCTGCAGAAAACCTCCCAAACACCAAGATTCAGTGCTGAAAAACCCTCCCCAGGAGTTCCCCACCCCTGCTCCCTCCCCTCTGCTCTTTGGGAGTTCCCCCTGTCCCAGCTGCTGGGGTCATGGTTGCATTGGGGGTCCCCCTTCTCCTCGGTGCCCGCCCTCCCCAGCCTGCTGGCAGTCCCAGCAATCCCAAAACCTGCCCCCTCTTCGCTCCCGATTCAGGGCTGCCAGGGCTTTTTGGGCTCCCTTCTCCCCTCATTCTCTGCTCTGGGCTGCAGGGGCTCCAAGGAGTCCCCCCTGCCCCTCTCCAGCCTCTGCAGGCTCCCGCCCATGGCGGCGCTCCCCCCTCTCTGGGCTCCCCACTTTGGGCTCCTGGGGGACACAGGGCTCTGCTCCTCCAGGCTGCCTCTGCCGCCAGCCGCCACCGTCACCCCCCGATGTCCCCCCGAGGGGCCTTTTCCGCTCAGCCTTGCACTTCTTTATTCTCCAAACATCCCCCCAAAAAATTTCAGCCCAGAGATCCCCCGGGATATCTGGCCTGAGCTCCCCCTCCCCGCTCACCAGCGCCATGGGGGCGATGATCCCACAGGTGGGGGCTGCGAATGCACGGAGGGCTCGACCGCGTGCTTCCTGCTGCTCAGCCTTGATCCGCCTCTGTCCCTCCTCTTCCTCTTCCTGCCCCTTCTCCTATTCCATCCCCCGCCTCCTCCTAATCCTTCTCCTCCCTAACCACACCTCCTTCTCCTTCTGTGGCTGCTCTCTCTCCGCCTTCCCCCTCCTCCTCCATCTCCCCCCCCACCCTCCCGCCTCCTCCTCCTTCATCCCTCCCCTTCCCTCCCTCCTCCTCCTCCCGCAGCAGCAGCGACCCCCTCGCTGCCCCGTTCCCGGAGCCCTCGCAGCCCGCGGCAGGAGCGGGGCTGGAGCCGGCACAGCTCGGCACGGGCAGCGCGGGGCTCTCGGCTGCTCCCGGCCGCTGCGGAGAAGGGGGGAAGCCGGCCCGGGCAAAAGGAGAGGCAAACTGCGACAACTGGGGGCCCCACATCCAAACTGGGCCCTGCTGGGGAGCCTGCCTGGGCACTGCCAGCCCTTGGGGCTCCTCTCGGCACAGCCGGGAGGGGGGAACGCACAGAGGGCTGCGGGATCCCAGCGCTGGCAGCACTGCCAGGGACTGGGCTCTGCTGGCATCATACTGGGAGTGACTGGGACTCTACTGGGTTTGTTCTGGGATCATACTGGAATCATACTTGGACTGTACTGGCTTTGTACTGATATCATTCTGGGATCATACTGGGAGTGAGCAGGAGCCTGCAGAGGCAATTGAGACCATGGTAGGGGCAAATGGGATCTACTGGGAGTGACTGGCATTATGCTGAGGGTGACTGGGAGCAACTGGGATCATGACAGGAGCAACTGGGAGTGGCTGGCTGTGTTCTGGGAGGGATTGGAAACAACTGGGCTTCTACTGGGATCAACTGGGATCATGCTGGAGGTGACTGGGATCATCCTGGCAGTGAGTGCCACTGCACTGAGGCTGACTGGGAGTGCTTGGCAGCAAATGGGATCATACTGGGGAATAATGGGAGGGACTGGGAACCTGCTGGAGGGACCTGGGATACACTGGGAGATACTGGGAGTGACTGGAACAAAAGGGAGGATGAAAGAGAGCAAGTGGAACCATGTGGAGCACAACTGGTTCATACTGGCAGGGACTGGGAGCACACTGGGCTCATCTCTGGATCATACTGGGAGGGACTGGACTAATACTGGGAGAATCTGAGAGTGACTGGGAACACACCCTGCACATCATCCCCCATAATGGCCTGACTGGGAGCAACTGGGTTTATACTGGGAGCACACTGGGAGTGCTGGCATGTGACTGGGATCCAACTGGAGCTTACTGGGATCATATTGGGGTTGAAAGGGAGTGACTGGGATCACACTTTGGGCTACTGGGAGCACCTGAGAGAAACTGGGAGCATGCTGCAAGCAAACTGGAGGAACTGGGCAGGACTGGATGCGTGCTGGAGGCAGCTGGGATATTCTGGGCATGACTGGGGGATCACACTGGGAGAACTGACACCTTCCTGGGGCCACTGGCGGCGCATGGAAATGACTGCAGACATGCTGGGACAAGGTGGGAAATGTTGGGGGGTTTTGTGGATTTTGGGGGTTTGTATTTTGGGGGTTTTATTGGCACTTTGGGGGGGGGGTTCTTCTTCTGGGGATGTTTGGGGATTTATTGATTTTTTTTTTTTGGTATTTTGGGAGGTTTTGCTAGGATTTTCCTGGGCTTTTTGGGGATTCCCAGAAATTCTGGGAGTTTCATTGGGATTTCTAGGAGATTTTGAGGCATTTCACTGGAATTGTGGGGATTTTAGTGGGATTCATTGGGGATTTGAGGTTTTTTTGAGAGTTTTGGTAGGCTTTTTGGGGTTTTGTGGGTTTTTTTTGGTTGTTGTCATGATTTCTTTGGGTCTTCGGGTGAGGTTCTGTGGGATTTTTATGGTTTTGGGACATTTTTGGGGAGGTTAGCAGGGTTTCATCGGGATTTTGAGCGTTATTGGGATTTCAAAAGACCTTGTGGGCTTTTATTCTGATTCTAGGGTGTTCTAATGGGATTTTGTGAGATTTATTTCAGATTTCATGAGTTTTATTGGGACTTTTGGGGCTTTTAAGGAGATTTTGATGCCTCTCAGCCCTTCTGCAAACCCTTGGACAACCCCAAAGGCCCCAGACCCCCAAATCCCCCACAAATTCCACTAAAAATCCTAAATTCCTCAAGAAATTACAATAGGATCCTCCAAAACCCCAGAGAATCCCACAAAATCCCAGTCAAACTCACCAAAACTAAAAAAAAAACTCCCCAAAATTTCACTAAACCCCCTGAAAAACCAACCCCCTCAAGCCCAATAAAATCCCCCAACATCCAAAACTCCCCAAATCCACAAAACCCCCAAAATCCCATAACCCCCCCTGAAACACAAGGTTTTGGCTTTGGTTTGGTTTCTCTCCAAGACCTCTATAATTCCCCCTGAACTTCCATCAAATACCCAATAAAGCCCTAAAAAAGCCCCAAGATAATCCCCAAAACCCTCCCAAAATTGCATTAAAATGCCCCAAATCCCAAAATTCCCCCGAAAAATGCCCCCCAGAACCCCCCAGACTCTCTGGGGCCGTCCTGGATCAGGGGCACCGGCCGGTGGAACAGGAGCCACCTCAGGGGCCCTCGGAGCTCTGTGGGGAGGGGGCACCATGGGAGACCCCCAGAAACAGGAGGGGGGGGTGGAACCCCTGTTGTGCCCCCTCGCCCCGAAACCCCCAGACCCCGGTTCAGGGGGGGCCTGGGACCCCCCGGGACCCCCAAATCTCCCCCGGGACCCCTCTGGGAGCCCCAAACCCCCCCAAGGTTGGCCCAGGATCACCCTGGACCCCCAAAACCTTCACGGGACCCTCAGACCCCCCAGTTCCCCACAAAACTGATCCCAGATCCACCTGAGACCCCCTCAAATCCATCAGACTGCCCCAAATCCCCCTCAATCCCCCCCAAACCCTGGGAAATCCCCTCACACTCCGCTAAAGCCCCCCAGATGCACCTCAGAAGCCCCCAGAGCTCCACAGCTCCTCTCACAATCCCCCAAAACACCCTCAGACCCTCCCAATTCCCCTCAGATCCCCCTAAACCCACCTGAGAACACTCCAGACCCTCTCAAGCTGCCCCCAAAGATCCCTAAAGCCCCCTCAGACCCACCAAAGCCCCCTCAGACCCCCTCATTATCCCCAAACACGCCGCACACCCCCCTATTTCCCGTCAATCTCCCCAAAATCCCCGATTTCTCCTCAGACCGCCCCAAACCCCCCCAGTTTCCCCTCAGCGCCTTCCTCAGCCGCGCGCGCCTCTGAATCTCCCGCCTCCGCCGCGTGCACGGGCTCCCCAGCCAATAGCGGCGCGCCCCGCCCCGAACCGGCCAATGAGGGCGCGGCTCCCTTCAGCAGCGCCCGCCTCCCCGCGGCGCTGCAGCCAATCAGAGGCGAGCCGCAGCGGCGGTGCCGTGCCGGGCGCTGCAGAGAGCGGGGGCGGCGCTGGGAGCGGCCGGAGCGCTCCGGGAGCTGCTGAGGCGGCCGGGACAGGGCCGGGAGCGGCTGAGAGGGGATCGGGGGGGCGTGGGAGGGTCCGGGGGGCTGGGGGGGCTTTGGGGGAGGGTTCCGGGGGTGTGGGGCGGGGTCTGGGTAGGGGTCTTGGCTGGGGGATCGTGAGGTGTCAGGGAGGGTCTGGGGAGGGGTCCTGGGGCACTGTGGGGGGATCTGGGGGTGGGGAGGGGTCCTGAGAGGGGTCTCGAGGGGGGTCCTGGGGGTGCTGGGGGGACTTTGGGGTTCCAGGGTGGTCCTGGGCCAACCTTGGGGGCTTTTCAGGGGGATTTGGGGTTCCCGGAGGAGATTTGGGGATCCTGGGGGTTCCCAGCCCCCCCCTCCCGTTTTTGGGGGTCTCCCATGGTGCCCCCTCCCCACAGAGCTCCGAGGGCCCCTGAGGTGGCTCCTGTTCCACCGGCCGGTGCCCCTGATCCAGGACGGCCCCAGAGAGTCTGGGGGGTTCTGGGGGCATTTTGGGGGGAATTTTGGGATTTGGGGCATTTTGGGGCAATTTTAATGCAATTTTGGGAGGGTTTTGGGGATTATCTTGGGGCTTTTTAGGGCTTTATTGGGTATTTGATGGAAGTTCAGGGGGAATTATAGAGGTTTTGGAGAGAATTATTGTGTTTCAGGGGGGGTCATGGGATTTTGGGGGTTTTGTAGATTTGGGGAGTTTTGGATTTTATTGGGGATTGGGGGGTTGATTTTTGAGGGGGTTTAGTGAAATTTTGGGGAGGTTTTTGAGTTTTGGTGGGTTTCACTGGGATTTTGTGGGATTCTCTGGGGTTTTGGAGGATCCTGCTGTAATTTCTTGGAAATTTTGGGATTTTTAGTGGAATTTGTGGGGGATTTGGGCGTCTGGGGCCTTTGGGGTTGTCCCAGGGTTTGCGGAAGGGCTGAGAGGCATCAAAATAAAACCCCCAGAATTTATGAAAATCGCAGAAACTGCCAACAAAATACCAGTAAAACCTTCCAAAATACAAAAAAAACCCCCAAAATTTTCAATAAAACCCCAATCCTCTCAAAAAAACACCTCTCCAAAAGCGCCAATAAAACCCCCAAAATCCAAACACCCCCAAAATCCACAAAATCCCCCAACATTTCCCACCTTGTCCCAGCATGTCTGTAGTCATTTCCAGGCGCTGCCAGTGGCCCCAGGAAGGTGTCAGTTCTCCCAGTGTGATCCCCCAGTCATGCCCAGAATGTCCCAGGTGCCTCCAGCATGCATCCAGTCCTGCCCAGTTCCTCCAGTTTGCTTGCAGCATGATCCCAGTTTCTCTCAGGTGCTCCCAGTAGGCCAAAGTGTGATCCCAGTCACTCCCTTTCAACCCCAATATGATCCCAGTAAGCTCCAGCTGGATCCCAGTCACATGCCAGCCCTCCCAGTGTGGTCCCAGTATAATCCCAGTTGCTCCCAGTCAGGCCCAGTATGGGGGATGATGTGCAGGGTGTGTTCCCAGTCGCTCTCAGATTCTCCCAGTATTAGTCCAGTCCCTCCCAGTATGATCCAAAGATGAGCCCAGTGTGCTCCCAGTCCCTGCCAGTATGAACCAGTTGTGCTCCACATGGTTCCAGTGGCTCTCTTTCATCCTCCCTTTTGTTCCAGTCACTCCCAGTTCCTTCCAGTATGATCCCATTTGCTGCCAAGCACTGCCAGTCAGCCTCAGTGCAGTGGCACTCACTGCCAGGATGATCCCAGTCACCTCCAGCGTGATCCCAGTTGATCCCAGTATAGGCCCAATTTGTTCCAGTGACCACCAGCATGTTCCCAGTCACTCCCAGTTCCTCCCAGTTGGGTTTTTTGGGGGGATGTTTGGAGAATGAAGAAGTGCAAGGCTGAGCGGAAAAGGCCCCTCGTGGGGACATCGGGGGGTGGCGGTGGCGGCTGGCGGCAGAGGCAGCCTGGAGGAGCAGAGCCCTGTGTCCCCCAGGAGCCCAAAGTGGGGAGCCCAGAGAGGGGGGAGCGCCGCCATTGGCGGGAGCCTGCAGAGGCTGGAGAGGGGCAGGGGGGACTCCTTGGAGCCCCTGCAGCCCAGAGCAGAGCATGAGGGGAGAAGGGAGCCCAAAAAGCCCCGGCAGCCCTGAATGGGGAGTGAAGAGGGGGCAGCTTTTGGGATTGCTGGGACTGCCAGCAGGCTGGGGAGGGCGGGCACCGAGGAGAAGGGGGACCCCCAATGCAAGCGTGACCCCAGCACCTGGGACAGGGGAGTCTCGGAACACCAGAGGGGAGGGAGCAGGGACAGGGAAGTCCTGGGGAGGGTTTTTCCGGGCTGACTCGTGGTGTTTGGGAGGTTTTTCTGGAGCATAGGTCGCTGGTGACTTGTAGAGATTGACTTGGGCAGAGGGACCTTCAAACTCAATGTGCTCATCCTTTGTTTTCCTCAAACCAGGATTTCCATTGCCAACCCCCATTGAGGCTGTGAGGAAAATGCCCCAGAACATGCAAGCAGGTGAGGAGGAAGTCAGTGCCCCTTTCTCCCTCTCTCCTGCTCCATCTCCCAGCCCAGCACAGCCCGGGCTGCAGGACAGCCTGGGGGCATCTCCTTGCCCTTGCCTGTGGCCCGGAGGCAAATGCCATCCTCTCCTTGTCCTTCCTCCCCCAGAGCAGGAGCTGAGGATGGAGAGCAGGGAGGACAAATCCCCGCGGCAGAACCTCGTGGCAGAGGCCGTTTTGAACGGCTCCACGGCGCAGGAACCCAACGGGGAGGAAAAGCCCCGGAGATGCCGCACGAGGAGGGGCTGCAAACGCAGCCCAGGTTGCTCTGAGGAGTAAAGATCCACCCTGTGCCAGGAAGGTGGACAGAGCTTCAGCCAGAGCTTGGAGCTGGTGGTCCATGAGGAGGTTCCTGATGGGGAGAAGCCTCACAGGTGCTTGGAGTGTGGGAAGAGCTTCTGGTGGATCACCAGCCTGATCGTGCACCAGAGGAGCCACACTGGGGAACGGCCCTACGAGTGTGGGGAGTGTGGGAAAGGCTTCAGGTGCAGCTCTGAGCTCATCACTCACTAACACATCCATACCGGGGAGAGGCCCTATGACTGTCCCGAGTGTCAGAAGAGGTTTCAGACCAGCTCCAGTCTCCTCCAGCATCAATGGATTCACACAGAGGAGAGGCCCTTCCGCTGCCCGGACTGCAGAAAGGGCTTCAACTGCAACTCAAACTTCGCCAGGCACCGGTGCATCCACAGTGGGGAGAGGCCCTACGAGTGTCCCCAGTGTGGGAAGAGCTTTACCCACAGCTCTAACTTGACCAAACACCAACAGAGTCACCAGTAAGGGAAGTCCTGCAAGTGCCCTGAGTGTGGGAAGAGCCTCGTGTGCTGCTCCAGCTTCATCCCCCATTGGAGAACCCGCATTGGGAAGAGACTTGCTGATCCATGTTCCCTGTGATCCATGGTGGGAAGACACTTGTCACTTTTCCTGCCCCTGCTAGTGACCTGATGTGGGATTGAAGAACAAGAGGGTCTGGCTAGAGCCGTGTCATTACACTCACTCCCACCTCAGGTCATTGCCAGGGGGAGGAAAGGGACTCTCTCTCTCTCCCTGAGGAGAAAGGTGTCCTTTTTCCAGGCAGGAGGAAATACGTGGCCAGGAAGAGCCACTCAGTGGTGATGTTGTAGTTTTCCCTGTAAATAGTTTTTCTTATCCCTTCTGTTATCAATATTGCTTTTTTTCCTGTTTGTTCCTTATCTCATTGCTGTTCCCAGTAAATTGTTCTTATCCCAGCCTGGGATCTTTGCCTTTTTTTCTTTCCATGGGAGGCGGGAGGGCAGCGAGCAGCAGCACGGTTTTAGCGGGAGCAGGAAATTGGGGAATCCCATTCCTGAACCCTGGCCCATGGAAACCGAGCATCCCAGCTGGTCCCAGCCCTGGTGGCCATGGCAACAGCCTTGGGAGCGGGTCCCTGGCTGGGGCTGTGGGAACCTCTTCCCTCTGGTGCCCAGGGACAGGACTGGAGGGAACGGCTGCAGCTGAGTCGGGGCAGACTCAGGTTGGATCTCAGGAAAAGGTTTTTCCCCAGAGGCTGCTGGGGCAGTGCCCAGGCTCCCCAGGGAAGGCTCCCAGCTCCAGGGCTCTCTGAGCTCCAGCAGCGTTTGGCCAGCGCTGCCAGGCCCAGGCTGGCATTGTTGGGGTGTCCTGTGCAGGGCCAGCAGTTGGACTCCAGGATCCTGATGGGTCCCTCCCAGCTCAGCCAGTTCTGTGGATCTGGGATCCCGTGACCCTGGGGATGGGGCTGCCAATGGTTGCCATGGCAACGGGCTCTGGCTGCAGGCCTGAGCTGGTGTCCATGGCACCCACCCCTGGCCTGGGGTCTGCATGGAGCTGCCGAGGGACTGAGCATGGCAACAGGGGGCTGGGGATGGTTGCCATGGAAACTGACCATAGCAGCAGGGGGCTGGGGATGGTTGCTATGGAAACTGAGCACAGCAACAGGGGGCTGGGGATGGTTGCCATGGAAACTGAGCACAGCAACAGGGGGCTGGTGATGGTTGCCTGCCAAGGATCACATTTGTCACAGGCACTCAGAAGGATTCCATGGGGACTTTCCAAGAGTCTCCAGGCTGTTCAAGAGCTGGAATATCACAGGCAGAGACAGGGGCTCCATGGACACCTCCCAGGGGTTTCTGGGGATGGTAAAGGGCCGTGTGATCAGAGCCAGTCACAGCCATTCCATGGTGACATCCCATGGCACCTGGGGCTGCAAAGGCACCGATCTGTCACAGGCACTCACGGGGGCTCCACGGTGACATCCCAGGAGTCCCCAGGCTGCCAAAGAGCCGGGATGTCCCAGACACTCCCAGGGGTTCCTGTCATGGGCACAGTGGGAGCCTCAGGCAAAAGCTTTATTTCTTTATTGGAGAAACTCCTGCTGAGTCATGAGATGGAGAAATGACACCCAACAGCCACCATGGATCCTCAAACCCCTGCAGGGCCCCTAGACTTCCAAAATTTATTTTAGTACAGGAGAGTGGGAGTGGCTGGATCCAACCCAGCCCCAGACTTTGTCAAAGGTGTAAAAGATTGGACAGGTAGAATTGAACCTTAATGAAATTTGTCCCACAGGATTATCGATGGAATTCTAGATAAATTTATATAAATACAGCTCTGATTGATTCTGATCATGATTTGACAGAATGGTTTGTTTACACCACAGATTAAATTTTAAAAAAGATAGTTATTTACTCCACAGTACAGGAGATATAACAATTATTAGAATATAGTGATCTAGGAAGCAATTTTGATGTCAACAGAGTCTTGCTGGAGTTGTTGGAGCCCCTGGCAGTTCCTCCTGCTCCAGCAGGAACTGCCTTTCCTGTGCCAGGAGCAGGGCAGGTCCCGCTGCAGGAAAAGCCCCAGGCCAGCCCCAGCACAGGGAAGGGCTCGGGCACAAGGGCAGAGTGCCGTGCTGGCAGCTGTGCCAGGCAGAGCCTGAGGCACCAAAGGCACCTTGGCAGCAGCAGCTGCTTGCAGGGCATGGCCAGAAGCCTCCCTTGGCAGCCCGGCCTGGTGGCCAGCACTGCAGAGCTGCTGCCTCAGGGCTCATTTCTGCCTGGGCTCTGAAAAGCCACTTCTGCTCCAGGAGCCTGCCTGGGAAGCCATTGGCCCCAGCACCTTGGGGACAAGATATTTATGACAAAACTCTTCATGCCAGCAGAGACAAGGCAGGGGCAGAGGAAAGGGCAGAGCCAGGCCCAGGGGACAGGGCTGCCATGGTGATGGCTGTGAGGTCACTGCCCTGCAGCAGCCTGGCTGCCCTCAGCAGACATTCTGGCCAGAAGCGTTGTGAGGGCACCCAGCACATCAGAGAACCCACACAACAGGAATTCTGTTCTTGGGGAGGGGAAAGGGTTTCTCTGTGTCAGGCTGCACAAAACTCCTGCTCTTGGACAATTCTCTGGAAAAACAGTTGCAGTTTTGGGCCACTCTCATCATTGTAAAATATTTCCTCCTTTTAACAAATGTAAATCCACCCTCATTCAGTTGAAAGATGTTGGCCCTCATCCTGTCACTGCAAGATTTGGGAGAAAATAACTTTGACCACTATTTTTCCATTTTCACAGACCTTGGAGAAGACTGAAAAATCTCCCAAGATGGGGTTTGGAGGCCTCATCACATAACCAGCAGGGAGAGGCTGATGGCTCTGGGCTCAGTGGTGTTGAGACTGAGGACAGAACAGGAGTAGTCCGGGAGGGAGTGAAGGATGCTATCAGAGAGGAGTTTTTCTTGTAAAAAGCAGCTAGAGAAAGAAATAATGGCACCAAGGGTGTGGAGTGCCCCTGCCCCATGAGGTAGGGATTCTACCCAGACAGACACCATTGGGCGAGGGGTGTAATTGAAAGCAGATTCCACCCCTCCACCCTGTGGGGTGTGCCTCTGCAATCCCGGGAAAAGACACTCCACCCCATCTGGTCAGATAAGGAATGGCCCCAGAATGTTCTTCCTTTTCTGTACCCTCATTGGTTTAAATTCTGCTGCAATGTCTCCAGCTTAGATTTTTTTTTTGGTTGTCCTCCTTGATCCACCCATTTCCAGTCCCCTGCTCCTTCTGCTATTAGACCCTGACCCTAAACTTCACCTCTAAACCCATGACCCCACCCCCTTCATTTCTTCTCTTGGTTCCCTGGCACAATAAAGGATCCTGGGTTTTGCTAAACAAGATCCATCCTGTTGCCTTCCTTTCCCTGTTGGTCATCGGTGCCTGCCTGAGGTCTGAGACTCTGGGCCCTGAGGGAATTGTTGCGCCCCTCACTGTGGTGGAACACAACACAGGGGCAGCTGCGGGGGCCCAGACTGGACATGAGGAGAAAGGAATTTCCCTGCCAGGGCAGGGCTGTGATGCAACACATCCCCCAGAAGAAGCCTGGAACAGCCCAAGGCTTTGTGTGGGCAGGCAGAGGCAGGCAGGAGGCAGAGCTGTCAGCAAAGGAAGGGGCCAGCCAGGTGGGGCAGCCGGGGGATGACGACAGCCTGCAGGGACAGAGGCACAGGTTTTCTCAGCATCAGAAACACCTTTTCCTTGCTTGTCCCCAGCTGTCATCACTGCCTCCAGTGTTCTGCTTTACCTGGAACATGGGGATACTTTTTTGGTCCTGTTCCTCAAAAGGATTTATTTTAAGTATGAGAAACTTCAGTGTTTCACTCCCTTTTGAGTCTCTGAGAAGTTTTTTGAGCACATTCTGAGGCACTGAGTCTGATGCAAAGAGCAGCAAAGCCCCAGAGGGTGATTAAAGTCCTGGTGCTGTGTCTGTGCTGCTGAGCTGTGCCGGGCTCCTGGCCCAGAGGCAGCTCCTGGCAAGGGCAGCGCTGCAGAGAGACAGCTCTGGCCAGGAGCAGCTCCTGGGCACAGCCCAGCAGGGCTGGGGCACTGCCAGGGCAGCTCAGGGACATGAGCAGGGCACAGACAGAGCTGACAGGGGCTCAGCACTGGCAGGGGCTGGGGGATGTCCCAGAGGGGGCTGTGTCACAGCGGCACCTCTGTGGCTGTGTCCTAGAGGCACAGAGCAGCTGTGATGTCAGCAAGGGGCTGTGTGACAGCACAGAGTGGGCTGTGTGAGGTCACAGGTTGGGCTATGACATCACAGAGTTTGTTGTGTGAGGTCACTGGGCAGCTCCAGCATCATAGAGGGGATTGTGTGACATCACAGAGCAGGCTGTGACATCATGGCATGGCAGTATGACATCATAGAGCAGATTGTGAGGTCAAAGTATGTGCTGTGACATTACAGAGTGGCAGTATGACATCACAGAGAGGGTTTTGTGACATCACTGAGGGTGTTGTGACATCACTGACGGTGTTGTGACATCACAGAACTGTCTGTTATGTCACAGAGTGGGATGTGAGGCCATGGAGCAGAGTCTGCCATCATGGAGGGTGGCCCTCTGACATCAGAGAGTGGGTTGTGACAGCACCGGGTGATGGCGCAACATCATAGAGCCAGGTGTGACATCACAGAACAGACTGTGACATCACATGGTAACTTTGTGACATCACCAAATCTTCCGTGACATCACAGAGCAGCTTTATGATATCAGAAACTTATATCCCAGCACTGGCCCTGTGATATCGTGAAAGGGCTTTGTGACATCACAGAGCAGTTGTGTGTGTCATCACTGAGTTGCCTGTGACATCATAGAGTAGTCTCTGTGACATCATAGACTGAACATCATAAAATGGAATCGGCCATCACAGGGTAACTGTGTGACATCACAGACGGGATGTGACATCACAGAATGGCTGTGTGACATGCCAGGGTAGGTTGTGTAATATCATAACATTAAACATGACATCATAATGTGGGCTGGGACATCACAAATGGGCTGTGTGACATCACAGGGGCTGTGTGAGGTCACTGGGGAGGTCACTCTGCCCCGGCCCCCCTCACAGTTCCCCCAGAGCAGTCCAACACTGCTCGTGCACAGTGGGGTCCCCTGTCCCCCCGGGTCCCCCCGCTCCCGGCGCCGCAGCCTCCCCCAGAGGATGTTCCACGAGATCGACCCCAGAGCCTGACACGGGGACAGGGGGCTGGGGCTGTGGGGGTGGGACAGGGGGACAGGGACCCCCAACAGTATCCCTGTGTCCCCCAGGGCCAGAGCCTGGGCCAGGGCTCCTTCACCCTGTTACGAATGAGGGCTTGAGAGTGCTGAGAAAATCCCCAGCAAGGGATCAGCAAAAGCCAGATTTAATATTAAGCAACATCACCACAAAGTTCCTTGGCAAGAGTCACTCTGCTCCTGACTGGACACTTCAGGCACAACAAGGAAACAAAGCAACTAAAAAACCAAACAAAATCCAGGCAATCAAACCAGAAGTGAACTGAGAACTGTTCCTGTATGTGATACAAGGACAAGGATATCCTTGCCTTGTGAGGGCAAGGATAAAAGGAATACGACCCAAAAGCTTACAGAGCTCAAACTTAAAAAGACTTAACTTATATCTTAACCTACTGATCCCTTCAACTTTACAATATAGGAAAAGAACAGAGCTTAATAGTATTTAACCTAACTTGTAACCCTTGACTTAGCAATTTAACAGAAGAATAACACTCAACAGTATTTAACTCAGCTTATTACTTATATTAAGCATAAGAACTTAGCATAAGAACAACTCCTAGCAGCATTTAACTTGGGTTATTCCTCATGACTTAACCTCACTTACAGACCTGACTGACTCAGCTATCCAAGGCACTCCAACCCCTCCGAGAGCAGCATTTCTGTCACATCTCCCCAGCACAGGCACTCCTGTGTGCACACAGACACAAAGAGGCACTGCAAGGCACCTGTGAGAAATTCCCCTGAGGGCAGGAAATGCTCCCTGTGGATGCTTTGGCATCTCCCCAGTGGGTGAAGGGTTGAGCCTGGAGGAGTGGGGGGATCGGCCCAGGCTCCCTCGTTGTTCAGGATCCCCGAGTGCAGCAAACGGGAGAGTTCCCGGCTGGGAGAGGCCCCACTCAGAGGGAGTCGCTGGCCCAGGAGAGCTCCAAGGGCTCCTTTTGCAGCGCTGTTTGTAGGGCCCCAAGAGAGGGGCTGCAGTCACAGCAATGGTTCATCCTGGTCGCACTTGGCATCAACAGCTTTCTTTGGCACTGTGAGAACAGGGATGTTGTGCCACTGAGGGAACAAAACCAGTTCCCAGGGCTGCTCCTGATGAAACCAGGAGCTGGTTGGGCACAGCAGTGCCTGGGGCAGAGAGTGTTTGTGCTGAGCTGCAGAGGAGCTGAGCCCAGGGGCTGTTGGCCAAGGCCGAGGCCCAAGGAGCATTTCTGAGCTGGCAGGGCGGCCTGAGAAGGGGAGGGGGGAATGCAGCAGCACAGGGCCCATGGAACCAAGGGACCATGGTGACACTGTGGGGCCCTGTGAGACCAAGGGGCCATGGTGACACTGTGGGGCCCTGTGAGACCAAGGGGCCATTCTGACACTGTGGGGCCTCATGGAATCAATGGGCCAAGTTAATGCACTGAGAAGTGTTTTTTGTGAATTGAATATCTCTTGGTATTTCTCCAGTGCATCCAACTCAAAGTACAGAAACAATTCTAATTACTTTTTAATGTCTTATTGAGACATTTGATTAATTTTTGTAGGGATGAGTGTCTGGGCTTGTCTGTCCTGCTTGGCACAGCCCAGGCAGGGCTTTCCCAGCCACATTCCACACTCCATTTCCCAGCTGGAGCCGCTGGTGCCTCTGAGTTCTGCTGGCCCAGCCCCAGGGACGCTCTCCTTGTCTGCCCATTCCCCAACGGTCTCTGGGCAGGGATGGCCTCAGTGGGGGCTGCTGACATCCTCAGCAACTTGCAGAGGCTCCTGCTGAATTTTACTGCTCCAGAGGCTGGAAGGGTATTCAAACTGAAGGTATCATATTTAAAAATACCATGAGAAAAGATTTTTAGGTCCTGTTTTGGTTTTTCTTCCTGTTAATACATGGATATGTGCAATTTCCAATTGACACTGAATCCAAGTACCTCCTCATGCAGTTTGAATAGATTTGAAAATCAAGACCCTTCATGGCTGACAATCAATCAGACTCTGTCCCTGCCCCCACCCCACCATTTCCCCCATCCAAGCCCTGGCACTCAGAGCAGCCTCGTGCAAATCTGAGCTCCCTCCAGCCCAGGCTGCACCTGCAGCTTTCAGCTCCTTGGCTCCAACTCCCACCTGCTTTCCTTGGAGAAGGAGCTGCCCGAGACACAGAAGGATGTTCATTTCTTGTCAGCCAACAAAGCCAAGGGAAATCACAGCTCCATCCAATGCAAAAGTCATTCTTCTCCCTGGCTCTGCCCTGCCCCTGATCCCCGCAGCCTGTCCTGTTTCCTTCATCCCTCCAGTGCCAGGGACTTTCTGGGAAAAGGAAGCTGTGCTCTGGCTATGGAGGGAGGTCCAAGAGCAGCCACTGGAGTGGGAACCACAACTCATCAGGTTTGTGTCCTTTGAAGGATGAGGAACTGGTAAGACTCTGTCCTGGTTTAGGGCAAATTTGGAAGAAATCCTCCAAAAGGGCCCCCCCAGAAAGAAAACTCACATGGCCCCTCTCCCCAACTCTTTTGGGAAGAATTTCCTCGGAGAGAAGTGGAAAAACCTGTTTATTTAACAGGCAAAGGGCTCCCCAGCACAAAAAACGAACAATACCACAGGACAAAACTCATTTGTCGCTCTGAAGAGATGACAAATTCAGAAAGTCTCTCTGGTGGCTGGTCGCTCTGTTATCAGTCCCTCTGGCACTGGGAAAGGCTGCTGCCCAGAGTAGGCCCTGGCAGGCTACAAAGTGCGAGCTCTCGCTGTTCCCCCGGGTCCCAGTCTGGAGCAGGTTTGAACAGTTCCAAAAAAAGGGAACGAAAACCAGTGCAGGGAAAACTTCTCTGCCTCAGCTAGCAAAACTAACTAAAAAACAACAACAGAGCACCGTGTTCTGTCCCGTCCGTGCCCAGACACCACAGTGGAGGAGTGAGAGCAGGCTGATAACAAACTCCATGCTGCTTCTTCTCCCTGCCTTTGCTCTCAGAGTCAGGCTTGCAGGCACAGAATATAATATCCAGCATCAACAGAACACACAACTGGGGATAAAAGCATCATAACATCACCCTAGGACACTTATATGCTTATTCTAGGAAGACTAGTAATGTTTTACTGCAATGATTTGGCTAATCATCACATAAACAAATTTATATATTTTAAATATCTCTTGCTTGCAGGAGTCTGATGCAATTTTCTCTTTTCTGGTAAACCCATCTGTTGTATTTGCAGGGTTCTCAGACAAAGAAAGGAATGATGATTCTGACTCCATGTACTCAGAAGGCTAATTTATTATTTTATGATACTGCATTATATTAAAGAATGCTATACTAAACTATACCAAAGAATACAGAAAGGATGCAGACAAAAGGCTAAAAGAGAATAATGAAAAGTCATTACTCTCTCCAGAGCCTGGACACAGCTTGACCCTGACTGGCTATTGAGTCAAAACAATTCACATGAAACCAATGAAACAATCACCTGTTGGATAAACAATCTCCAACCACATTCCAAAGCAGCAAAACGGAGGAGAAGCAAATGAGATAATACTGTTTTCCTCTGAGGCTTCTCAGCTTCCCAGGAGAAGAATCCTGGGCAAAGGGATTTTTCCAGAACATATGTCTGTGACACCCATCTATTTTAATCTTCTTGCAATCTTCAAAGCTGTTTGTTCTTGCCAAGATGTCCTGTTATCAAATCTCTTATGCTAAAAATGGGCCAAAGTCCATCATCTGTCTTGTGTATCCTAATAGTAAAGATCTTCTGCAGCAATTCTGCCACTTCAAGAATTCTTTCAATTGCCAGATACTGGCTTTCTTTTTCACCACTTCTTATTTTTCTATAAATACTAAGCTGCTAATATATTACTTCACATGCTATTTTTCCATAGCAGCTTGATAGAATCCCAGGAGCTGATTCTCAAGAACAGCTTAGTTCCATCTTCCTAATTCAGCTGTTAATCAATAACAGATACAAACCACATTCTGGCAACTCTCTAGAGTAAAAGCTTATTAAAAATACACCTATCAGGATAACTTGATTCCCCACAGATCCTTAGAGGTAATAATACACAGGCTGTGATGCAGGCAAAGAAAGTGTGGCAATAGATCATCTTTTTCCACCATCTTATGTAAAACTTATTTATTAAGTGTTCATACAGTATGTCAGTTAGACACCAAAAGAGAAAACCTGCTTCAGCAGCAGCTGAAAACAAAGCTAGGATCTAAGTTGACACATTTCAAAATTTAATTTCTGGGCTTTAAAAGTCATTTGTCTCAATCCAGAACTCTATAAAGCAGTTTAGTCTCCTCTTGAAAAAATGAACATTCTCATTAGATCACATTTTCCAGTGATGCAGCTTCTGTTAGACAGCAAGAGGAAACATATAGGCAGGCACATTCCTTGCTCCTCTCTTCTCATCTCAATAAATTTGTCACCATTAGGATCAATCATGAGAAGCTGCTAGAACACAAAATTCTCTTCAAATTACATACATAAAAGGATTTTTAATTTCTTCTTCCCAAGTCAGTTTCTAAGGCTTTGATAAAGATTGGCATTATGGTCTTTTCTATTCCAGATAGACAATGTTTTATTAGACTAATTCAAGTCAAGACTTCACTTTCAACTTTAACATGTCAGAATGTCACCATGCAAACCAAACCAAAAAGCAGATTCTGGCCAGAGCACTGGTTTGAACCTGCTTCAGGCTGGAGTCAGCTGACCGAGTTCTTCTGGAGTGTCTTTTGAGTGTCTTGCATGTAAGCCATGCAAGAGCAAGTCAAAGGCAGGCATCATAGAAATAGACACTAAATACATAAAGGTAACATATTTGATTTAAAAAACTGTGCTTTTCTAAGCTGAAAATCTTTTTGCTGAGCTGGACACTGCACTGTATGACTGACATGAGGCTTTGGTCACAGATTATGCATGAACCAATCCAGAAACTCCAGACTTCTTCATGAATTTGTATCTTATGTATTTTGTCCTTGCTTACACAGGCTAGAAAATGAAAGAAAACATGCACGATGATTAAGAAAACACAGTGCAATTTAGGAACCATTCAAGAAAATCATGGTGAAATCACCTATATGTTATATCCAGAGATGATCCAAACAATTGCTGCTGAAGAATTTGTACCATTAACTTTATTACAAATTTTCAAAGGCAGGTGGAGTTGCTCTTCCTGCTCAAATAATTTAACAGGATTCTTGTTATTAGCAATTAAATTGTTATTTGATTCCACCCCCAATATGATTTAGAGATTCATTAGAGCTCTAAGACTCTTGAATACGGTGTGCTTTGTGGATAAAAAGACCAGAGAACAGTTAACAATTCTAGGGAATTATGTCTATCATGTAGATTGGACAGGGCAATACGTGAGCTCCTGTGAAACCCTTTTACAAAATGTTATCGTTTATCATACTTAATTTGAAAGGATTCCCTGTCTTTATCAGGTGTTAATGTCAGAGAATCACAGAACCAACTGGGTTGTAAGAGATCTCTGAGATCATTCCATCAAGCTTTGGCCCAAACACCACCTTGTCAACCAGAGCAGAGCACCAAGTGTCATGTCCAGCTGGTCCTTGAACACCATCCCAGATGGTGGCTCCACCACCTCCCTGGGCAGTGCCTTCCAATGTTTAAGAATCCTTTCTGTGAAGAAATTCCTCCTGATGTCCAACTTAACCTCCCTGGTGCAGCTTAAGCCTGTGTCCTCTTGTCCTGTCACTGGTTGTCTGTGCGGAGAGCCCAATCCCCATCTCACTACAGCCTCCTGTCAGGGTGGTGCAGAGAGTGACAACGTTCCCCCTGGGCCTCCTTTGCTCAAGACTGAGCCCTCTCCAGCTGCCCTGCTTCTCTCAGCCATTTCTCATCAGACTTATTCTCTAGACCTTTAATCAACTTGCTTTCTCTTCTCTGGACTTGCTCCAGCACCTCAGTGTCCTTCTTTGGATGATGCCAAGCTGGGTCAGAGGTCAAGCACTCCCCAAGAAGGTGCAGCCTCTGTGTGTTTGTCTGTTTCTCACCCCCCCTGCTGCTCTGGGATAACGCAGCACATCTGGATTCCTTGCATCCAACCCCATCTGATGTGCCACATCTGGGTTCCTTGCATACAATCACTGTCTAACAGGCTGTGTCTGGCTTCCCAGCATGTGATTCCTAGATAACAAGTCACTACATGCGATTCTTGGATAACATGTCATATCTGGATTCCTTACTTTCAATACATTCAATTCCTGGACAATATTGCACATATGTTCTCTGGCCAAGGATGGGGCTGGAACAAGAATTTCCCCTTACACTTTAAAGGCATTTGTGGTTTTTTTTTTTTGTTTTGTTTTGTTTTGTTTTTGTTTTTGTTTTGTTTTGTTTTGTTTTGTTTTGTTTTGTTTTGTTTTGTTTTGTTTTCTGGAGAAAATGAAGCTTTGACCTGAATTCCTGGCTGCCGCACAACATCTGTCTTCTACCTCGGCTTTGGCTGCTCTTGGCTGGGAGCCTGGCTGGAAAACAAAGATCCCATCTCCCCCCACCCCCTGGGCATTGGGACTGCTGGCCATGGCCATGCTGCCCCTCGCCAATCAGTGCTTACAATAATATTTTTCAGCGGATCTGCTGGAGGACAGGAAGGCTGCAGAGGGTCCTGGACAGGCTGGATCCATGGGCTGAGACCACTGGCATGAGGTTAAACAGGACCAAGGGCCAGGTCGTACACTTTGGCCACACTAACCCTCTGCAGCTCCCAGCTGTGGAAAGTGGTTGGGAAGCTGAATGACAACAGAACCTGAGCCCAGGTGGGTGCCCAGGTGGGTGCCCAGGTGGGTGCCCAGGTGGGCAAGAAGGCCAATAGCTTTGGGCCTGTATCAGCAATAGTGTAGCCCTGAGGACCAGGGCAGCAAGAGCCTGAATGAGAGATGCAGGACTCCAGGCGGCTCTTCAAAATGCAGTTTATTGTATCCAAGATGTTTCAGCAGTCCAGGGTTGTGGGTGACAGAGCCTGCGCCTACAGCTGTCAGCTCCAGCTCCAAGCCTGGAGTCCCTTGAATTTTGGTTACAATGCATAATAAAATTTTCTTTGCTGAGTATCCTCACACAGAAGAACCAATCTATACCTTAATTTTTACCTATAGCCTATCATAACTACTATAATTACCATATTCATGTAACAATACTTCAATCACTAAAAGTTAGTACATTACAATTGAAGCACGAAATTGTTTTTCAGTTTCCTTGCAGTAGAAAATTCTGAGACCTTTTTTCTACTTGCAACATCAGCAGTTGTGTTTGCCTGTGGAATCTTTTTGCTTGGTAAAAACATCTTCTTGTCTGAGGTGGGTTTATCCTTTGCTCTAAGCCATAAAAACACGCTCTAACTAATGTCTCCATCTCTCTGGGAGCCCCCCAGGAACCCCGGCCAGCCCCGGGTCGGCAGACAGCGCCGGGCAGCCCCGACAAGGCTGAGAGCAGGGGGACACTCTCCTGTGCCCCGAGGGTGCCGAGGGCAGCTAGGCTAGTCACCTTTGCAGCAGAAGAGACGCTGGAGACATGGGTGGAGCATGAAAGGACCGACTCTTAGCAGGGGTTAATCCAAGGTTTTGTTCGGAGCTCCTGGGAGCTCCCCACCTCAGGGGGCCCCTGCCCAGAGTACCTGGGAGAGGTGCCAAGATTACATTTTAAAGGGAGGTGTGAACCAAAAAATAGATAAGTTTGCTGATCAATAAAGAACTTTCAGGGGTGAAAACTTAGGGAATGGACATTTGGGATAGTGTATGGGGGTAGCACTTGGGGGGCTGACCCCTGGCCTCTGACTAATCACTCGATGACCTGAACTGAAAGTTCTAGATAGAAAGGATGGGATGCTGACAGAGTGATTGACAGAGAGCCTGATTGACAGATTGACGGGGATTTGGGGATAATCTCAACAAAGGAGAGGGATTCCACAGGTAAAGGGAAGGGGTACGATCAGGAGGAAACCATTTGGGAAAAATAAGGGGATACAAAACCAAAACCATTACAAAGTATAAAAACACACTACAACAAACTAACATATCCTTTACCTTCTTAGCTATCCAGTAAGACTGGCTCAGCAATTCTTTTCTTCTACATCAAAACTTGCTTTCATTTCTATTCCTTCTTCAGATTCTACACTCAAAAATCTTTCTGCCAAGCATACATTTCTGTGAGACATCCTTGTCAAACTTTCACCCTTCCCAACAAGGGCAGTGATTGTCCGGCTGTGCTGGGCACTGGTGAGGCCACACCTCGGGTGCTGGGTCCCTTTCTGGGCCCCTCAATAATAATTAAAGTTTCTCTAGCAATTGCTTTATTCATTATTTGCCTCCCTTCCCTGCCTGGTTGTGACAGGAACTACACCAAAGGGAAAGTGCCTACAGCCAAGGGAAGGCTGTGGTTGGCCACCTGGTTCTGTTTGTTGTTGCTGCTGGTGTTGTTGTTTGTTTGCCTTGTTGTACATATTGGCAAAGAACTGTTACTCCTTTTCCCATATCTCTTCCTGAAAGCCCCTTAATTTCAAAATTATAATAATATGGAGAGAAGGGGGTCACATTCTCCATTCCAGAGAGGTCCCGCAGACACCTGTCTTTAAAACCAAGACAAGATGACAATTAACAATTTATTAACAATTGTTTATTAACAATGAACTGACAATTATCAACTACTTGTCAATCTAACAAACAATTAGTTAGGTAACTTAGCTAACTAAAAGGTAAGATAAAGATGTTCTTGGAGCTTGGGAGGGCAGCTACAGACATCTCTGGTGAAGAGTGGGAGATCATCATCATCCTCAGAAGGCACGATGTCGCCGGCTCCTGCTGGATGCTCCAGCTCACACAAATGCTGTCCCTCGGGTGGTGGTCTCCAGAGCACCTCCTCCTTGGGTCCCTGGCCTTCCTCCATCTGCACTAATGGTTCCTCGAGATTCTTCCATTCCTGGACTCTGCCTTTCACAATCACCTGCCCCATCTTGTGAGTCGGCTCCAGGTTAGGAATCCTAGGAAGAAAGGGACTGGTATTGGCCAGATGAACATTCCCAGCCAGCCGCTTTTCTGTCTCCTTGCAGAGTACACAGTGTTGCATCTTCTCTCTGTGCAAGCAGCAAGCAGCAAATGAAACAACTGCACTCGCTGCATGGAGGCTGCAGAGCTGCAAGGGCAGGAACATGACCAGTTAAATGCCTGGGCACCAACTACAGCACACAGGGTCCCATGTAGAGAAGCAGGCCTTGCTTGTCCCAAAAGGAAGCAGAGCTTGGGACTGTCTGGTCCCTGGATCTCTTGTTCCAGATTTGCAAGCTTCCAGGAGCTTACTGTTTCATACAGTGTCTATTTTCCCAGTGCCTCCCTACCAAGGCCAGATGATGATCTTTCTGTGCTCGTGTGGGTGCTTCTGCCGCCTCTCTGGGGCTGCCTGTCTCCCACCTCCCCATCCCAGTCAGAGGGACTGAAGGGAGGGTGTTAGGGGATGAACCAGGCTGTGCTTGGTGATGCCCAGCAGTAGGACCAGAGGCAATGGGCAGAACCTGAACTGGAAATTGCACCTGAACCTGAGGAAGAACTTTTTTCCTGTGCAGGTAACGAGTTGCCCAGAGATGGTGTGGAGTGTCCCTCACTGGAATTATTCCAGAGCCCTCCAGACACAGCCCTGTGCCATGTGCTCTGGGATGACCCCACTTGAGCAGGGAAGTGGGACCAGATGACCTACTGTGGTCCCTTCCACCCTGTCCCACCCTGTGATTCAGTGACACCCAGCAGTAGCATGAGTTGGCAAGCGTGTAGACGTTTCCCCCCTGCACAGCAGGGTGGTCTTAAAATTCCCAGTACACTTTGGCTTGAACTGCAGGTGAAAGGTCTGCTTCTGGCCAGGAGGGATGGTGCCATTGTAGGGGCTGATGGAGAACAGGTCATGCTTAGCATCGGTGAAGATATCCAGGGAGGAGCTGGCACGCTTTGGAGACAGGTTCTTTTCTTTTGAGTGGCGCAGCTTCTTGGAGTGCTCCTGCTGCTCGTGCTGCTCCTGCTGCTGCTGCTCTGGCAGCTCCTCCTGGTGCTCGGGATCCTGCTGCTGCTTGGAATCCTGCTGCTGCTGCTTGGCAGGCCGCCGCAGCCGCCGCACTTTAGGAGGCGTCTCAGGAGGATGGTCCTGCTCCCACCAGAAAAGACTCAGCAGCTTTCTGCGATGCTTCATGGTATCGTAGGAAAGGAACCGACCTGCAGGGAGGAAGAGGACACCTTTCCAAGACAAAATCCTGTCTTCCCAGCAGCTCTGCCTCCTGCTGCAGGTGGGTGGAAGAGAGCTGGGATGCACTTGGAGCATCTCTGGCTAAGTACTTTCTTCTGGCAGGAAACAGAGCCTCTGGGAGCAGGGTCTCTGCCTGCAGCACACACTCCTGTGCCAAGCAGGAGAGCTGGCTTTAGACAGTGACTTTGCATTTGCCCTGCAGTGGGGAACTGCGCACAGACAGTGGCTGCAGGGCAGCTCACTCGTTACACCACCGTTTTTCCCAGTCTCAGACTCCTCAAAGAGATGACCTGACATCCCCCTTCCCAGTCCTGACCCAGCACGTGGCTGTCCCCAGAGCCTGGCTCAGCTCCTTTGCAGAGCAGGAGTGGCAGAGAAGAACAGAAGGGGCTGAAAGGCAGAGGGGGACAAGGAGAAAACTCTCCAGCTGCAGCTGGGAAGATGCTGATGAAAGTGGATGGATGGACAAGGATGAAAAAGCAATTCATGTTTTGGAGTGAAGTGGCAGGGTCTTCTCCTGTGAGTGTCTGTCTGAAACTTCCCTAATTTTTTGCCTCTCGATCGTCATGAAAGCCAAGACCACTGGGGAAAGGAAAAGATCCTGTTCTGAAAATCCAGGTCTGTCTGGTCCACCAAGCCAGATTATTGCCTACGGGTGTGTTTGCTCAACTCATGGAACACTGCACCTGAGAAGGGGCAGTGTGCTCTCCTTCCCCTGCATCACCTAGCAATGCTAGTGCTGGAATTTCTCCACCTTTCTGACTTGGCTGGACTTTCTCTCTGGAAGGACCTTCTCGGTGGTCACCACTAAAAGACCCTCCACTCACCGTACATCAACCACTGTGACAGATGGACTGAGATGGGAAAGGGTTCTCCCTCAAGGACTGAGACATGTGACCCCTACATGGAAGAGCTCCCCTCTTCTTCCCAAAAGGACTGAGACTGAAATCCCTACCGTAGGATGAAGGAAGGCGTGTGTGGGGACCAAAGCAAGTTTTGCAAGTGACCACTGGACCGAGAACACAATGGTTCCTGCCTACGACATCTGCTGCTGACGACACCTGCTCCTGATGGACTACTGATGGACTCCTTGTACCCTTTATCAATAGACTATTTTGAAATGTGTCCCCTTCCCCCATTTCAAAAGGACTATAAAAAGGGTTAGAGCTGACTGATAACCTGGAGATCTCCCCTGACGTGAAGACGACAGGCCTCTTCGTCGACCGGACTTCGAGGGACTTTGTCATCCGCACGTCTGGTAGCTATATACCTCCTTGCCCTCCCTCTCTTCTTTTTTCTTTTCCTTATTCTTTCCCCTTTCTTCATTCCCCTTCTCTCTAACGCATCTTTGCTATGGCTACACAATAAAAGTATCTCTGTTTTGATTTTACTACAAATCCCCTTGTCGTGTCAGTTTTTGCACCCTGAGATCAGTGAAAAAGAACCTTCACGAATCACGTCCTTAGGACGGATCGTGTCATCTCCCCAGGCCCTCAGCAAGTGAAATGCCCTTACGCATCAGAGTGGTTGAATATGGCTCCTTCACTGGTTCAGTCTCTGCAGCTTTCTCCCAGGAGTATTTCAGGGCTACCTCCCCTGTGTTGTGCATCGTGAAACTGAAAAGCAAGTAGGAGGAATTAGAAAAAACAGAAAGCCCATTAAGTATAAAGCAAATAGTACAGTAATATTGTCTGATGGACTCCTGGTACCACTTTCTCCTGAGAAGCATCTTCTCCAGGCAACCCTGCCATGCTCAGACTGCTGTCCTGGGTGGCCCAAGAAAGTATTTCAAAGTCTGAAAGTTTAGAGGAAAGGGCCAACATGGTGCTCAGCACATTGAAGCTAAGGGGCTTACTCTGGGCTTTAGGTCTCGGTTTGACTGCAAACTTATTCTTGAGCAGAGGAGGACAGGTGATCTGCAGGGAAAGCAAAGCCATGGCCGTTCTCAGCAGAAACCTATGGCAGCATTGAGCCTCTCCTGACCACCATCTCCTGCTTGGCTTCGCATGCACGTAAAGGGGCCGGTGCTGGTTTTTGTGGGACTCCTTAAAATCAGAGGGTTTTGGGAAAGCTACAAAAGGCAAGCCTCAGAGACAGCAGAACCATGATTAGAGCTAAGCAGTAGCCATAAGATTTGTCAGCAGAAAAATGATGTAAGAAGTAGAAAGTAAGTAAAGATAAATAGAACAATGGTCTGTGTCTTAATGCTTGTCTAGAATAACTCCCTAAGCTGCTGAAAAGTATATCTAGCGAGTTATTGGAAGTTCTAAGCTTAATAATGGAGCTCTGTGCATTGTGTTTTAAGGCTTACAAGCAGGTATTGTGTAGTTATGATATTTTATGAAAAATCCTTTGCTAGGATTTTTCCCATCCTGAGGAGCTGAGAGCCTCAGGAAAGAAATGTAAACAATAACTATCTGCTGCTGTGGAATGCAAGAGGTGCATCTTTTATTGGTCTATGTGGATTGTTTTCAATTGATGACCAATCACAGCTGCCTGTGTCAAGGCTGTGAGCAGTCACAGGATTTTTGTTATGTATTCTATTCTAGTCTTGCTCTTTGTAGCCTTCTGATTATTTTTTCTCTCTATTCTTTTAGCATAGTTTTAATGTAGTATTTTAATATAATCTATAACATAATAAATCAACCTTCTAAGAAAAATGGAGTCAAGCCTCGTGTCTCCAAACTTAAAACATTCACCACAATGTTTTGTATTGACAGTATTGTATTCAAAATAAGCAAGCATTGTTTTAACTGAAGGTACATGTGCTTACAGCAGTTGGATGGAACTACTGTCAATATGCTTTTGCTTTGTGTGATTGGTCAAAAAACTTTTAAAGTAAGTTGTAACATTAAGTTCTTTATCTACTGCTGGGGATGGGAGTTGCTGGCATCTTCCCTTTGTCATAACCGTGTAATGAGGCTGATGCTGGAAAATAAAACGGCTAAAGACATATTCCCCAGCAGTCCCGTCCCTCCCTGATTTGTACATAGCCCCCGGCAGCCGATAGTTTTGGCTGGGGTGGAGTTCTGGGAAGCAGGCACTGCACCAGCCCTGGGCAAAGGCAGCTCCTGCTCACAGGAGGAGCTGTGCCTGGCCTCCAGCACTCACGTGGCTGTCCTTGTCTCAAAGGGCAAGGTGTTGTTGAACTGAACCATGATCGTGTCCAGGTGGAACTGGGCGTAGGCAACAATGGCACTGAGGTACACCTCGACCTCCTGCCTGCTCTTCTCCACCACAGTGTGAGCTGGTTCTGGGGCTGTCTTGACCACCTGCAAACACAGGAGGGAGGAATCACTGAGCAGAGCCCAGAAAGTCAGGCTGAGAAGGGCAGTCTTCTGGCCTCCAAGATCAGCCTCATACAGAGACTAGAAAGGACCATCCACTTTTACTTCCCTGGAAAGATGACCAAATTGGGACTGTTCTGCTGCAGTAGTTGTTTCTAGCCACTGATCCAAGCAGTCACTACCACAGCTGTTAATATCCCCATGGAGACTGTAGCTGCATTCCAGTCCCTTTACTTCAACCTTGCAGAGTGACTGGCTTTTTTTCTGGTCCCCTATAAATCCAGCAGGTCTCAAAATTAGGGCTCCCCTGCCAGAGCTCTGTGGATGGAGGACCCCGAGACTGAAGAGTTCTAGAAAGCATCTTTTTGTTCTTGTCTTAGGAGCAAATACTCTCCAGACGTCATGTCTGGAGCAACAGCCACACTGCTGGGAGCTGGGGATGTGCATTTTGGAATGTGAAAGATCTCACTGGGAAAGTCTCCAGTTGCAGATGTTCTGATAGAAAAGAGGATGCTTTAGAGGCATAAAAACTGGGAAAGAACTTTCAACCAAGAGGAGTGTGTTTGGCAATAATGACAATAAAAGCAAGAGTCTCTGGAGATGATCCTTCTCTTCACTCCTCCATAGAGTCATACAGTGCCTGGGTTACTCCATGATGAGATATCCCACACAATACAAAGACCACAACCAAATTCTCATGCAGACAAAACTTGGAGTTCACCAGCATATGCAGGAGAAGTGGATTTCTCTCCACTTCAAAAGAAGAGACAGAGAGTGCAGCAGACTTAATTCCTTGTTGGTGAAAGGGTACCAAATCAGATGAAGAGATTTCTAACAGCATAAAATGGGATAAAATCATAAAGCATTGCCTTCCATTCAATACGGGCTGCAACACTTGTGCTTGTGGTGCAGACTGATAGTTGTGTGTGGCTAAAGGTCTCTTGTCAGAAGGCTTCCCCATCTTGTTTGAGTGTATCTGGTCACTGTGCTTCCACCTCTTTTCTGGAATGCACAGCTGGTGAACCTCATGGCTGTCCAATGTCCAGAGGACGCAGGAGCTGCTCAGCCAGCAGTGATGGTGCTATGGTGGTTCTTTTTGTAAAAGCTGGGTTGGGGTTTTTTTGCTGTTTTGCTTCTTACCTTCTTTATTTTAGGCCACCTGGCTGCCGGGTCTTTCCTGGTGGTATTCTTCCACATGACAATGGTCATTTGGTCATCCCAGTCCTGAACCTTCTTTTTTGGCAGCTCAAAGTCGATCTTGGTCACCTTACATTTCACAAGGTGCCTCCTGAAGGTGACTGGGACATCTGACATCAAGGTCACTGTGATGTCCTTGGCACAGCCATGATGGAGGTGTCCCACCTAGGGAGAATCAGGGAGTCAAGACCAAACTGGAAGCACTGCCAAGGGCAGGACTGACAGCAAAAGGGACCGATGGGGTGAACACCTGTGCCAGGAATCTGCACCTCGGAGTGGATTTACATGAAGTTTGATAGACAAAAGTATGAACAGAAGGTGCCACCTCCCATGACATGAAGCCTTTTCTGCAAGGCTAGCAGCCTTGGCCCAGCCAAGCCAGGGACTGCATCTCCTATGTGGCACTGGAATGGGCTATCAGTGGCATGTGAGGGCTCCGTGCCAGCTCCTGGGCACACCAGGGCAGGGCTTGAGTGATGGGGAAAGGCAGAGGCAGTCCATGCTCACCTTGGGGGAGAACCGGAATGGGGCCTCTGCCTCCCACTCAAAGCGCATGACCATCTCGGCGTGGCTGGTGATGGTGAAGGTCCTGCAGTAGGGCTCCCAAACGTGACAGTCCCCAAACTGAATGTGATTCACTCTGACAGCTGTTAAGGAGGAGAGCAAGGGATCTCAGCATGCAGGGAGCTCCACCTGCCCCCGTCACGTGCACAGACACCTGCATGTTCAATGCTTCCTGGCTCCAAGCCTTTCCCCCTCTGCCAGGGAGTTCCCCAGGCAGTTCCACCACTTCCAGGCAAACACCCTGACACATCCCTAAGCCAGTGATGTGCAGCACAGCACACACTGCTCTGCATGCATGGCTGCCACCCCCAAAGGCCACCAAGTCCTGTGGGTGGCATCCAGGACTGGCTAGAGGGGAGACATATATGATCAGATATTTTCCTCTTCCTTGCTCCACCTTGGCACTCTCTCCTCTTACCATCAATGATGTTTTCCTTCAGGCTGCCATCAGCATTCCTCTCCTCAGTGCCTTCCTCTAATCCATCACGGGTGAATTTGTCCTCGTGGCCTTCACCCACCAGTTCAATTACGGTCTTGTTAGAGTAGGTGTCCCCCACTAACACACCAATCTGCCTTTCCACACGTTGAGCCAGGGTGGGTTTGAAAATGGCATCAAACTCTGCCGATTGCCCGTGATTCAGAAGGAAGAAAGGCTTTGTGGACTTGCTCTCTGCACAGCAATGGAAATCAGAGTTAAGTGGTGCAGCTGTACTGAGGAAATATTTCCATAGGATATATGAGGAATAAGAGGTTGAAACCAGCTGCCTTCTAAGCACTGGCTCTACCCCCAGTGGCTGCAGACCCTCTTCCTATGTTCACAAGCCTGCCACTCCCAGACACAGCACCACTTAAGCAGCTTAACCTCAGGCTGATGCCCAGCCCTCATTCCATCTGCTTCCCACCAGCTCCAGCCATATGGAAAGCTGAGCCAAAGAGTGCTTTCAGCTTCTGCTGGATATCTGAGTGCTCAAGGGCTGTGTCTGCTCAGGTTGGTACCATGCCATGTGCAGCAAATACCTCAGAGGGTCCACTGAGGTAGTGACAGTCCCCCACAACTCAACCCACCACGTCTAGCAGAACAGAAGAACTTCCTGCAACTTCCTAGGAGGAAACCCTGCAAAAAGCCCCCGAGAAAAGGCTGGGAGACAGAGGGCCCAAGGGACAAAACTGTGCCTAACATGTGGCTGCTGCTCAGAGAAGCCAAGAGCAGGGCACACGTTTTCCCTCTGTGCATGATTGCACTTCATGGGTAATGAATTTACCGTTTCCAGCTGAATCCTCTTCCACATCTCCATTGTGGAACACCTTGACAGCAGAGGCCCTGCCTTTCAAGGAGAACATTCTGTGCTCATCCTCCAGGTGTAACATAAACTGAGAAAAGGGAACACAGAGCACAATGGTACTGGTGTGAATACAGGATGGCACGAGGCCTGACACTGCAGTGCTGCTGGTCCCGCATGGGAGCCCAGAACCTCTCCCACTAGAAACAGCACTTAGCCCAAAAGTTAAGTCAAACCAGTGGGGAAAAAAGGGTGTTCAGAGGCATCTGGATAGAACTGACACAGAACCAAATGGGACAAAATGTAATTGGCAGGACGTAATGCAACCACAATTAAGTTTACTTAAAATGTACTAAAGTGGGCTGAAATACAATCTAATGGAACTGGGAAATCACACATGTCCATGAGAACAAAAGGTGACCTGAGAGACAGGGGGGAAAATAATCCACCACCTTTCTGGTGTTCAACTTATAGAAGAAAGATGGGACAGAAAATTTCCAAGAACTCCTTTCTTACAGAACAGACATCAGTCACTTGTTTCAAAAGAATTTTTGATACCTCCTCACAGGTCTGCCAAGTTTTTTGGGACCCTTCCCCTGTGCCAGAAGCACTTGTTCCCAAACCAGACCATCCCTTGAGCAGGTCCTCCTCACCTTGACAGGTATGACGCCATCGTTACGGATGACCAGGGGCAGCATCTCTGAATCCCCAGCCGGAGCCTCTTGCAGCACAGCACAGTGTTTCCCCTCTTGCTGCGAGCGCTTGGGCACACGACTGTCACCCGTGGCTCATGCCCCTTCCCGCTGATGGTGAAGGTCAAGCTTTGGGGTTTAATTCCCACAGAGCTGCAGGAGAGGCACGGAAACAATTTCAGCTGGCACTAACCCATTTCTCAGTGGGCAAGCAAAGCTGCAAGGGCCACCCACAGTCTTTTCCCTGCCTGCTGTTCCTGTACCCCACAACACAGCCCCCCACCAGCCTCTTCCCAATCCACTCAGGGCCATTCACAAGACAAATCTGCTCCAAAGAGCCAAAGCCTTCCACAATAACAGTTACAAATAACTTCACTTAATTGAGTCATGCAGTACAGCAGGGAAATAACACGGCACCAGACGAGATATGCAAATCCCCATGCTGCAGTGAGATGAGACTTATACAACAAGAAAAAGCACAGCATGAAATAGTCCAAAAGAAAGAAGGCAAAAAGAAATCATTGTTGTTCTCAAGAAAGATCTTTTCCAAGAACAGTAAAATTACAATCGCTTATTAGCAGTTAGTCTTCTCTTGGTTCTTAGAGTTCTTAGAGCCTCCCAGATCATCTCATGCCAAGTACTCTGCCTAAGGCTACTGAAAGCATTAGAGCTAACAAGAGGTCTCTGCCTTCCCAGTGGAGAGGCAGCTACCAGAGAGTATTTCACAGGCTCACTTACCTTTTGAGATGACAAGGGAAGCCTTGAAAGTGCAGTTGTAGTTCTGCTCCTCTGGTGGGGTGAAGGTCACCGTAGCAATGGCAGAGGATGAGCCAGGAACAGACATCTTGACTGGATGTAACTTGAAAATGTTGTTGATAGGGCTTTTTGCCTTGGGGGAACCCAGAGAGCAGTGTTAGGAGGAAACACCTTTCAACATGACGTGGTTTTATCCATAAATGCATTACTGAGAGCAGTCCCAGACAGTGTGTCTCCTTCCTGCTTCCCTGGGCAGGCTCCCTCCCGGGGAATGCTGACCTTGTGCTAAAGCAGTGTATGCTTTGAGGGCTGGCAGCTGCACCCACCTATATGGGAGGTGGGCACTGCACAGAAAACCCTGCAAATAACCTAGAGCTGGCCTTCAAAGAGAAGGAAAAGCCAGGGAGCCTGAGGAAATGCTCTGCTTTGAGCCCTGGCATGTCAGTTCATAACAGCCCCTCTCTGCGTGTGCTTCCAAGAGAGGTTCAGAAGGATTCACTTCTCCCATCAAAGACCCAGAGGTTTGAGCCAAAACCTTGCCCCAGACATGCAGAATGCATGTCTGCTCCCTGGCTCTGCTGCTCTCCCCTGCAGTTTGACCTGCACTGAGCTAGCCTAATCTGGGCCACAGGCAGCAATGCATCTGGAGAACAAAACAGGCTCTCACACGGCCCTTAGAGGGCAGCCACCACCTTGGCCTCCTGTTCTTACCTCTCCAGGCAGGGGTTCGATGGAGAGCACCACATCGCATGGCAGACAGCTTGCGTTGTAAATATTGAAATGAGCTTCAGCCTCTTGCCCAACCTGAGCCTTGCTGAAGATGAATCTGTTCTCATCAGTGACAAACAGGCTGGCGCATTCCACCGACTGCAGCTTGTGCTCGAGGTCGGTGCTGCTGCAGATCAGGTACTCCTCGAAGATTAATGTGACATCCTCGACGAGTGCTGTGGACACACCAGAGGGATGAGCAGAGAGCAGCCTCCCTGATGGATTTATATGGACTTTGCTGGCCTCTCAGAAGGCTTGATAAGCCCTTTTTGCCCGGGTGACTGCTAAACCCAGTGTTGGGTAGGGGAGCTGGCTGGGAGGATGGAGCTCAGTCAGCCTCAGTCTTAGAGAGCATTGCTTTCCTTTTATCCTTCCTTCCTTGTTGGAACCCAGGACATCTCTCTGGATGCCCTGGATGTCTCACAGCCCTGGCAGGGGCTCGGACACCCTGGCAGGAAGCCAAAGACACCTGGAAATTCGATCTTAATTCATGGAGCAAATTGCCAACCTTATATGAAGAATTACAGGCCACAAAAGTTTAAGTAGCATAGTAGTAGCAATCACAAGAAGAAGGGAAATTTTTGGAGCACTGTACAGGGGGCTTTTGAACCTTGTACAGGGGGGTTTGGAATCCTGTACATGGGGGTCAGGAGTTCTAAGATGGAGGGATTTGGGCGTGCCCTGTCCTTCTTCTTTCTTCTCCTCGGCATCCATGTTCAGGATGACGTTGGCATGTGTGGATTGGTTCATGGTGAAGGTGCACTTGCTAACAAGGATGACAAGTACTGGAAATAGAAGGTAAATATCTTCTACGTAGTTTTCACTATAAAAGAGACAACCGCCCCGTGGGCGGGAGAGAGTGCCCTTGGCTGTCTTGCTGATCAGACCTCGGCTGGACAGACAGAAAAACTTTGTAGATAAGAAACAATAAACACAACCGAAGACCGAAAAAGCAAGAGTCCAGACTCCTTTTTCAAAGCGCGGCCTGCCCAGAACCACCTTTTCCCGTGCTGGGGCACAGACAAGTAACGGCCGACCCCAACAGACCCTTATGGCCCCTCATGGCCCCTCACAGCCCCTCATGGCTCCCTCACAGTTCTCCATGGCCCCTCATGGCCCTTCTTCGTCTCTCACAGCCCCTCACATTTCCCCATGACCCCTCACAGCCCTCACAGCTTCTCACAGCTCATGGCCCCTCATGGACCCTCAAAGTCCCTTATGGCCCCTCACAGCCCCTCATGGCCCTTCACGGCCCCTCACAGCCCTTCATGACCCCTCACAGCCCCTCACAGCCCTTCATGACCCCTCACAGCCCCTCAGAGAAGAGGAGCACGAGGCTGGTGCGGGGCTTGGAACACAAGCCATATGAGGAACGACTGAGGGAGCTGGGATTGTTTAGCCTGGAGAAAAGGAGACTCAGAGGTGACCTTATCACTCTCTTCAACTTCCTGAAGGGTGGCTGTGGTGAGCTGGGGGTCGGTCTCTTTCTCCGGGCAACAACAGATAGAACAAGAGGACACAGTCTCAAGCTGCACCAAGGGAGATACAGGCTAGACTTAAGGAGGAAGTTTTTCACAGAAAGAGTGGTCAAATACTGGAATCATCTGCCCAGGGAGGTGGTGGAGTCACCATCCCTGGATGTGTTTTAAAAAAGACTGGATGTGGCACTTGGTGCCATGATCTAGTTGAGGTGTTAGAACATGGGTTGGACTCTATGATCTTAAAGGTCTCTTCCAACCTAGAGATTCTGTGATTCTGTGATTCACAACCTCTCATGACCCCTCACAGTCCCTCACAGCCCTTCATGGCCCCTCATAACCCCTCACAGCCCCAGGCACGGGGGTGCCCGCAAAGGAGAAGGGGTCGCGTCCTGCTTGTCTTCTTTAATTTCAGTCCCTTCCCAGCGACCAGTAAAGAAAGGCTGAAATGGAGCCTTTCCCCAGCGTTTCCCTCAGGGTTAATTGCGGGCTGAAGCTCTGTGCTGGCGCTGGCCCGAGCACCAACATCCCTGCAGCCGCCAGGCCTTTGCTGTCCCCCCGTGTCCGTCGCTGTCCCCGAGTCCCGCCCGGCTCTGGCAGCAGCAGCAGCCGCAGCGCAGCGGGCGCCGGCCCGGCCCAGCCGGGGCTCCCGGGCAGGAGCAGCAGCAGCGCCGGCCCCTTCCCGCCTGCTCCTGCCTCGGCTCCCAAGGGCTTTTCCAGCTGAATCCTGGAGTAGAGCAACCAGCACCCACACACAGCCCTGACTCCTCAGGGCCTGCCTGTGCTGCCCTGACCCAGCCCTCAGAGGAGGAAAAGATCGCGTTCCAGAGCTGTTTTCAGCACTGTTTTACTCACCCTGAGCTGACAGCAGGAGGCTGCTGGTGCCTTTGCCCTGGGAATTGGAGATCATGGCTTCTCTTGACCCTCTTCTGTTTGCCACCTGAATTTTATCAGTACAACTGCACTTGCCTCTTTCAATCACTGCTACCAACTGTGCTTTTGTGATGGTGAGCCCCATGGTTTTGTCACAGGCATCATGATTAGCAGAGATTGAAATGCTCACAAGTCTTTAAGCACTAAATCGAGGGGAATTAAAGCCTCACCGAGCACTCAAACACAGCCCTGTTGCTGGTGCTGTTGAAATAGAATCAACTTACAGAGACCATCACAGACATTGCCTCTGGAGTGGCAAATCAAATGAAAAAATCGACCAGGAGAAAGAAGAAACAGAACTTGACTGGCTTCATTGCTTCCTTGGAGCAGCAGAAAATGGAGATGCCCAGAGGTATTTCCAGCTGCTGCTGATCCCAGTTGGAGGCCAGCCCTCTGCAGAGTCCCAGCAGGAACTGAGCCCAGCCCAGGGAGTTCCCAGAGTGTCCTGGAGATTCTTTCTCTGCATTCAGTCAGGCTTGCATTCCCCAGCAAGTCCCCAACAAAACCTCCTGTTTTCTTGGGTTAGAACAGGCACCATGAAAAACTCCCCAATGGCACAACTCCCCAGCCCACAAGGAAAGGAAAGGACAAGTTGTCAAGTAATCCAAACATTTCTCTTGCTTTGCTGCACTCACGGTATGGAAAGCCAAGAGAAGCTGCAGTTGGAGGCACATCTTGTGACAGAAGCTCAACCTTGTTCTCCAGGAAAGAAGGTTCTTGAAAAGAGCAGACAGGACTGTGGAGAAGATTCCTGGAAAAGTGAAACAGCTTTCCAGAAGTGAAATGAAAATGGAAAGGCACAATGTGAGATCTTTTCCTCTATTTATTTCTATGCTCCCTTTTTCTATGTTGCACTACTTCTCCATGCCATGAGTTCCAAATGCATCTCACCTCTCCGATCGATGGCTTAGCGAGTTTTAGACACTCTAAAATACCACAAGCTACACACAGTTTGCCTCGCGCTGGTTTTGCTGGAAAGCTATGCCAGAGCCATAAGTGAAGTGCTTGGGTCAGAAACAAATCCTGCAGGCAGGGAATGTGCCCTGCCAGTGTTGAGCCTCAGCAGGGACAATGCACAGCAGCAACCGAGGGTTTTCCCCGTGCCCCGTGCAGGAGTCAGGACTCTGGATCTGGGCTCAACACAGCGAAGTTCCCGTGTTTGGACAGACTCAGGGGCTGCCCCGGGGTGCGGGGCCAAGCGTGGAATGGACACACAGACAAATGGCCCCAGGTCTTGCAGCAGCGAGTCTACGGCCCTTGCCATGTCTCTCTTGTTCCTCCTCTCCCTCTGCCGGTGTCCCGCACTCTGTCTCGGTGCCCCGCAGCCACTCCCGGTGTGCCTGCCCCGGCCCGTCCCTCTCCCCGTGCCGGGCAGGGCCATGTCCCCAGCCCATCCCCGGCCCCAGGCATCCCGCCGCGGTCTCGCCTCACCCCGGCTCTCGCCGTCCTGGCTGTGGTGCTGCTGGGCGGGCATCAGTGCCTGGGGCCGGGGCGGCATCGCCTCACTTTGGCTGCGCCTGACCTGAGCCCGGCCCCGGCCCCCATGTGGGCTCCAGTCCTGTTCCCGGCCCCAGCTCCTCCTGGGGCCCGCGGAGGACACACGCGGCGCAGCCGCTCCCGCCGCCTCTGCTGCGGCTTCCCCGGGCCGAGCTCCGCCGTTCGGCAGCGTGGCTACCGGGGCCCGGGGTGGGTGGGGACGGCCGGCCTGGGGTGGTCAGGGGCCGTTGCTGGCCCTGGGCCGAGTGCTGACAGCCGCATCCCGCCCGCAGGGAAGGCGCAGGAGGCCCTGCAGGAGCAGTAATGGCTGGGTTTGCTGCTGGGACCCAGCGGCTTCGGCAGCGTCTGCTCGGGAACACAGGTCTTGGGCGGCACCCCGGTGAGCGGAGGGGCTGGCAGCAGGCAGAGGAGGAGGAGGAGGAAAAGGCCGGGGTGCGGTGGGGCGGGCAGCGAGCTCAGCCTACTGCTGCCCCTTGCTTGCAGGTGGCCATCAATGCATGTCGTGGGATGGCATCCGGCACTGGGGCGAGCTGGTGAGTGAGCGGGGCCAGCGGCACAAGCCGGGCCGTGCCGGGCGGGGAGGAGCCGGGGCCCGGCACCGTGGAGCTACCGGGAGCCCTGCAGGGAGAGCAGGCGTGGGCTGAGTGGGGCGTGCAGAGCATCCCGGGCTGGCTGAGGGGTCCCAGAGCCCTGGCACGGCCTCAGCCCCACTGACGGCATCGCGCTCCTCCCGCAGCCCGACGGCACCAGCACGCCCCTGGAGATCGTGCTGCTGGCCAAGGTGTCCTGTGGCTGTGCTGGTGTCATTCAGCTCCTGGAGTGGCTTGAGCTCCCCGACAGCTTCTTGCTGGTGCTGGAGCGTCCGGAGCGGTGCCAGGAGCTCTCGGATTTCCTGGCGGAGCGGAGGTTCCTGCCGGAGGAGGAGGCGCAGGGGCTGTTCCACCAGGTGCTGGAGGCCGTGCAGCACTGCAACAGCTGCAGGGTCCTGCACAGGGACATCAAGCCTGAGAACATCCTGCTCAACCTGGCCAGCGGGCAGCTGAAACTGATTGACTTTGGCCGTGGCACCTTCCTCCAAGACACAGCCTACACCCAGTTTGCAGGTGAGGCCTGCCAGGGGATGGCCACAACTCCCTAAAAACACCTCCCGATGTGAAATATAAAGCTGTGTTTTGTGTCAGGTACATACAGGCAATGTGTATATCTGTGATTGTGATATGTGTGGAAACTGACCGTGGGACAGTTATGAAGACAATCCTAATAAATAACTGAGGAAGTAAAGCATGGAAGAAGGCCTTTGAACCTATCCTTTGTTTGCAATTAACCTTTATAAGTCTTAAGTTGATTTAGGAGCATTCGAATTAAAGCTTTAAGGATGTTGCTGTTTGACAGGAACTTTCTGCTTCTAGCTAAAAAGAGTTTGCAATAATAACCTTTTGAAGTATAATTTCAGAATAATGCTTGTAGTAAGGATCTTTGAAACTATAGCTTTAGAATATATCAAAAGGAAAGATGCTTATCTCGACACCTTAACAAAATATGCAAAAGCAGCTTGAGAACGGAAGATGAACATCCACTCAAGGATTGATAGTTTTGACCAAGGGAAGCTGGACATCACTGGTATGAGATTTATAGTCCTTGCAATTCAAAGATGAACCCGCATATGGACCCTGGACCTCACCAGCTGAGAGACTTCTTTCTTCTTTCAGAAGCTGGACCCCACCATCTGGGGATACTCCTTTCTGAGATACATCCTGAGAAAAACTAAATCACAATAGTGTATAGAATTGTGACGCAAACATTTGGAATAGAAACTGCTGAAAAAGCTTATGAAAACCCCTATAAATATCTGTAAGCCCCAACTATCGGTGTGCAGTTGGAGGGAAAATTCCCCCCACTGTACCCAGCGCTGTATTGCTCATACTTTACCATATTAATTAATAAATTGATTGCTGCTTGAGTATTGGCCTAGTCAAGCTTCTTATTCATATCACCAGGGACCCCCCGATGTCCCCCTGAGGGCCATCTGCGGCTCGGCTTTGGAGCTCTGCAAGCTCCAAACATCCCCCCAAAAAAATCCCAAACCCAGGGACCCCCGGGATACTTGGGGCGAGCTCCCCCTCCCCGGGCACCTGCGGGATGGGGGGCGATGGTCCCGAGCCGAAGCTGCTGCGAGTGCAGAGAGAGCTGAAAGCACGCGGTGCTTCCTCCAGCTGCTCCAGCTCCTCCTCTGCCTGCTCCTCCTCCTCTCTCCCTCTATCTTCCTCCTCCTCTATCCCACCGTCTTTTTCCTCCTCCCTGGCCAACGGGAATGGGCTGGGTCACTCCCAAACCAATCTGGGGGAGTAGAGGTTTGGGGGCAACAATGGGAAAGGGGTGGGAGAGGGGGCACAGGGGGAGGTGAGACCCACTGAGGGTCCTCCAGGTTACCCCAGGACCCCTAAGCCCCATCCCAGCCCCCCCAGTTCCCTCCGCAGTCCCAAATGAGGGGGGGCTCAGCCCAGGACCCGCCGTCCTTCAGGGCTCCTCCGAGGGCAGTAAACGGGAGAGTTCCCAGCTCGGAGAGGCCCCAGCAGAGGAGGGGACCTTGTCCCTCCTTGAGACCCTTTAAGGCTCTTCAGACCCCTTTGAAGGGGACATTTTTAGGATTTTTCTGGGGGGATCTCAACACTACTAGGGTGTTTTTTCCACCCCATTTTAGGGTGTTTGAGAGGACGCAGCCCCACAAGCCCCTTTTAAGGGGGGAATAATGACAGCTTTAAGTGACATTTTTATGGGACCCCACCCTCCATTCCAAGCTCCAGTAGGGGACGTTTTGCCCCCCAGGGTGGATTTTTGGGGTTCTCTCTACCATCGCTGCTTTAAGGGCTCCTGCTATGGTCAGGTCCTACTATAAGTCCCCTTAAAAGGGCAACACCACTCCCGTTGATTCTGACAGCGGAGCCCAGGGAGGGGTTGGACATCCTGGGAAGGTTGGGGGTCCCAGGGGGGTTTGGGGGTCCCAGGAGGGTTTGGGGGTACCTGGGTGATGGTGATGGGGACTCTGTGCTGGGCATAAACTGTTGTGAGGGGTTCCCAGGGGGGTTTGTGTATACTGGGGGTTTTTGAGGTCATGGTGGAGTTTTGGGGGTTCCCAAAGGGAGTTTTCAGGGGTCCCAGAGGGGGGGATAAGGCGATCCCAAGGGGAATGCAGGGCTGTTTTGGGATACCTGCTGGCGACGGAGATGGGGATCCCATGCCAAGTATGTACCTTCTCAAGGGGGTCTGGAGGGGTGTTGGGACGTCCTGTGGGAATTTTGATGTCCTGAGAAGGTTTGGGGGGGTCTGTATGGGGTTTTGCAGTCTTGGGGAGCTTTTGGAGAGGCTAGGGATGATATTGGGGTCCCAGGGAAGCTGGGTTGTTCCAGGAGGTTTGGGGTTCCTGGGAGGCTTTGTGGGTACCTGGGCGATGCCAGTGACACAGCTGAGGCCTCGTGCTGGGAATGAACCTTCTCACTGAGCATGGGCAGTGTCAGCGTGTTCAGGGAGATCCTGGGTGACCCGGGGGGGTGACCCCTAACCCCAGGGGACCCCAAATGCTAAGGGACTCCCCTCAGTGCTAGACCTGCTGCAGGCAGGGAGGCACCAGCACTTGGACCCCAGCCCCCACCATCACAGAGGGGCTGTGGAAGAAATCAGGGGGGGCACAGACAGGTCGGGGGGGACCCCCAAAGTCCTGGGAATGGGGGAACACAGGGGAACTCACAGAAATCCCCACTGGGGACTTAGGGGTGACCCAAGGAGGAGTTTGGGGGGGCTGGATGGGTCATAGGGGGATCTCCAAGCGTCTGGGAAGGGGAGAAGAACAGGGTGACCCCCAGGTTGGGTTTGGGGAGAACCAGATTGGAGCTTCCAGACACCAAATCCAATGAGGATAACAATGCTGATGGCAGCACTGACAGACACAGCGACCACCAGGGTGAGATTCCTGCTGGATTCCAGCTCTGGGAAGCATGGCATGGTTAGGAGGGGAGGGGAACCCCCATCCCACTGCTCCACAGTCCCAAATTCCCAGTTCCCACATTCCATGTTCCCAGCCTCAGCCCAGGAGCAGATCCCAGGCTCTGGCATTCCGGGATGCTCCGCCCGGCGCAGGGGCTGCTCCTGCTCCTCCAGCAGCGCTTCGATCCTGCCCAGGTGTGGAACGATCCCTGATTTCATCCCCTTCATCCAGCTGGTCCCAATGGTGCTGGGGTAGAATCTGTATGCGCGGCAGGACAGTGTCAGGATCCCGTGTTCCACTTTTCGGGACACACGGACATCAGGGGGCTCTGGGATGGGGTAACGGTGAGATGCATGCATGGAATTCCATGGCAGTGGGACAGGGCTGAGATCTCCCCATGGAATTCCATGGCAATGGCATGGCAGTGAGATCCATCTACAGAATTCCCATGGGAACGGGACAACAGTGGGATTCAACCATGGAAGTCCCATGGGAATGGGATGACAGATCTATCCATGGAATTCCCTTGGTAATTCCCATGTTGGCAGATTTTGTCCTCTCAAATCCCGCATTCTCAATTCCCACATTCCCATGGGAACTCTGCCCTCCCCACCTTTACACTGCAGCTCCTCCCGCCCATATCTGACATATTTCTGGAGCCACTCCACGCAGCTGTGCCCTGGGGAATTTGTTCATTCCTCGGGCTCCATCTCCCGGATCCCCATGGCAGTCCCACAGTTGCCATGGCAGCCCCAGAGATGCCCCAGGCGCGGCTGCCCCCGCTCAGCCCCGCTCTGGCTGTGCCGCTCCCGCAGCACCTGCAGCTCCCCGGTGGCCCCGTGCCGGTGCCGCTCATTGTGCCGGCTCTGTCTGTGCTGAGATCCCGGCTCGGCTCCAGCTGCCACCCCCGGCGGCTGCGGCAGTGCTGGAAGGGGATCCCATCCAGAGACCCCATGGACACCAACCGGGGGAACCCCGGGCCGGGCTCCAACAGTACCACGGGCAGGGAACACAGGGACAGGAGAACTGGGGGGGGACAGGAGGCTCTCAGTGCCCGGCAAAGAGGTAAAAGGGTGTCTCGTTTCTCAGGAATAGGGGTGCAGGAGGGTGTCAGTGGGGTGAGGGAAATGGGGGAAGGCAGGGACATGGAGAGGTAGAAGGGAATTCCAGGGGGTCCTTGAGCTCAGGAAAGGGGAATCCAGGGTGGGGACACCTGGGATGTTGGGAAAGGGGGGTTCAGGAGGTCTCTGGTTTTGCAGAAAGGAGGGGCTAGGGGCTGGGAAAGGCAGGAATGGGGTTCCAAGGTGTTCCAGGCCGTCAAACCCACGGCAAGTCTGCAGGCTGGGAGCCATGGATGGCCGGGAAAATGGGGAGCAGAGGGTCCTGATGTCTGGAAATGGGGGATTCAGGAGGGTCCCTGTGCAGGATAAAGAGAGCAAGGGGGTCCCGTGCCAGGGGTCCCACCCCCCTCTCTCGCCAAGGAGTGCCCCCAGTCCCAGCGCTGCAGCCATCGTGCTGCTCCTACTCCCTCCCAGCATGATCCCAGTATGGTCCCAGTACAGCCCAGTCACTCCTACTCCTGGCATCCCCTCTCTGCATTCCGCCCTGTCCCGGCTCTATCTCCACTCCTCCCGTGGGCTGCGAGGGCTTTGGAAACGGGGGAGGAGGAGGAGGGAGGGAGGAAGAGGTTGAGCGGGAGAGGAGAGAGGGAACCACGCCGCTCCGGCGCTTCCTGAACCCGCAGCGCCCTCCTGCCAGGGAGCTGTGCAGAGCCACAAGGTCCCCCCGAGCCTCCTCCTCTCCAGGCTGAGCCCCTTTCCCAGCTCGCTCAGCCCCTCCGGCTGTTCCAGCCGGGACAGAACACCAGTGCTACACAGAGAGCAAGGGACAGACCTGACAGAGGTGCCTCTAGCACCACATTTTAGGCTTTCGCTAATACTTACAGAAAGACTCTTCACAAAGTTAAGGCAGTAGTTCAAGTGACAATCTCCTTTGAAAATCACTGCGGCCCGGCCCCGGCCCGAGCCCGCCGGAACCCGCCCGGCCCCGCCCGAACCCGGCCCGGCCCCGCCCGAACCCGGCCCGGCCCCGCCGGAACCCGGCCCGGCCCCGCCGGAACCCGGCCCGGCCCCGACGTTCGGGCGCCGCGGTTGCCTGGTAACCGCGGGGGCGGCAGCGTCTGTGACAGCGGCACGGCCTCAGTTGCCTGAGAACGCGGCCCTGGCTGGGTGTGCGCAGCCTGGGCTCGTACAGGCAGCTACACTGGGCGATTCGCCGAGTGAATTGTTCGCGGAGCATTGGTCTCTGCGAGTGAGTCCTTTGAATTCGCGGAGCATTGTGCCCCGCTGAGAATTCCTGAACGTGCAGAGCATTGGCCTCTGCTAGGAGTCCTCAGTTCGCGGAGCATTGGTCTCTGCAGAGGATTCCTCAACGTGCAGAGCATTGGCCTCTGGAAAAGATCGTGAATTTCCTTTGAAGGTAAAGATTGACTAAAGTTGAACTGTTTGGTTTTGTCTCATGTGCGCTCTGAGAGAGAAGGCCAAAGGGAAATACAGGATGGGATAATGCCAGTCTTCTGGTGCAGCAGTTCAGTGGCATGCACAGCTGAGTGGATGAACAATAGTTCATCTACTGATGAGGTTTTTTTTTGCACTGAAGAAATGCAACATTTTCTAAATGTACTCATCTATACTTTTTTTCCCCTATAGTGATTGCTTAAACTGCTTCAAGGTGAATGAGTTCTGTTCCAGTTTCCGTGGGTTGTTATCATCTGGTTATTAAAATTATTAGGGAGAGGCCTCTGAATTGAGGTACAAACGAGGCAATTTGCCAAAGTCAGTAGTCTGGATTTTATGGAACAGTAAATGTGAGGAAGAGAGAGAAAGGAATAGAAAAAGGGGGGGTGGGGTGAAGGGGGTGGAGATGGGGTTGGGAAGAGGGGGAAGAAAGAGAATGACAGAGACAGATTAAGTAAAAAAATATCACCATTCCATGGATCCCATTGGCATACCATAAAATCCTCTTCTGGTCTTCTCTGTGGTGAGGTATTGCAAAATGTAAGATTCCAATGGATTAATGCAGATTTGGGCAAGGTGGGACCTCCCAGGTACCTCCCTGGGGTGGGGCAAGTTTGACTGTCTATTGCTACTTTAAAGTAATATAAAATCTTCAGCACCAGTATATCCTTTGAGTCTGCCATGAATTGGGTTGTGGATTTTCAGATCTGTTGTGTTACTTTGCATGCCCTGCAATCATCTGGTGCAAGGCCTCAGGAATGGGTCTGGGGACACAGTGGAGGTCTTTGATGGGAGGTTTGTGTGCAAACCTGGCCTCAGCAGAGGAGTCTGTGGCTATGACTTGCCCAGCCTGAAGGCAGACAGAGCTGATTTTCAGGAGAGCTGCTGGCTTTGGCTTTGTTGTGGATCTATTTTTCTCCCTTGGCCTTGTTCACTTCTGCCCAGACCTGAGCTAATGGGACAATAGTGTCACCTTTATCTTGTCTCAAGTTCCCTTGTGGGGCTGAACTCCCTGTCCCATGTTCCAGTCAGGAGGCATTTTCAGGGAAGGGTGGGTTTGGGTGCTCTCAGCTTCTTTATAGAGTTTTGTCACAGTGGGCAAAACGTCCTTTATAGCAATATTTAAGCCATGAGCCATAACATTGCAGTCTCTCCCAAGTCCAGTGAGAAGCAGCTGAGAGAGCAGGGGGTGTTTAGCCTAAAGAAGAGGAGGCCCACTCAAGCTGATTTTAAGTAATATTTAAGCTACAGCTTTGTCTGCTCTAAGCATTATTAATGTTCAGCTTTTTAGCTCCAGGTTTCAGCAAGATCCATTTTTGAATTGCACAAGGTGGTCATCTATTTCAAATAAAGTCCAACTAGAGGCCTAACAATACTAGCTACTTATGCCAAACAAGCACTTAGCTACTTTCAAATGATATAAAATCTTTAGCAGCAGTATATGGGTTGAGTCTGCCATGAATTGGGTTCTGGATTTTCAGAGTTCCATTGTTGCTCCTTCCAGTTTTGCTGAGGCCTTGTCATTCCTCTGTGACATCCTCCCTTCAGAATGGCTTCTGGATTCCCAAAAAAGACACCAACACCTCGTCTTTTGCTGAGGGAAAGACTGCAGCCTAACACTGTGAGTAGCCACTGGGGCTGTGCTCAGGCTGGCAAGTGCCCTGGTGTCCCTGGTGTCCCTGCCCCTGTTGTCCAGCAGCGCTGGGAAGCTGCAGAGCCCCTGCCCAGCTCTTTGTGCTGTGCTGCTGTTGGTGGGGGCTGTCCTGGTGCAGGAGGGAACACTGTGTGATGTTTCAGGGACAGCCCAGCGCCTTGCCTGGCTGTGCCACGGGAGCCAAGTGAAAGCAATGTGCAGCTGAAGCCCTCAGCATGTGCTTCTGTGCCTGCCCTTTGCCACAGGAATTCCTTCTGTCAGGCTGGGCACTGCCCTGTGCTGCTGTGACCAACCTGCCCTTGGGCACCTGGGCATGTGGGGGGAGAGCTCAAACTGTGCCCAAAGCCTTGAGAGCCACGGCTGGTCCCAGCCAGAAGAGCTCCCAAAGCAGCAGTTCTCTCTGAGCTCCTGGGTGGGCACAGCTCCAGCCCTGCAGGCAGCACTGCAGTCAGGGCCACCAAGGTCCCTTGCTGTCTGGAGCTCACTTGGCTGAAGATGCCCCAGTGCTGAGGCTCTGGCAAGGAGATCCCTGTGTTTTCTTCTCTGGAGGGCTCTGTCAGCCCAGACAGAGAAAACAAATGCTCATTAACAGAGAGAGCTAAAACTTGGACACATTCCTGTGCACCTCCCTCTTGGTACAGCTTTTCTTTCTTGCTTCTCTTGGACTCAGCCAGCAGTGCTGTCTCCTGCAGTGAGTTGTGAGTGTTGTGCAGGGATGGATTTGGGGCAGTTCTGGGAGCTCCTTCCCACTCTCTGTAAAGGTCACTGCCTCAATCCTATGAAACATAAGAGGAAAACAAATGGCCAAAGAGCAGAAATCCCCAAACATGTCACATCAGATCACAGAGAGACTAATGGGCCACAGCCATGTGGTTGGAGTATGTGTATTGCACCCTGTATTATTAATTTATTCTTGCTATGCATTTCAGCAAGTAACTTCCAGGGCTTCCAGAACTATCCTAGTGGCTGTGATCACAAATTATTTGCCAGTGCCACTTGCTCAAGAAGTGCCTTTCTGAACAAGCACATCTCTGAGCTGCTTGCTGATATGTTTTTGGTTGTTTTTTTTTTTTTTATTTGTTTTGCCTTCCAGCTGCTTCCCTCTAAGTTCCAGCAGGAGAAGTTTGTCAGCACGCAGAAGGAGGCCAGCACTGGGGGGAGTATTCTGCCCAGAATTGGCCCATGGATAGACCTGAGCAAGACTGGTCCAAAGGTAGCCTTTTCCTGCTCTTTTCCTTTCTGTTTGATGGCAAGTTTGAAGAGGGTGTGTGCTTGTGACAGGCTTGCCTCCAGCAAAACACCTCAGTGTCCAGGTGCTGTTGTCATTGCAAGCTGCTGGCAGTGGTGGACTGGGAGTCCTGATGTGCACTGAGGCAACACAAATAACCTCTGCTGCAGCTGCTGGGCTGTGCTGGAGTGTGGCTGCCATTGCTAAAACAATGGGGGAAGGCTGGGGACACAAAGGCACAACATTGCCATGTGCCATTCCCCTGCTGAAGGAGCCACCTCTTGCTTTGGTGTGGTCACCATCAAATGCTCGGGGTCACAGGATTCCCTCCACAGTGGCAGCGTTGGCCTTGGAAGGCTGAGGACCTGCAGGAATTCCTACAGATTTAACAAAACCAATTGCATTCCTGCTTTGGGTTGGAACAATATGTTGGACCCTGACGGGGTGTTAGATTTTGCAGGCTGCCAGATGTGCAGGGGACTGGCCCTGGGCAGAGGGGAATGGATGTGCTTTCTGTGGATCAGTGCCTGCTTAGAGGTGTGTTTCAAGTTGCTTTTGTGACAGGACTGGCTCAGTAGAAAGCACAGTCCAAAGGAGCAGGTGATCCAGGTGGGCTGTTGAGCAGGAAACTGGCAGTAAGACACATGGAACAAAGTGGTTCAGGATTGCCCTGGAGAGGGGCCTTGTGGAGAAAGAAAGGTGGAGAAATCAAAAGAGCAGCTTGGCTTGAGCCTGCTGGAAGCTGATCAAGCAGTTCTTGATCAGCTCCGAGCACAGGTGGGTGAGGCACTGTTTGCCCAGTGTGTCCTGGGCAGATGTGCTCCCCCAGAGTCTGCACTTCACTGGGGATCAGTGTAAGATTGTCCTTCATGAGCCTTCCTCCCAGCAGCTGAAGCTGTCCCTGCTCTCTCTCGCCTCTCCAGCTGCCGTCAGCTGCCCCGAAACAGAGCTTGTTTCAGGTTTCCCCACCAGAGATGGTGTTTGAGAACTTCGTGGCTCGGGAGGTCTCTGAAATGGTGCTGTCTGTGACGAATAAGGACAAGGTGAGTGCTGGAGCTTTAAACCTGTGCTGGAAGAGGAGAGTGCTGTCATTGCCCGAGTGTCCAGCAAAGCAAGTTATCTGCTGCAACACATGCAGAAGAAAATGTCTCAGCAGCTGGCTCTGCAAGATGGTGGAAATCTTCCTGTGCTGGGAATTGTGCCCTGATTTTGGACACGCACTGATGGTGCAGATGACTTGATGTGGTCGGTCAGGTGCTCTGTCTCCATCCTGCTGGTGCTGACCTGCTTGGCCCTTCCTTGCCACCAGGCCCTGCCCCACTGGCCCTGACCAAAATGCTGGAGCCAGAGAGAAGGGATTCAAGTTGACCCTTGTGAATGATGTGCCTGTACCTGCAGAGCTGCAAATGCTTTGGAAAAGGGGTCAAGGAGGGATGTCAGCAGGGCAGGGACAGGTCTCCTGTCATCCTGTTTGCACAAGAGGCAAAATCATCATTTGATGTCTTTGCTGCAGATTCCTCGGCTGGTGAAGGTGTGCATGGAGAGCTGCCCTCATTTCCAGCTGGCAAGCCCCAGGGGTGTGTACCACATGGTGCCAGCAGGCGCCTCTGCCACTGTGCGCATCCGCTTCAGCCCCAAGGAGAACAAGGTGAGCCTGGAGGAGCCCAAGCACAGAATTCTCTGCAAAGCCATTGTTTTCCCTGCACTCTGGGTGCAGCCCATTCCATGCTGGGAGCTTGGCTCCAGGCCGTGGGCAGGCAGCCTGCAGCCAGTCCCAGCTTGGCACGGGCTGCCAGGCACTGCAGCCAGGCCTGACAGGCTCTGCTTCCCCTCCCTGCACATCCCTGAGCATTGCCAAGGGAAGATGCCCAGGGAACAGGATGAAAATGACAGAGGGCTGTTGATAGATGTTGGGCCATCTCTAGGTACAGTGGAAGGGGTTTCATGATGATGGCAAACACTAGAGGAACAAAGAGGTCTGAGAGCTTTCCTCCTTCCTGCCTGGCAAGAGCTTCCCTGCCTCTCCCTGGGCTGGAGCAAGGACGGTGCTTTTTCCCAGCCTCTGCTCTGCAGCCTTGCAGCTGTGCTGTGCCAGAGCACAAGTGAGCATGGTGCAGCTGCAGGGCCAGGGCAGAGGATGTGCTGTACCCATGAGCCCGGCCTGGCACAGGCACCCTGGGCTCTGGGTGCCCTTGGCCAGCAGGAGGTTGCTGAGCTGCAGGGACTTGGACAGCTGCCTGCAGGAGCTGGTGTAGGGCAGGTGCAAGCTGCAGGCAGAGCTGTGAGCCCAGAGCCCGTGGCAGTGACACTGCTGTGCCTCTGTCTTCATGCCTGTGCCTGTGCTTGCTCTGTCAGCTGGCACCCATTGCGTGCCAAAGGTGCTTTTGCCTGGAGGTTTGAACAGCAGTGCTGAGGCCCCGGCAAGTCTGATCTCCGTGCTGGCATCTGCAGGCTTGTTCATCCAGAAGGGTTTAGGCCGTGGCATGGAAGGGAGGAAGCCTTGCAGGGAAGCCAAGAGAGGCTCTTTCCAACAGCATCCTGCTGCCTCTTAGCACTGTTCTTCTGCTGACTTGCTTGGAGAGGCAAAGTTGGAGGGGAGTTCTGAGGCACCTGATGTTTCTGCACCAGGCCAGAGATGCAGGAGCTCTTTGGGTCCAGCTGTTTTCTCATCTTCCTTTTGCTGCTTCCAGTCAGTTGAACATTTTGTCCTATTCTCAGACAGTGGGAATATAGAAACCTAAAGAGGAATGTCCTGTGTTCCCTAGCTCCATGTTCCTTAGAAGAAACGTAGGAATTCTTTAACATCATTAAAATGTAGAGTAAAACTTATGGTGGCCTAGGGCAGTTCTTTGTATGACCCAAGTGACACAAGAGCTTAATGCCACAGAGATAGGTTTTGCAAAGTGCCCTGGTGCCTTTAAAATGTGGCATATTAGTCGAGCTTAGTGTTTATTTTGGGGTGGAATAGCTAAATTGATGCCCTTGAAGGGAGTCCATTTTTTTTTCCTGCCATGGGGATGGCACTAAATGCCCTGTGCTGAGGCAGTTTCTTTGCCTGCAGGATTATTCCCACCAGCTCATCTGCATGACTACCAGTGAAAGGATCGTGGTGCCAATTCGGGCCATTGCTGCCCGAGCTGTCCTGGACTTCCCTGAGCAGCTGGACTTCTCCAGGTGTCCAGTCAAGAGCAGCACCCAGAAGACTGTGCTGCTCCACAACACTGGGAACCTGGAAGCTCGTTTCCAGCTGAGCACCCAGAGGTGAGGCAGCCCATCTGTTCTTGTGCAAAGGTTATCACCTCTGGGTGATAGCAGAGTTGGGAAATGGCAGCAAAAGGAAGCAGAGCATCAGAGCTGCTGCCCTGCAGCCCTGGCTGGAAGGGAGCAGGATGGATGGCAGCTGCTCTTGCCTTCAGTGTTCTTAGCAGGATGCAGCCTTTGAGCTTTCTCTGTCCCAGCTTTCCTGGAGGCTGCTGGAACATGTTGGCAGCTGGCTTGCACCCTGCTGAGCACAAGCAGCTCCTGAAATGCTTTCTCAGCACTGTCAGCCAAACAGAGCCATTCTCTGGGAGGCCACAGGCACGTGGCTTTGCAGGGGTCCCTGCATCAGATGCCCAACATGAGCTGTGCTGCAGGCAGCCAGTGCAGCTCCTGATCCTGAAGCTGATCTGATTTCCCTTGTCAGCTGAGGGCATCAGTCACCTCTTGTGTTCCATGATGAACCTCTGAAAGCTAGTTTAAAATTTCGTAACAGATGATTTAAATCTCTGAATCAGATTATGCCCCCTTTCATTGAGATTTCTTTTTGAATACTCTGAAGTTGCTGTGTTTCTGCTGTTTTTTTGTTTTGGTTTGTGTTAAATGTTTGCCAAAAGATCATACAAATGGACCTAGTTAAAAAGCAGAAGAAAACAAGCTATTCAAACCCTCTCCATACCTTATCTTTTCTGCCTGTCACGTGCAGTAGTGATTAATGGAAAGGGCAGATCTGAGAGGATGAGAAGTGTCTTAAGGAACAGCTCACAATGGACAGAAAAAAGGCCAAAATGTAGCCTGTCAGCCCCATCTCTTGGCAGTGGTTTTCATTTGGTTATGAGAGTGTCAGGGATGTCTCCTTCACAGCTCTTCTATCTTAGATCAGCTTTCATTGAAATGCTGATCAAATGTGCCCTTTCTAGGCTAAATCAGGATGTTTTCAAGGTATAGTAAACCAAAGAACCACACTGCAAATTCAACTATTGCTTGGTCTTCAGGGGAAAGTTCCTTCTCCCTGTGTGATTCCTAGGCTGTAATCTCCCAGGACAGGGAGTGCCCTAACATTTGCATCTCCTGAGATGAGGTTTATAGGCAGCAGGAAAAGAGAAATTCCTGAGGCAGACAGTGTCCAGTTGTGCCTGCAGATAGCTCTGAAGCCTCTCTGTGCTCTTCAGAAAGCATTCTCTGATGGGATTGCTGGCAGTGGGAGCCCTGAGTGTCACTGCAGAGAGCTGGATGCAGAGTGTGGGGAGCTGAGGCCATTTTGCCCACAGGATGTTGTGAGGGCTGGATCTGCTCAGCAGTGGCTCCGTGGCTGTTTCTGATGCTGTCTGTCCTGGCTGTCTTCTGCTGGCTGTGCTTGGTTTGCTCCCTGCTTGCCCAAGGGAGCTGCAGTGAGCTGCAGTGCAGAAGGAATCTGCTGGCCAGCTGTGGCCAGCCCTGATGGCTCTCTTTGTGTTGCAGTCCTTTCTCCGTGGCTCCGGCCGCAGGAGCTCTGGGCGCTGGTGACACCGTGCAGGTGACAGTGGGATTCCACGCGCTGACGGCCGGTGACCATTGCGGGTGCCTGGCAGTGTGCTGCAGCACAGGTGAGTGCTGGGCCTGCCCGGCCACAGGACAGCTCTGCACCACGGCTCCCTGCTGTCCCATCCCCTCCATTCCCTCCAGAGGTGCCTCCCCTGCTCAGCTTCACCCCAAAGCAAACGGAGAACTCCTTGCTGTTTGGGGGCTTGAGAAAGTGCATCCCCTCTAACAGGCTAAGATTTTGGACTCCTGTTTTGCTGGGAGTTGCTGAGTGGAGGAAGGAGGATCCCTGATTCTCCACTGCCATGTGGCTGTGCCTGGGTGAAGGTTTCTTTTATTCCTGGGCAATGCTGTAGGTGAGCTCTCCATCAGATTCTCTGCAATGCAATGGATTTCTAGCAGACCTCTGTCCCATATGCTGCTTCTGCACTGGCTTGTCACAGACCCTTTTCCTATGTGGCCCTTACACATATATGTAGTTTCTGTCTAACAACATTTTCAAGCCCTCAAGTTCCTTTTTTGTGGCAAATCAAAACAAATTTTTCCTGTCCCCATTTCCCAGGCTGTTCATGCTGTAGCAAACCTCTCACATCTATCTCCCATTTGATTTCTAGGCTGAGGAACCCCATTGAGTCTTCCTGCAGAAACTGCTCTGTACTTAGTAATCTTTCCTTTGTTCCCTTTTTTATTTAATTTGCAGTGCTCCAGCTTGGTTTTTGACATCAGAACAATATAAAATATTGCAAGGCTGATGTGGTTGTGGGTTTGGACAGGGAGATGATGATGATACTGATGCTGATTTTCCTGGTGTTCATTTTGTAGTGGTTTGTCCTATTGCAGAGCCAGGCTGGTTGTGTTTCCTCACCTGGGTCCCCTCCTGCTGTGGGCTGTCACTTCACTTGTTCCTCTGGGCCTCCTTTTGTTGCCCACCTGCCGCCAGGCATATTTGCTGGTCAGCAGCAAGGGATGCAAGGGATCAGGAGAGACAGAAGTCTGGTGGGATGCCCGGGGAGGCCCTGGGCAAGGCAGGACTGAGCAGGGCTCCTCAGCGTCACCTGAAGGACTTTGGTGCAGAAATCCCAGTGATCTGAGTGGGTCACCAGAGCACATGGACCAACCCCACTGTACACACTGTCACCCTGGGGCCACAGCTCTACAAACACACTCAGAAATAAGGTGTTGAAGGAGCTGCCCAGGACATCCCCACGCTCTACACCCAGAGCTGTCAGGATGTGATCCATGGACTGATCCACAGAACTGCTCATTCAGCTAAAAACTGGGACACTTTCTTCTGTGACCTGTGGTTTGCTGCGTTCCTTGTGCTTCCATCAACCAGTGAGCTGAGCAAAGACTCCCCTTTGCTTTGTTCCAGGTGAAGAAAGAATCCACACACACCTCAAAGGAGAAGCTTTGGATGTCAACATTGGGTTGAGCACAAGTTCTGTGGAGATGGACAAGACTTTGATCACCATGTCAAGCCACAGAACTGTGTTCATTGAAAACAGGAGTAACATCACAGCCCACTTCCAGTGGAAGGCTTTTCCTAGTGAGGAAGAAGAGGATGAAGAGAAGAGGAGGTTGGTTTGAAAGATGCATTTCAGTGAGATACATGGCCCAAGACTGAAAGGAACGTGTGGCCTCAGGGGGGTGTTGGTGCTTTTGAATGGTTTAGGCCAAGTAAACCATCCCTGGCACCAGGGTGTGTGTCTCTGGGCTTTGGGAGCTCAGCACTCAGCATTCCAGTTCCATTTATACTCCAAGCATGGATGGCATTTTGGGAAGGAAAGGTTGATTGTGATGACTGGATTTCCTCAGGTTCTAATTGGGCTCTTGTCTCTCTCATCTTCTTCCCACGTGACCTGGCAACATCCCTAAACATTTAATGAGTTTCCAGCCCCTCTTTCCACCCTCTTTTTTCCCCTTAGTTCCTTGAAAAGCTCCTTGTCCATCCAGGCTGCTTGTCTCCCCTGTCCTGCTGTCAGAGCAGCTTTTGAGATCTCCGAGCAGAGAGGACTTTTTGAGGAGAGGAGATCGTGCAGGATCCTTTCCCTGTCAGGACATTCTATCACCATGCAGTGGGATGGGAGCCAAAAAGCTCTGGATGATGAAAAGGTCTCTCCAGGAGTTTGCTGTCTCCCTCCTGCACAACAAAGTCCCTTCCCCTCTCAGAGCCTCTGTTTTCATGCACATTGCATAGAAAACCTTGAATGTCACTGCAGGGATTTGGTGCCTGAATTCATCAATTTCCTTTGGAAGTGCTCTGGGATGCTCTTGTGAAAGGCAGAGTAGGGAACAGGGCAGGTCCAAAATGGAAGAAGCAAAGAGTGCTGCTGGTCCCACGTAGCTGCAAGGCAGCTTGGTCTCCCCTTGCCAGGGAAGCCCTGCAGTGGGTGCTCTGTGATCTTTATCTGCCTCCCCCGAGCAGCTCAGTGGGAGGAAAAGCCAGCTGAGGTGGCTGGTGGATTCTCCCTCAGCTGTGGCAGAGGCTTTGAGCCAGGAGGTTCTCTGGAGGGCTGCTGGCTTTGGAAAGCTCCCCTGAGCTTGCAAGTGTGGAGTAAAAGTCCCTGCAGTGCCAGTGAACAGCAAGTTATCCCTGATCCATCTGGGACCCTCGTGGCTTGGGGTCAGCCTTTGCTGGGGAGCTGCTGCTGCTCCCACCCAAGTGCTTTGCTCTCCTGCACTCCCACTTCTCTCTGCAAATCTGTGCCTTATGAAACCATCTGCTGGCCTTGTCTCTCCCTGGGGCTGCAGGCAGTGTTTGCTGCGGACACCCAAAGAGGTGTCAGAGGAAAATATCACAGAGGAGAAAAGCACAGAGGAGGTGAAGGGCTTTGGTGGAGGTGACACTGCCCTCCTGAGCAGCATGGTCCAGGAGGAGATGGCAAAGGTGCCAGAAGAGCCCATGCTGTTCTCCAATGAGGTTTTTTTCATCAAGCCAATGGTAAGTGATAGCTGAGAACCTCATTTTCCTCCTCCTCCTCTTCCTCCTGCTCCTCCCAAGCACCCAACCCCAGCCCCCCTTGCCCCGGCTGCGGTCACTGGGCAGATCCTCAGCTGGCCCATGTGCTGGGAGGGAGGACATGGAGTTTCTGGAGCGGCTGCAGAGCTCCCTGCTGAAAGCATTTCTGCCCTGGAGGGTCAAGGCAGGGCTGGGAGCCTGACAAAGCCCAGCTCTGCTGCCAGGGCTGGAGCTCAGGGCACTCCATGCGTGTCCTTGCAGTGTCACAGGGAGCAGTTCTTGTAGGGAGGGGCTGCCCCCACACGTGGGGCTCAGCAGAGGCTGTTGCAGCACTGCCAGCTCACACACTGACCTGAAGCTGGCAATGGTTGGCTGGGAAAAGGAGGCCAAACTCAGCCCAAGGTTAATCCCAGAAATGCCAATGGCCTCCTGTAACCACGCCTTGCACTATTTCTGAGTCTGCCTTCCAGTGTCATCTGTGAGCCTGGACACAAGGCTGGAAGGTTTCACTGGGCCTTTTGAGTTCTCCTGCACACAGGGACAGAAAACCTTTTCCTTTTCTGTTTCTGCAAGCAAACTGCCACGTGCTGCCATCAGCCAGAGCCCTGATTCTGAGCACTGGCATTGTGAGAGATGATGAATGCCTGGTGTGTGCACAGTGCAAAATCCCTTCTCCCCTTGGAGTAAAGCCCAGAATAATCCCAACCTCTGCCTTCTTTCAAAACAGCTTGACTAATGTTTCTATTTCAAGGAAGGGGCTCATGTTCTCTTCTTGGTTACTGCTATGGCCCATCTAAGGCCAAGAGGCAGCAGTGCACAGGGGCAGTTGCATCCCAGTGCAGCTGACAGCAGCATGATGTGAGCAAGAGCTTGTGTCAGAGCAGTAGGAATCTTGTGGAGAGTGGGAGCTGATCAGCTGAGCATTGAGAGCTTCCAGCGCTGTGTTGAGCTGCCTTTGGAGGGTTTCCTTGGGCTCCTTGTGTTGTTCACTATTTGATGCTCTAAACAAAGGCTGACAGGACTGTGGTTGAAAACAGGAAATGTGAAGTTGGAAGAGAAATGTTTTGCTGTCTCCTTGTGTTGCAGGAGGGAGAAATCGGGCCGAATTGTTCGGCTGAAATCCAGGTGACCTTCAAACCCCTGGCAGCTCTGGAGTATGGAAGTGTGGCTTACTGCAGCATCTCAGGTGCAGCTCCTTTGCCCTGCTTCTCTCCCCCTCAGTGCAGCCATGGTGCAAGCCTGAGCCCACTGGGCTGGCCTGGCAGTGCTGGGAAGAGTCCCTGGCCAGCAGGGCAGTGCTGGCACATCCCCAGTGGCCCTGCAGCTCCCAGGGAATGTCCCGTGCAAGGCCAGGGCTCAGAGTGCTGTGTCTGGGTTCCTGAACCCAGCACAGCCCTGACAGTGCAGGGAGAGGTTTTGATGCCATGCCTTTGCCAGCATTTCCTCAAAGGCCAGAGAGCTGCAGAGCAGAGCAGCTTTAGTGAACAAGCACTAAGCCCCTGCAGGCCCCTGGCCTCCAGGATGGCTCCACTGGACATGGATCCATCATCAGGTGGCAGGAGCTGGGTTAGAAATGTGCTCCCTGAGCCTGGCTCAGCTCCCACTGGCCAGACAGCACCAGAGCAGAGGTGGCTGAGCCCCACTGAGCCCAGGCTGTTGGTAGAAGGAGCAGCCTTGGCCAGCAGCTGCTTCTCTCCCTGTGTGGGAGCTGTCACCTTGCAGCTCTCCGTCTGTGGAAACAGCCCAGTGCTGAGGGTCAGAAGGTGAGGACTTGGGCAACAAAGTCCTGTGCTGCTGGGCCAGGTAGTTTGGTAATTGCCAAGCTCTGGATGAGCTTTGTGCCTTCACTGAATGGATTTCCAAGCTCCTCTAGGTGCATGGGAAGGAAAGCACAGAATCCTAGGATGTTAAGGATGGAGTGGACCTTAAAGATCATCTAGTGCCAAGTCCCCTGCCATGGGCAGGGACACCTCCCCCTAGAGCAGGTAGCTGCAAGCCCCATCCAGCCTGTCTTTGAACACTTGCAGGGCTGGAACCTGCACAACTTCCCTGGGGAACCTGCTCCAGTGTCTCACCACCCTCACAGGAAAAAATGTCATCCCAAATATCTAACCTAAATTTCCTTTCTTTCAATTTCTACCCATTACTCCTTGGCATGCCACTCCAGGACCCCAGAGATGTTTGAAACTCAGCAAACTGGTGGCTCCCATTGGAAACCAGCCCGAAGAATGGGTTAGGAATTAGAAGTCAGCCCCAAGGGATATCTGCTGAGGGAAGAGAAGGGTCCATATCTTCTCCTGCAGCATCAGGAGCTGGTAGCATCCAGCTCAGAGTCAGGGACTAGCGCTGAGGCAGCCTGGAAAAGACAGTGTGACAGAGGGAATGCTTGTACTGAAATGGACATCTCTCCCCAGGCCGTGAGAGCAGGCTGCCCCTGCAGCTCAGAGGGGAAGGCCAAGGACCCTTGGTTGAGCTCAGCTGTGACACTCTGGAGCTTGGGGACATTTTTGTCAACACCCCCCATGTCTGTGAGGTGAGCAGCAGGGCTGGGGATGGATGCTGATGGCTCCTGAGGCAGCAGCAAGCCTGGTGGAGCTGTGGAATTCCTGCCAAGCTGGGCAGTTGTGAGCAGGGAATATTTGATGTGCTGGTCCAGTCTGGGGGGTCAGAAAGGTGTGTCTGTTGTTCATGAAGGCCCAGCCCCTGCTTTTGGGCAGCCTTCCTTAGGGATCAGCTGGGAGGCTTCCTGCAAAACAAGCCCTTGGCAGGTGAAACCAGCACTGGGTGCAAAAGCTGCATGTCCAGAGGCTTTTGTGGCAGTGCCAGACACAAGGCACCTTTGGACTGGGCTCTGCAGAAGCAGCTGGAACCAACTGGCTGCCTTTGAGCTTCAGTCCACTGCCAACAGCTTCCAGTCAGGGTCTCCTGCTCATTCCTGGAAGTCCCAGGAAAGCCTTGGGAGTTCTGTCCCTTGCTGACAGTCACTCACTTCAGCCTTGGTGCATCTCTGGCTCTGGAAAGAGAAAAGTGGTCCTGGGAATAAAGCAAAGGATTTTTCTTCCTCTTTGCTTCCCCCACAATAATGCTAAGCTTGCAAAAAACACCACAAGAGAGCAACTGAAAAGAGGTAGAAAATGAGGCACTACATCAGGGCAGACACTTTCAAAAGGTTGTCTGGGGAAGAGAAAGACATCCTGAGTTTTCTCACCAAAAGATGGTGCTGTCTGTACATTTTGATGCTGATGCCTCATTACCAATGTCTTCTTTTCATGGTGTGGGAAAAGGTGAATGAATGGATGGTGCTGTTGGAGCTGTGCAGGCTGGGGCAGCAGCAGCTCAGTGCTGATTCACCAGGCAGCTGCAATCACCCCACGTTGCTCTCAGGGCCAGGTCTCCATGAGCAGGGTGATGCTGCCCAGAGGTGCACTGCTCTGTGTCCATGGGATAAGCCCAGGGTGATTGCAGTTCTGTGCAGCTGCCACTGCTTTGCATGAAAACCCAAAGGCAGAACTTGTCCTCTTGTATCTTTTGACTTCTGCCATTCAGCAGCACAAAGCATCTTCTGCCTTTCCTGGCTGTTCATTGCATCCTTAGACAATAGCTCCCAAGAAGGGAAGATTCCACATGGATTTCCACTTTGCTTTCTTGCTGCTGCAGGTGAACCTGATCAACCAAGGAGCTCTTGATGCTCCCTTCAGCTGCATCCCTTCAGCCACAAAGGTGGGCTTGGGCTTCAAGTTGGCACCTCAGGAGGGCATCATTGCAGCACGTGGGAGCCAGACTCTCCAGATCTCCTTCAGTGCCACCGTGTTGGGGAGGTTTGAGGAAGAATTCCGGTTCAGTGTGGCTGGATCTCCTACGCCTGCTATCCTGACCATCAAGTAAGGACCCTGGGAGCTTGGTGGGCACATCTGGAGCTGTCTCTGGGACATGCCCCAGCTGCCTCCTGTTGGGGTGGAGCAGAGAGAAAAGGTGTTTGCTGAGGTCTTCATCTCTGCTCTGATGCTGGCATTGCTTTAGTGGGAGGATGCCTCCTGCCCTGTGTGGTACCTGGAGCTGGAATGACTCCTCCCTGCAGGGATCTCCCTCTGCCCTGGGCCATGGCAGGCAGTGGGATGGATCAGCTTTGGGCAGCAGCTGCTCTGGGATGTCCCAGCTGAACAAGGTGCAGGGCCCCCAGGGCTTTGGAGATGGGCCAGCCTGGGGCATTCTGCAGCAGCAGCAGTGCTTTTAAAAACTTCTGTCAATAATCCATGCCAGATGGGCAGCAGCAGCCTCACCTCACCTCTCATGGCCATGCTGTGGGGCACAAGCTGTGCTCCCAGCTGCTGTGCCCAGAGTGCTCTGGTGCCTCCTGTGCACAGCCAGGCAAGGGCTGATGTGGGAGTCAGGGAACTGTGCAGCAGGAACTGTGCCAAGGACTTGGGCATCATCCCCTGGGCTGGTGCCATGGCAAGAGATCATCCTGGCCCAGCACAAGGGACAAGGGGTGATGATAGGGGAGGCAGAGCTCAGTGCTCAGCACCACAGCAGCACGAGGCCCTGTCCCTGCCAGCCTGAGCCATGTGCTGCTAGGATAATGCAGTGGGAGCAGGAGAGCTGAATGCTGGCTGCTCTGCAGCTTTGGAACTAGGCTGCTGCTCTTGGGAGGCACTGGGGCAAGGCAGTGAAGAAATGAAAGCAATCTGCACTGGATTATAGCAGTAAGATAAGGGAGATGGATGAAAAAGAACAAGGAAGTTATTACTTCACAAGAACAAAGTGGTGAGTAGGTCTGCCCCCAGTGGAGAAAGAATGATGCTGGCTTTGTTCTTGGAGGAAAAGTGCTGCTTTTTTATTTTGGAGATCAAGAGGGAACCTTCCACCATCCAATAATTGATTCTCCTCTGTCCCTCCCCTAAACTGGTGATGGGATGTTTGTGCATCAGCAGCTTTCTCCTTGAGCAAGGGCAGGTGTCTCTTGTTGAGATGTGTGGAGCAGAGCCAGGGGCAGTCCTGTGAATCCAACAGAAGGCACAGGTCACTGGGCCTTGATTTTTAACCACAAGGCAGAGTGGGCATGGATTGGCATCAGCCATGAAATCAACTGGGGAGTGTTGTGCAGCTTCAAGTGCTGCTTTCAGTGGGTGTTGGTGACTTTTGCAGTGTGTCTGCTGAGTTCAAGGACAGGTGAGGTGCTGTGCTAGATTCAGGACCCCCTTGTTTGGTTGTTGAAGCTGTTGCTCTTGGCTGTGCCAGCTGGTGCACTGCTGACAAGCTGGTCCTTTCCTCTAGGATTCATCTGTGCCCTGTGTAGAAGTGTTGCTGCTCTTTTCAGAGGATGTTTGGGGCTGCCCTGGGTTCATGTGTCAGAACTGTGTCTGTAATGATGGTGTAGGTCAAACTCTGCTGAGAAAGCTCCTCCATGGGAACAGCAGTTCCAGCTAAGAAGTAGCAAAGCAGGAACCTGTGTCTGGCAGGGCTGGTTACAGAAGTTTGTGGGGACACCTTGATGTCCATCCCATTGCAGATGGGGAAAGTGAGGCCCGGAGCCATGTCTGGCTGTGTGTTCAGGGTCCTTCATGGGACCAGCAGCATCCCGGGGGCTTTTCCTGCCTGCCCTGTGCCCAGAGCCCATCAGTGGCTGTTGGCTGCTGGCCACTTGGCTTTAGCTGCCTCCTGTGCCCAGGGGCACTGTGCTGAGCACATGGTGTGTGCTGGTTTGAAAGGCACGGTGCCCTGACCCCAGGTTGGTGCCCCCGAGCCACGCCAGCCGGAGCTTTGCAATCCCTTGAACCAAGGCATTTCCTGCTCTGTCCTCGCCATGCAGGGGCAGCGTCACTGGACCGAGTTTGCACTTCGACCTCCCTGAGCTCGACTTCGGGGACATCTCCTTTGGTGAGTGCTGCCTGGGCTGGGACACAGCGGGAGGGATCTGTGCCTTCCGAGAGAAAAGCATCCCTCCCTCCTGCTCTGCCCCAGCAGCCTCTTCAGGGTGGGAACTGCAGGGCTGCTGGTGCCGCAGGGAGCATTTGGCCATTGTCAGATCAAACAGAAGCAAGGCATAGAAAGTCAGGATTTTCTGGTGTCTCTGTCCTGCTTGAAAAGACAGATGTCTGCCAAGGAAGGTGGGAATCTTCCTGGAATGGAAAGATGAGCCCCTCCCTCCAAATGATGATACCTTTGAAATGACAGGGCTCCCGGGCAAAACTGTGGGAAAAGGAATAACAGTTCTTTCCTAGACTATATCAGGAGAGCCCAGAGAACAAGAGCAGACGTTTGCCAGCTGCCAAGTCCCGTTTTTGTCCTTTGGTGCGGTGAGGATCCCAGCAGGAGGAGCTGTGGGCTCTGGCAGGGCAGTGATCCCCCGCCAGCCGGCAGCGGCAGGGAAGGAGGGAAGGAGGGAAATGCTACTTTTGCAAAGGGACAGAGGGCAGGGGGATGTGGGCAGTGGCTCAGAGCAGCAGGCAGCAGCGGGGAAGGCAGGCAGGGTGGGTGCCAGGCTGAGCTGCAGCCAGGGCAGTGCCGGGGCCAAGCACACAACCTCCCGCAGCAGCACGCGGCCGAGCTCCCATCCCCGAGCGGGAGGAAGGGAAGCTCCGCTCCCTGCCCAGCCTCAGCTCCCACTGCACAGCGCCCACGGCATCACGCCACGGCTGCCAAAAACCCCCAAGGGAAAAGCCCACCCCCAGGGCCAAAACCCCCAAAACCCCTATCCCCCTTCCCAGACCAAGGGGAGCATTCACTACCAAGCCAAAACCCAGAACAAGGAAGGTCATGGACTTTTTAAGGAAACTACTTGCCTTTCCTGAGCTGCTTCTGTCCCCCCCTGCATCACCATGGAGGCACTTGTCAAGTTGCCTTTTTGAAGAAATGAAACAAGTAAGGCAAGAGATGGAACTATGGTTCTGAACCAGGAGATCGATCCTGCTGGATCTGCTTTCATTCCTAAGGTCTCTTCAGCTGAAGGCAGCTGTTGTATCTTTGCTTCTTTGGAACTGTTGACTGTTGTCTGCATGCGGTGAACTCAGTCTCATTGGAGGTTTTGCCATCTGTGTTTGTCCTTGTTGTGCCTCTCTTGCCTCCCTGCTGGAGTCACTGCTGGAGCTGGCAGTGCTCACTGGGATGGGCACAGAGAAGCTCTGGTTTGCACCTGCAGTTGTTTTTTCTCCCCATCTGTGTTCCAGTGCCTCTTGGTGAGCAGGCCCAGGGAGAAGTCTCCTCCCCACAGAGCTGGCCTGGCCAGCCCAGCCAGATGTCCACTGCAGAGCAGCTTGTGGCTGCTCTCCAGGCTCTGCAGGACATCCCCACCATGAGTGGCTACATCTCTGGCTTTCCAGCATGGAAAGCAAATCCCAGAGCTCCAGTGGGGTAAAGCCTTGCAGGCAGCAATCCCAGTGAGCAGCATGGGTGTGATGTCCCCGTTTGTTGGGTGAGGTGGGACCTGGTTCCTCATTGCCAATCTCCAAGCAAGGCTTGGGTGTGCCCCCAGTTGAGTGGGCTCTGAGCTGTCTCGTGCTCAGTCTGTTTGGCCCAAACCAAGAGATGCCTTTAGGATCCTGCGGAGAGAAGCTGCATTGGGGTGCTTTGCCTCACGTTCTAGTTCCTGATTCCATCCTCACTTTCTTTTGCTGTAGCTTCTTCTCAATGCTGACTCACTGTTTATCTATCTTGAAAAGGGTGGGAGTGGTGGCAGGCTTAACAGGGAATTTGACAGCTTGAATTCTCAGAGGAAATGCTCGGTCTGGGTGCACACTCATCACTGGGAGATCACTGGTGCTGGTTTGGGGCAGGTGAGGCAGCTCCTCCCCATCGCCAAGAGAGAAACTTGCAGTGTTCAGCAGGGCTAGGAGTGGGCATTTTCAAGGCTGCAGTCTGCAATCTGTGTCAAAGGGAACTGAGTGACGATTCATTCCTCATGCAGCTTCTGGGTGAGCTGTAGTTCAGATAATCCAGAGCTAAACTCCAGTGCCACTTTCATCGTGCCAGGCCATTCCCAGCAGGATTCAGGCCACAATGGGAGCCTCAATGGATGTTGGTGTCCTTTCCTAGGCTTTCCCTACACCCAGCGCTGCCGGCTCACTAACAGCTCCCCGGTGCCCGTGACGTTCCAGCTCCGCATGTCGTTCGATGGCACGCAGCCGGCTGTGGACAGCGTGGATCAGATCCGCTGCCACAGTGACCCAGCCTGGAGGAAGGGCGTTCACTTGTATGTGGAGCCCCGGGAGTTTACCATCACTCCCAGCCAAGGGACCATCCTGCCCCAGGGACACCAGGACATCCAGGTACGGGCAGAGTGCAGCCAGAGACGCTTCAGCACCAGGGCTGCAGCTGCACTGGAGCGTGGGAGGGCTTTAGCTCTGCTGCCAGCTTTGAGCATGGTGTGAGTGAGAGATCTGCACTGCTCTGAGGCCTCTGCTAGCTGCCTTACTCGGGGTGTTCCTCAAGGAGCACTGTTTTCTTTCCAAAATCATATGCTGAGGTCACATACCATATGGTCAAGGCCAGAAGTCACTCTTGGGTTCTTGAGAGCCATTTATTTGATTGCAAGTGGGCAGAGCAAAGATGAGGGCAAAAGGTGGCTGTTAGAGAGATGTCATTGTAGAAAGCAGTTAGCTTTCCTTCTTGGTCTGATTTCCCCTCTCCCGGGGAGCAGAAGGATTTGTGTTCACTGCAGGAATCTCCAGTGGGGACAAAAAACTCTGCAGCCATGAACTGCCCAGCACCTGCTGGGCCACACTTTGCCCTCAGCTTCCTGCTGTAAAGCTGAACTCGTTGTGTTCAAGTCAGATTTCTTCTGCATTTATGTCATTGTAGTCAGATGAGAAATTGGCCCCTTAATTTGAATACAGTGGTTCATAGAGCTTTAGTCTAATGTTTTAATGTAGCTGAGCTATGCCCTGATAGCGAGGTGTGTTTAACACATCTGCTATTGCCAGAAGGCTTTTGTTGCTTTGAGACTGTGCTCTACACATGGAGCAGCAGCAGAATTAAGACAAAATCTTCCCTCAAGGGCTGGAGGATATCACACGTGGATAATGAGCTTTTGTAAGGAAGAATTTCCTGTTCTTCTCTTCCACCAGGTGACCCTGTGTTCCAACTCGGTGATGGAGTTCTACAGGAAAATGCTGGTGGATCTGGAGGGTTTTGGCAAGGGAGTGGCATCATTGGTCATCACAGCCAGGTACCAGCCCTTGCCTGGCCTCCCCCAGCCCCTGCCTTGCCCAGGCTTTGCTGGCTGCAGCTGCCAAGGAGAAGTGCTGGTTCATGAGCTCATGTTGTGCCAGCTGGGCATGAGAAGAGCAGAGCTTGGACAGCAGCCTGTGGTGAAAAGCAGCCCTGCTCCCAGCCCAGCAGGGTCCTGGGCCCTTTTCTGAAGGCACCAGGAATGAGATCATATCTTGGCCTGGCTTTTGGTGCTTGAGGTGGAACAAATTTCCCCAGGGCCTCCTCTCTTTCTTGCTGCAAGAGGTGGAGTTGTGCTGGGTGCGAGCACTGTGCATTGGTTTGGGACACAGCAAGCAGCCTGCTGAGAGCCAGGCTCTGGTTCTGTTCATGAGGGCACGTGGCAGGGGGGAAGTGGCTGCCAGCAAGAGTGCTGAGGGCAAGGTCTCAGGAGGGGAAAGCAGCCCTTGGTGTGGCAGCTCAGCTCTAGATTTTCTCCTTCCCTCTGCTTCCCACTCTGAGCTTGAATGTTCTCAGGGTTGAGATCAAAAGTGGTTGTTGCTGCAGCAGAATTCCATCCTGCTGTGCTGCTGTGGGTGTCAGTGGAATGCCAGGAGGGATGCAGTTCCCTGGGGCTGTTCCTTCTCCCATGCAGAGCCATCCAGGCAGTGCCTGGGCTGGCATTTTGTCAAGCAGGTGGGCTGGGGACAGTCAGTGCCTGGAGCTGTGGAGGGAAGGAGCCAGGGAGCTGTAGGGCCTGGGAGGGGCTGATCAGCCACTCTGGAGGGCAGCTGGTGTCTCGTGCCCTCCAAGGCTGGGGCAAGCAGCTGAGTTCCCAGGCAGGGCAACAGCACCATGGCAGAGAAGGGAGTCATTTTTCCTGGGACACTGGAGTTGTGTGTTCCTTGAGCATTAGTGAGCTCTGATCCTTGTTGGGAAGGCTCCCCCAGAGCTCATGGGTCACTGGGAGTGTTACAGGAGTCCTTGCAAGCCTTCCTGGGGAAAGGAGGGGCTGAGGCAGCTGTGGGACAAAGTGCTCTGCCTGGGGCACTTGGCAGCCTCTGGCTGCTGCCTCTCAGGGTTTGCCCCTCCTTGACAAGACCTGTTGGAGTGGGAAGACGTAGAAGGCAATTATCACTGCAGGGCTGTTCAATGCCCATTTGACAGTGACCAGTGTGTTATGCTCTGTTTTACAATCTTTGGGGGTAAATGTTCTCCATTCTCTCAGTATCTCTGATTCCCCTGGGCTCATCTCTTTGTCCAGATGTCTTGTTCCTAAGCTGCAAGTGTCCCCCCACGTGCTGCAGTATGATGAGTGCCTCCTGAAGGTGCCCTACGAGAAGAAGTTCATCATTAGGAATCCCAGCCACCTGCCTGGCTGCTACGGGCTTATTGAACAGGTTTGGCATCCCATCCACCTCCCCCTCTCAAATATTATTGAGGAGCTTATTAGGGGGAAAAAGGGTTTGGACGTGACCTTGCTGGTTTCTATTCAGTCTTAAAGATCTGCTGAGAACAGGATCCTACCCGAATGTAAACTTGAGGATGCAGTTTAACCTGCTGAGGGAACAGTTGATGTTCTAGTCTTCAGGGTGTTTTCTTGTGGGAGATCTTAGAGGGCTGTGAAAGCTGCTGCATCCACAGCCAGCAGTGCCTGTGCTGGCAGTCTCCTGGCAGGATCCCCTGGGAATGCTAAGCCTACAATTCTTGCATCTTGTTTGTGCCTTTTACCTTTGTCCTGGGCATTTTTAAACACGTGTGTCAGTTGCTGTTGCGGTGGATATTAGGGAGTGTAAAGTTTCTTCAGAGGTGCCTCTGAAGCTGCATTTCATTGTGTCTCTTGCAGAAACGCAAGGAGGACTCTGCTGTGCTCTACTCCAGCCCCAGGCCCTGTGGGATTGTCCAGCCTCACAGCACTGCAGAGATCCCAGTGCTGGTGGAAGTGCAGGCGCTGGGCACGCATCGCACCAATGTTCTCATCGGTGTGTTCGGGGATGAGAGAAACCCACTGGTGAGTGCAGGGGAGATGTGTGCCTCTGTGCAGCTGCTCCTGGCAGGCTGCAAAGGGCACAGGGATTCTGCTGGGGAAAACAGGCACAGGCTGCTGTGGAGAAGGCCAGGAGGGATGGGTGGCACAAACAGCTCGTGCCTCACGGGTGGTAATCTCAGTGTCTGGCACAGAATGTCGTTGGTCTGAGCTGGAATCCAGGGTCACTTTAGTGCATTACTCTTGAAAATGCTGTTAACTTTGGAAACATCTGTTTGAAAATGGCATCTCTCTGAGCGCAAAAGAGGATGTCAGAAGACTTCTGGGAACCTTGAGCTTTCTGTAAAAAAAAGGAAGGCTGGCATTTCAAGAGTGGTTGCAAGGATTGAAACTTATATTAAAACATAAGGAAATGACAATGGCAAATTCCCTGAATGGCACCAAACATCTGAACCTGGGCCATTGTGGCACTGCATGTAAATCAGTGAACAGGAAGGACAGGCAATGCAGGCTGTGCCAGGGAGCATGAAGTTTGACAGAACAGTTTCTTTCAACTCTGAGGCTGCTTACCTTAAAGAGGAGGGTTTCTCCCCACCAGAGGAACCAGTTGTTTAACTGTCAGCCTGGCCATAACTAGAGATTTCTTGCAAAGCTTTTACCTTTGGGCCAATCCTTTGTAGTTGGAAAGGTTCTCTTACCTTGATCCTTTTAAATTTGAAGGTGAACATGTAATTATCTTTTTCTTTTTTCCCAAAAGCCCAGCATTTCAGCTGGAGAGTGGTAGCTGTCCCTAAAGAAATACCTTGAGCAGGGATGAGCTGTTTAAGGATTTTAGTTTTCCCTGTTGTGGTTTGTTTGGGTTTTTTTTTTAAATCTTTCTTGCCTGCTTCCTGGGACAGAGAAAAAAGTTATGGAGCTCTGGACGGCTGGCAGAAACCTCCCCAAGCCCAAGGCTGATGGAGTCTGGCAGGATCCCAGCACTACAGCCGATGTATGTATGTCTGTATGCATGGGGAATGCCACCTGAGTCCCCTGGGAGTGTTGGAAAATGTCAGCCAAGCCCCCAGCAGTGTCAGGGAAACATTCCTGATAAATACCTGCTGGAGCTGCAGAGTTTCTGGCGTTGGGTCCTGGGGGGGCTGTGCTGGCTGTGCTGGCTGTGTCTGCCCCTGGATGTCTCAAATCTGCCCTTTTTGCTTGCCTTCTCTGTCTTTTCCTCTCCCACTGTGCTTTTTGCATGCCCACAAGGTGTTCATCCCTGTCCTCTGCAGTTCCTCAGTGCAAGCAGTTGCAGCTGCTGCAGCAGCTCAGTGTCATTCCTGGGCTGCCTTTAGAGCAGACCTGCTCCAGCCTGGATTGGGAAGGGCTGGATCAAAGCATTTCTCAGTTCAAGGTGCCAGCAGCCAGCCAGGGGCTGCATCCTGACCAGGAGCTGCTGGTGCAGGTGTCCCTCCCTCCCTCCCACTGCAGGTCTCTGTTCACAGTTACCTTCTTTTCCAGAGATGAGCTTCACCCACCTAAATTCAATCCCCAACCACCAAAGGAGATGAGAACATGTTTGGATTGCCCAGCGTCTCGATGGAGGCACTTCAAGGCTGGAAAGCAGGAGGCAGCCACAGCCCTGACTGAAGAGCAGGATTTGACCCAGTCTTCAGGAGTAGAGGTGGATTTTCTTGTACACCTACTGCTTGTGCTGCCTCCTTAGCCTGCCACCAGCAAGTCATGCTCCTGCTGAGCTCCCTTTTTGCTGCCCTGCTGTCCTGTGCCCTGACAGTGGCAGACAGTGGCTGGACATGGGGGGAGTGGGAGGGAGAAATAGGAGAGTTTTCCTTGGAGAAGCTCACTCAGATTCTCCAGGCCTGTGTTGAGTGTGGCATTTTTTGCCTTGTTGCCTTCCCAATGCAAGATGAGGCTTTTATCTGCATCATGATGGGAAGAGCTGCAGCTTCCTTGCCACAGCAAGCTGGGATGAGTCCTGATCTCCATGTGCCCTCTTCCCAGCCCAGCCAGACTCCCTGTTTGCAGGTCTCTGCTGTCACCCGAGAGCTGCTCTTGCACTGCTGGCCCTGAAGCTGTCTTACAAACTGAGACTTGGCAAAGTGGCTGTCTCTTCCTGCAGGCGTAGGGAATGGCTTGTTTTTCAGGTGCCACCACAAGCTCCTGCAAACCCTCACCTCCCAGCAGGCCTGGAGGGATTCAGGTGCTCCGTGGGCGCACCTCACACTGCCCTGGAAGCGGAGAAGGGAAGAGGGAATCTGTCTCCCTTGCACACTGTCAGTGTGGCAAGCAGGGCTGGAGCTGCCAGTGCCACTGGTGGCCCTGAGCATTGGCCACAGAGGGGCCTCCCATCCCTGCAGGCCCAGCACAAAGTGCTGCTGGAGCAGCTGGGTGTTGGAGAGGCCGTGCAGGACACGTTGTGGGGCTGCCCAAGGACGCTGTGCAGCACCTATGGAGGGCACTGCTCCCCCTGCAACTCCTCAGGTGGTGCATAGGAAATTTTTGCAGGAGCTTTTGCTGTAGCACCTTGAGGAAGCAGCATTTAAATCAGAGAGAGAGGGGAAGAGCCTCAGGAGTCAGATGAGCTGGGCTGGGAGTCCTTTGCTCAGCTCCAAGAGCTCTCACTCTGAGTCTCCTCCTTTTCTAAAAGCAGTAAGTTTTGAAACTTTTTCAAGGCAAGTTGTGCATCAGAGAGAATTTCTAGTGCCAGGAGACATCCCAGTTCACTTTCATGTAATGTACTAATGAATGCATTGACCCGTGAGGATGGGAGGAGATTTTCCCCATGGTCCCTGCACTGGTCAGTGGCATGGATGCAGGATGAGATCAGGGTGATTCTGGCAATGTTTGGAGAATAGGCCCCTCTGGCTGCAGCTGCACTTTGCTCCAAGATGCTCTTCTGCATCCATTTTCACGCTCAACAGCTCCATCTCTCCTGTCTTCCATGCAGGCTTCCAGTATCCTGCCAGTGTCAGGTGTGCTGCAGCCAGGAGAGAGCCAGCAGGTCTCCTTGCCCTTCTCTGGCCACCTCAACAGCATCTCCAGTGCCACGGCGCTGTGCCACGTGGAGGGAGGCCCCAGCTCCGAGGTGCTGGTGCCCGGGGAGGCCTCACGTGTCAGCTGCTCCCCGAGCCCCCAGGAGATCAACTGTGGCTCTGGGGCACCTCTCAGGGAGAGGTGAGTAAGCCTTCCATGGGTTCCTGCTCTCTCTCCATGGGTTACTGTCCCTGCAGGGCTTCCCTGCTCCAAGGACTCTGAGCTCAGAGGTGCTGCATAGCAAAGGCCAGAAGCAGCACAGGGATGGCCACTCTTAGCTCCCTGCCTCCCAAGAGAGGAAGCACCTTCTTCTGTTGGGACAGAGCATCTTCTTCTCTAGTTTAGTGGTGAGCCCTCCTGGCTCAGATGCTGCCTTCAGGGAGCTGGGCTCTGGCCCTGCCTTGGCACTGCCTCTAGAGGTGTCTTTAGCTCCATGGTGTTGAGTCACATCTTCTTCATCATCTCCCTTCTTCACCAAAACAGTGGGATTGTGGTGTGGGCAGGCGTGGGGCACAGACCAAACCTTGGTTTGGGTGCTGGTGCTGCTGCAGATGAAGTCCTTGCAGTGCTGATCTGCCAGGGTTCTCCTGATGGTGGGACAGCAGCCATAAAAGCTCCTGTCCTTGGGGCTCCCCTTCAGCTGCAGCAGTGGGCAAGCACAGGAGAAGCTCTGCTCCAGCAAGGCAGCCCAGCTCAGGACACAGAGGCAAAGTGTGCAGCTGGGAGTGGGGGCTGCTTAAAGCAAGCCTGTGCATCAGGACTTCCTTCAGGCCAGGCTGAAGTTGGTTTCGTGGGGAGGAGAAGGATGAGGCTGCTTCAGATGGTTTCCATAGCAGACAGCACCAGCTGGCTTGGTCACAGCTGGCTTCCAGCAGGAAATCTGGCTGACAAGAGCCTGTCTTGCAGGAGAGCAGTTCCTCCAGCCTTTGCTTTCTGACTGATAGGACTATTCTCATTTAAGATCAGGCTATGAGTTGTTAAAACCGAGGCTCATGGACAGAGACTCTCTAACTCGTTAAAGTTAGAAAGTGGTATGTTTATTAACCCCGGTGGGTGGCACCAGAGTCGTCCCTACAAGGCGTGACCGTGCTGTACAAGGTTCTTTGCCCTCTCTTTATTTCCCAGGATCTTACATACAATACATGTGCACAACCCCAGCACTTCCCCTCCCTGCTCTGTATTAAAATGAGGTCATTAGTCCTTCACACCTGTGCAATTCTTCTCTGGAATTGGGTTGGTGGTCTCCAATTGGGTCAGTGGTCTTAAGGGATGAAGTCAGGAATGTCTTCATCAGGTCTCTGTGACCCTCTGGCACCATCCAAGGTCCCCTGCTTAGTGACTGATTGACATAAAGCCCAGGTGCTAACCATTGTTCTACGGGTTTCAGTATGTTCTTCGAACAGTTCACTTACTCCACTTCCTTCTATCAAGAAGCTCATCATGGTAAACAATATAACAATCAGCTCTGGCTTAAGCATCTAATCATCATTAACCTATGATCTACCTGTCTAACTGACATCCTGATCAATGTGAATTGCTTCTAAGCCTCAGCTGAAATCTGAACTCTTTAAATTCTTGCTTCAGCTGTGCCCAGGGAGAAGGGAGCTGAATGAGCTGAGTAAGAATTGCAGGAGAGATCAGCAGACATTGGCACTCTGTGCTCTGCTTGAAACTGGGAAGTCAAGAGACAAAGGGCGTTTTCAGGCACAGCGCAGAGAGCTGGTGGATCAGCCTTTGGCAGTGGGCTGGAGGTGTCTGGCTGTGCCTGGAGAGGGAGCTTGCACAGTCAAGCCCTTCTGATGGCAAGGCTCAGGCTTGGCTGGTCCTGGAGGTGCCCTTCCACCACTGCCCTCCCTTGGGATGTTCCCAACCTCTGTGGGTTGAGGAGAATTCACGGAAATGGTCTGGCGCTGCTGCCTGGCCTCAGGGTCAAGGAATGAAGTGCAGGGCCAGCCAGGACGAGTGAGCCCAAGGTTCTGGTGGTGACTCTCAGCCATGTTTTCTGTTTTGTCTGCAGAAGGGAGCTGAAGCAGCCACCTCAAAAGCTTGAGGAGGAGGCAAAAGCCTTGGCGGAGGAAGTGAGGCAGAAGGAGAAAGAGAAGCAGAAGAAAGAAAAGAAGGGTGTCTCTGTGGGGAAGGAACCTCCAAAAGCAGAGAAGGGGAAAACCAAACCCCCAGAGAAGAAGGAAAGCAAGGCCCCAGAGAACAAGGACACCAAAATCCCACCAAGGAAGGAAATCAAAGAACCAGAGAAGATGGAAAACAAACTTCCAGAAAAGAAAAACAAACATCCAGAAAAGAAAGAAACCAAAATCTCAGAGAGGAAAGAAAGCAAAGCCCCAGAGAAGAAGGAAAGCAAGGCCCCAGAGAAAAAGAACACAAAAGCATTAGAGAGGAAGGAAACTAAATTCCCTGAGAAGAAGGAAACCAAAGCCCCAGAGAGGACGGAAAGCAAACTCCCAGAAAAGAAATACAAACCTCCAGAAAAGAAGGAAACCAAATTCCCAGAGAGGAAGGAAAGCAAGGCCCCAGTGAAGAAGGACACCAAAGCATTAGAGAGGAAGGAAACCAAATTCCCAGAGAAGAAGGAAAACAAAGTCCCGGAGACGAAGGAAATCAAAAGCCCAAAGAAGGAAAGCAAAGCCACAGAGAAGAAGGAAATGAAAAGCCCAGAGAAGAAGGAAAGCAAAGCCCTAGTAAAAAGGGAAATCAGAATTCTAAAGAAGGAAACCAAATCTCCAGAGAAGAGAAGCAAACCTCCAGAAAAGAAGGAAACCAAATTTCCAGAGAGGAAGGAAATCAAAATCCCAGAGAAGGAAATCAAAGCACCAAAAAAGAAGGAACCCAAAGCCCTAAAGAAGGGGGAAGCCAAAGCCTGAAAGAAGGGAGGAACCAAAATCCCAGAGAACCCAGCTGAGCTGGAGAAGAACTCTTTATTTTATTCACACAACTTATTTTATACAGTTTGCCAAACCTAATGTGCAACTTTAGGTAGTTCATCGATTTCTTATTACTAGTTATGCCAGTTATTCTGTTGGATAATAAAATATATTTTACTTGTGCATCAAATCTCTCTGTTGTATTCTTTGTATTGTTACCTATTCTCTTCACTGATTCTCATGGGACAAATCCCTTGTTCTTGCAGGTGCATTTGTTTTTCACCCTCAGATCAGATTGTTCACCAAGTCTCATTCTCAAAATAACTTCACATGGGAACTTGTGACTGCTTAGCTGCACTTAGAAGAGATGACAGGCCAGCTGTTAATATAGCAGAAGAAGGCCTGGTTTCATAAGGCCTTTCTTTTATCATTATTCTACCTGTCTCTGACATCTCCCCCTTTTTGTTCATTTGAAAAAGGCTCGTATGTTCTGATGTTGAAACAGCTCACTCTTGGGAGGGTATGATCTCATGAAGGTTATCACTCGTTATCTGTTAGATATGGGATAAGATACATAAAAGACCAATTCCAATCAACAAAACTTACCCAATTCTGTCAAGTCATTGACACAGGGTTTTGCAGCATGAGCAAACAAAAGAATAATGTCCAATGTCTCTTAGGGAAATGGAAAGAAATGACCATTGTTTCCAATTAGCTGAGAAGTAGGAGAAGGTCCATTAGCTGGAAATGTTGATCTTGGACATCACTGAATGTCCTCCTGGCAGCTGGAACAGGGAAGAACTGAAGAAGGTTGGGAGGAGCACTGTCCCATGATGATGCCATGAGGCTTTTGTTGGCCAATTGCCTCTGTCAGTTTCCAGGCACAGCTGTGTCTTGGCAGTCCTACTCCTGTTCCTGTTCTGGCCACAAAGGCTGCAAGGGGATGAGGTTATTTCTCTTTCCACTGGGCCTCATTTCTTCAGAGCTGATCAGTATCTGATGGAATGAACAGGTGACTGCTTTGAGCTGTTGGTGATAAAACACAGGCATCTCTTCTCCTGAAGTTAATGAATCAATTAGGCTTCCCTGTGGACACTCCATTGGGATTTAGATGGGATGACCTTTTTTCCAAGTTTCTAATGTAAATATTGCATGATTCAAAATGTTAGTCATCCAAATTTCTCATGTACATATTGCATTATTTGAATGTTCTTAAGGCGTTCATTCCTCTTCTTTTTTGTTTTTTAAGAATGAGATGCATGTCTTTTGTTATGAGTATGAAGAAACAGCGTAGTAAAATAATACACGTAGTAGACAAGAAACTTAGAGCAATTAGGAATAATTTAGATACAACGATCGGGAATATTTCAAATAGCGGACAAAACTAACAACATAGGTGGAATGAAATAAACAGAAATCTCTGAAATAATGTACCATCATCCCAGAGTCTGCAAACAGCTGACAAACCTCGATTCAGTGGGGACTTGGATAATTATTTCCAGATCATAATTCCCAAGGTCCCTTTAAAAATAGTTCAACTGTCATGTACAGATGGTGAAATTGCAAAGTCAAAGCAACTCCAATCTAGTTTTGATGCAGAAAACATCTGGGTCTGTTGGCAAATTCCTGTCCAGGTAGAGCTAAGGCCTGGCCACCACCCAAGCTCTAAGTGGGAGAGAATTCCCTAAATGTAATTTTAAACAAGGCTCCTAAGAATAGCACTTAGGAGTAAAGGTCTAGGGGTGAAAGAGGGATGAACCATCCAATAGCCGTCTCCTCCAAAATCTCCTCAGCATGGAGATGCTTTAAACACAGCAAACTGTTGGAGTGGTTCTGTAATAACAATTGGGACTGCATCTGATTGCTTAGAGTAGATGTCACAATACCATCAGTTTAGAGAAGACTTCTGACAAAGCTGAGATATCATTTCCTGGAACTCTGAAAAATACTTGAAAATCATGAGGCAGCACTAGGTCAAACCATGGAGCCCCAGTGCAGAGCCCAGCTAGAGGGGTAGTCTGGTCTAAGAGATACATGAGCAGCTAGAGAACAAAAGAAGGATCCTGAAATGACACGTGTCTTGTAGATAATTACACCAAAAGATGGTAAAACATATGAAAAGCTGGCTATAAAAACAGGAATAGAAACATGAATGTATTTATGACACAAAAAATGCAACAAAGGAAACACTGAACAGCTCACTCATAAAATTTATGATATCTCAGATTAAATAACACTCAAACCTGATATAAATTCCTTTCGACATCAATAGAGCTTAACAAGATGAACTCAATAAAACCCAGTCCTAAAAGGATTTCAAATTAATAAACATAATTTCATTATCACCTTAGTAGAACAAATAGCACACTCAAGAGAACTCAATGTTAATTACTATTAATACCGAACATAACTGGATCCATAAAAAGCTGGAATAGATCATTGCTGAAATGACGTAAAACTGAATCTTAACATTTATAAAATCTACCAAAATTTACTTAATAAAACTTAACCTTATTCAAGAAGGTAACTGAGCGTTACAATATTTGGCCTTAATTTAACAGAATTCAAATGAACATTCTTAAAAGTTATAGATATGACATGATGTAACTCAGTCTAAGGTTATTAACACAAAAAGACAACTTAAAGGTGAACAAGCTGTAAGTGAAATAACAGCATGATGGTCTGCTGGAGGGATTAAAGTTGTAACAAGCATATTAGAATTAGAAGTAAATCAGTTATGAGTAAAACCCATGGTAACTGCAAATTCCATGGAAACAGAAATTCAGTAACACTTTTCAAAGTGCAGGGTTACTGGGAAATAAATATAATAATGTGCAATTTAGCATATTGCTGAACAACTCAACAGCTTTTAGTGACAGTATCTGGCATCATTTTATATGGCAAATGTGTTAGCATTCTTGTTAAAGAGATCAGACCATGTTAAAATTTGATAGGTAATAAGGCGCTGCATTTACCGCTTTTCAATCTCTCCAGTAACTGTAAAACTACATAAAACAATCAGAATTTAGTCAGAAACTAAAATAAACTTTTAAAAACCCTAGAGCACCACGTTTTCAAGGCACACAAACACAGCTCTGGGCCAGAGCAGGGCCTGTGCCGCCCACAGGGGAGAGGGAAGGCGCTGCCCAGAGGAAAACTATGGGGAGAACAGAGGCCATCTAAACTGCAATGACATAACTGTACACCTGTAAAGCTTCTCTCAATATTCACACAGTATGCATCCCTTAATTGCCAGAGCCAATCATCTCATTTTCCATCTCTCAGCAGGGCCCTGCGGCCGTGAATCCAGCCCGCCGGGGCTGGCCCGGCTCGGCTGCCACAGCCCTCCCGGGGCCGCTGCACCTCTGCTCCCCAAAACACTGCGGGGAAAAGAGCAGGGGAAAAGCAGCAACACACAACAAACCCTACAACCTGCACACAAAAGATAAACACAGAAGAGGCACAAGCTGCATTTTATTGCACATTCTGACAACAGTCACTGACTGAGAGTTGCATTTCCAAGGCCAAGATCTGTCTTTTGAGGTACCTCAAACTCAGAAATACCATTTTTACTAGATGTGTACAAGGCCAGGCCTCACTGGAGGCACAGCTTTTCTCGCAACTCTGCATCATCTTGAACTGAAAAAGAATTAAGCAGTGTGCTCATGAGTCTGGCATCTCAGCCAGAAAGGCCAGGTATTAGAGGGAAGAAGTCAGCCTACAAAATCTGATTATTTTTTCTCTTCCATTGGCCTGTCAATAATGATAATCAGAATATAATTCCACATGTTAACATGAAGGTGTTTGTATTTTCAGAAGCAGGAACATATCTATGAAGGCTTTTGAATTCTCTTCAAGGAGAAGGACATTTGAACCACTAACCCTTTCTTAATAGAGAGGCCCAGTTTAGCTTTTCACTGAAGATGTTAAACCCAAGGGCAGTTCATGCAATGCTGTCTTTACATGTCGCTGTAGAGACAGGCAAGCCACCTATTTCTTCATGCACAACAGCCCATCTTTATTCTTCACAGTTCATATTTCTATGGTTTTCTGAAGGCATTGTGTTTCATTTTAATTGCTTAGTAACTTAGTGCAACTCAGTTCATTGGTTAGTAGTTGCTCATGTAGGTGTCAGTCAAAACCTTTCCTCTCTAACGCCGTTTCCATTCTTGTCTCCTGCATAGAAGATGTGGGTAGAAGTCTTTCCTCTCACAGGTGCAAATTCCTTTCTCACAGGAACTTGTCAGGCTAGCTGTTAGCTGTACTTAGCCCAAGCAGCAGGCCTGAGCCATCATTTTACAAGGGTAACAAGGCTCTTCTTTTATAGGGTTTACCTATATGCAACATTGACATACGATTCTTTCAATCTTAAAGAATCATCTTTAATTTCTTTCACGTGAATTTTGACCTTTGTAATATTTGTATATGGTAGATTTGGAGTTCAAATCTGTTTTGAATCATGCCTTCATAGAATCCCAGACTCATGGAATCATTCAGGCTGGGAAAGCTGTGTGAGACCATGGAGTCCCAGCTGTGCCCGATGCCCACCTTGTCCCTGAGGCGACTCCGGCGTTTCGGGGTCTCCCCGGCCCCGGCTGCTGTGGGAGCCCAAGACAGAGAAGTCCAATTCAGCACGACCTGTCCGGGCCCCTCAGGCAGGCCCCGGAGCTGCAGGCAGTCTTAGCAAGCTCAGCTCTTCAGTGATTCTCAGCTCATTTGTGATTTCAGCTCTTGGCTTGCTGAGTGCCTTTGGCAGATGCTGGCAGAGAGAGGAGAAGGCTGTGTGAGGTTCCACAGAGATGTCTTTATTGATGTCTTCTGACAAGGTCTCAGGGACAGCTCTTCTGCAGAACAGGGCAGAAGTAGGGCTTTATATAGGGTACAGGAGTTTTAGAAACAATCCAATAGTGAGGGTCGAGGCGAAAGTGAGCTGTGGGCTTAGAGAGATAAGCAAGGGTCTGAGGGTGGAAGAGGGGATTCTTAGGTCCAGTCATCATGACCAGGCATTTCCTGTCTTAGGCTGCTGAATGCCATGGAGGCATTGCAGGCCCTGGGCCTGCTACAACTCCACTTTCTGTATTTAGAAAAAAGGCCTATTTCTGTATTTAGAAATGGGGCACACTCTAGTTGAATGTCCAAAGCATTTACCTGTATTCCCATTTCTACTCGCTTCAGAGACCATTCTGGATTAACCAGCAGTCTCTGAGTTCTTGTTTTCTTCATAGCATACAGCCCAATTCTAGTAATCACAGGAACTATAGGCTGCACTTCTGCTTCTGGAATAATTGGCCTTTGGGTAGGAACAGCTTTCTTTTGTGTTAGTGGGGTAGTTCTGATCTTGTTCTTCTGATATTCAGTGCACACTTGAGTGATGCTAAAGTCAAGATCATACTCTCTTATTGCACACCCTTCTATTTTTAGGGCACTTACTCAAACATTTGTCACAGCATTCAGAGCTAATCTGAATGAGTTTCATGGGTGGATGGTAAGCCTCATGCAACCCACCTTGCACAAATGCATAGCTACATCCCCAAACATTTCTCCCTTCCCACAAACGTGCATTTGTGACTTTCAGGATCTCATTTAGGGCCCTACGAGAGTGGGGATCACAGGCCCTCCCTTGGCACCGGTACATCCCAGTTACGTTGTACCTGCGCGGTATCGCACTGGCTCCTGTTACAACCATGGCAATGGCTATAATAGTTACCACCTTCTCCATCATGTCCATGGTTTCTCTAAGTCCATATATTCACGGTTCCAGGTGAGCTTCAGCTTCAGTTCTTTGTCACCTGGCATCAGTTTCCAGAATTCCTCAGGGGCTTTCTTCACTTGGGAGTGATGGATCCAGGCCTGCTGTTCTTTGATCTTGATTGCAGTAAAGGTAGTGAGGAGCACCTGGAATGGTCCTTCCCACTGCAGTTCCAGGGTCTTTTCTGCCAAAGACTTAACATACCCATAATCCCCAGGTTGTACATCATGTACTGGTCCATCCAAATCTCTGTTTTGAGCTCCAGCCACATATTTTGCAGTTCCTCTCACTTGTTTATTCAGGGCTATCATATACTTGGGTAGGGTTTCCTCCCCTATTTGTGTAGGTGTGGCTCCTTCTTGAACTGCATATGGTCTCCCATATAATATTTCAAAGGGGCTCAATTTTTCCCTTGTCCTTGGTTTTGTCCAAATTGGCAATAATGCTAATGGAAGAGCCTGGGGCCAAGATAGGTTTGCCTCTTGTCCCAATCTCACAATTTGTTGCTTAATCAAATGATTCATCTTTTCCACTTGGCCACTCGATTGAGGATGATATGGGGTATGCAGCTCCCAGTCTATCCCCAGGTGGTGGCTAATTTCTTGCACAATTTTGGAAACAAAATGCGGCTCTCTGTCTGAGGATATGGTGGCTGGAACCCCAAACCTCGGGATTATTTCTTGCAACAGTGCTTTGCTTACCTCTCGTGCTTTAGCTGTCCTAGTAGGGAAAGCTTCTGGCCAACCTGAAAAGGTATCAGGCAATACCAAGAGGTAATGATATCCACCCTTCCTGGATAATTCTGTGAAATCGATTTGCCACTGTTGCCCAGGTCCGCAGCCTTTCCCAATTTGTCCAACTTTAGGCTTTGGGATGTTTTTAGGATTAGTTCAGAGGCAAAGACTACACTGACGAGTTACCTGTATTACTGTGCCCTGGAGTTTCCTGGCCATAATTTTTCCTTTCAAATTGTTGTACAGGGCATCTACTCCCCAGAGTGTTTTTTCATGTTCTTTTTGCACTGATGACCACAGCAAATAGGAAGGCGGTACAAGTTTCCCTTCCTCTGTTACAGCCTGTCCTTCTTGATTATAATTTGCTTTTTTTGCCTTAAAAAGTTTCTTATCCTTTTTATTGTACACTGGCTTACCTTCAATAGAAATGTTTCCATCTGGGATCAATGTTGCCTCCACTGTCTCCTCAAATACCTCACCTCTGGCTGCGTCTTTTGCCTCTCTGTCCACCAGCATGTTCCCTTCTTCCAATTCAGAGCTCACTTTTTGCTGTGCCTTAATGTGCATGATGGCTGCCTTCTCAGGTAGTTGTACTGCACCTAGTAGTCTCAGTATCTCTTGTACATGTTTAATATTCTTCCCTTGTGAATTCAACAGTCCTCTCTCTCTCCAAATGGCTCCACGTGCATGAACCACCCCAAACGTGTACCTTGAGTCCGTGTAGATGTTAACCTCTTTTCCTTTTGCCAGCTCTAAGGCTCGAGTTAAGGTGATTATTTCAGCCTTCTGTGCAGAGGTGTTTGCTGGTGAAGACTCTATTACCTCTCTGCTTGTGGTAACCGCATATCCAGGGTGCCTTTTTCCACTGATGACATAGCTGCTTCCATCAGTGAACCAGGTCTCAGCATCTTCAAGTGGGGTGTCCTTCAGATCCGGGCAGCTGGAGAAAGTGGCTCCAGTGGTCTCCAGACAGTCATGGATCACTGCTTCTCCCATACTCCCACTGAGGAAGGAAGCTAAATTCACAATGTGAGTTACCACAATTTCAACACCATCTTGTTCTACTAGTATAGCTTGGTACTTCAGAAACCTCTGTGGGGAGAGCCAATGCCCCCCTTTTGCCTCAAGGACTGCAGACACCGTGTGGGATACCAGCACAGTAATTTTCTGGCCCAGGGTGAATTTGTGTGCTTCCTGGATGTTCACTGCCACTGCTGCAACAGCTCTGAGACACCCTGGCCATCCTTTAGCTGCCGTGTCCAGCTGTTTGGAGAGATAGGCCACTGCTCTCTGGTACGGGCCTAAGTTCTCTGCTAATATTCCCAGGGCAATCCCTTGTTTTTCGTGGGAAAACAGGAAAAATGGTTCACTCACGTCTGGAAGTCCTAGAGCCGGAGCTGACATGAGGGCCTTCTTTAGTTGGTCGGAGGCTTGGGTTGCTTCTTTTGTCCACTGAAGATCTCTGCTCCCTTCCCTGATCAGGGCATATAGAGGTTTAACAAGTAACCCATAGTTAGAAATCCACAGGCTGCACCACCCTGTCATGCCTAAAAAGGTTCTCAGTTCCTTCAGTGTCTGAGGGCTCGGGGTCTGGCATATTGCTTCTTTGCCATCCTGCCCCAAGGTCCTTTGACCAGCACTCACCTCATAACCCAGGCAAATGACTGTTTGCCTCACCATCTGGGCTTTCTTCTGGGATATTCCATACCCGTGCAGGCCCAAACAGTTTAGGAGGCTTACCGTCCAGTGCACGCGTGTCTCCTGGGTCTGGGTGGCTGCTAGGAGGTCATCCACGTACTGCAGCAACTGCCCTTCTCCTGGTGGAGGTTTCCAAGACTCTAAATGCTTGGCAAGTTGCTCCCCAGATACAGTGGGAAGTTCTTGTACCCCTGTGGTAATACACACCATGTGAGCTGCTTCCTCCGTGCAGTTTTGGGGTTCTCCCATTTGAATGCAAAAATTTTCTGGCTGGCCTCGTAGAGAAGGAGGCAAAAGAAGGCATCCTTCAAATCTAAAATGGTAAACCAGGTTAGTTCAGGTGTTAAAGGAGTTAATAAAGTATAAGGGTTAGCAACTACTGGATACAAGTCTTCAGTTACTTTGTGAACAGCCCTTAGGTCTTGTACTAACCTGTATGACCCATCAGGCTTTCTTACTGGCAAAATGGGGGTATTGAAATCAGACTGACACTCTCTTAACAGTCCTATTAGCAAAAAGTTTTCTATGATTTTGCTAGTCCCTTCTCTGTCTTCCTTCTTTAGGAGGTATTTTTTAACCCTTACTTGTTGTTCCCCTTCCTTGAGCTTAATTTGTATGGGCAATGCATTCTTTGCTCTCCCTGGTATATTAGAAGCCCATACACCAGGGAATATTTGATCCATTATTTTCTTGAAGTTTTTCTCTTCTTCACTTACAATTTCAATTTGTTTGATTATTAACATTAGGCTTAACAGCTCCACATATTGTTGGTCCTTTACCTCCAAACTAATTTCTCCATTTTTCAATATTATTTTTGCATCCAGCTGCTCTAGCAGATCCCTGCCCAAAAGTGCAGCTGGAGCATTAGGCATATATAAAAATGGATGAATCTCCCATTGCTTTCCCAATTTATACTTTAATGGTTTGCAAAAATATGCTCTTTCAGATTGACCAGTAGCCCCCTTTACCATAACATAATCATTTGTTAGAGGTACAGGACCTTATTCAACACTGACAATGTTGTCCCTGTGTCCACTACAAATTCCACTTCCTTTTCCTTGTTCCCCAGTTTAACTACAACCAGAGGGTCCCCTAGGGTAGGGCCCTCCTGTCCTCCTCAGTCCTCCTTCACATGAGCAACCAGCCTTTCCCCCAACCCCCAATCGCTTTTTCTCTGTTCATCACCCCTTCTTCATTCTGGGCACTGGTTTTTCCAGTGTCCAAATTTCTTGCAAAATGCACATGGATCTTTTCCCACTCGGGGTGGTCCTTGTCTTGGCAGGTCTTGCTCACGTTTCTCCTTTTCTCCCGCCCTTACTACTGCTACTAATTTCTTCATCCCTGGTTTATATCCTCCCTCCCGATTACTAAACACTCTCCATGCTTCATCCAATAGAGTCTCCAAGCCTCAGCTATTTGGGCCCCGGATCTTCTGAAGTTTCCACCTGATATCTCCTGTAGATTGTCCGAAAAATAACTTTATTAGTTGTTGTATTCCTTCATCCAATCCAGAGTCCAGGGTGGTATATCGCCGCATCGTGTCCCAGAGGTGATCCAAAAATTCAGAAGGTGTTTGAGTAGGACCTTGTTTAACAGCATATAAGGCTGACTAATTTATGGTTTTAGGAATTGCTCATTCTAGTCCTTTTACTACAAAGTCTTGGTATCTCTTAAGCTGTGCCCATTCATCGGGTTCATTGGGATCCCACATCGGATCCTGAAGGGGAAACACATCTTTGATATCCTCTTGTGCTGCTGCACAAGTGTCTTCAGCTAAATCCTTGGCTACCTTCAAAAGCAACTGCTTCTCTGTTTCTGTTAAGGCATCAAGCAGTAACTGCATGTCTGCCCAATCAGGTAAATGCTGCTTAGCCATAAACTTCACCCTTTTAGCAACCCCTATTGGGTCATTCCCATAACCCTTAGCAGTCTTTTCCCAAGCCTCCACATCCACTGAGAAAAAGGGGACCTTAATCATCCTTGGTTCCCCATTAGAGGTTATAGCCTGCCTTAAGAGTGCTTGTATGACTCCTTTAGTTTGCTTTCTAGTTGTTTGTGGGGGTGGGTTCAGTCTGGTTTGCCTTCTGGCCCTTGATGCTATCAGACCTTGCAGGGAAGGCTCAGGACTTGGTTCAGATTCATCCCATTCACATCACTACTAGGCAACGGTGGGTAAAGCCTCCATGGTTCCCTTAATTCAGGAGTTGGTGGGGAAACCCCTCCCTCAATTACTGTTTTTCCCAGGGCAGATGAACCAGAAGACAAGTTAGGGGAGGCTAAAGTTGGTGAGGATTCCAATTTTACTCGTTCCTCTACCCTGCCTCCTTCCTGCTTTCTAGGGGGTGGTAAAAGTGCCTCTACTGTCTCTTGTTCTAAGATCTCTGTTGCATGGAGCACGTTCTACAACACTGTTTCAGCTTTTCCCTGTTAGCTTTATTATCCTTCTCAAGAGCCAATACCAGTGGATCAGATGGAGGCCTAATCCCACAATCCCTTTGCCACTCAGGGGGATTTCAAAGGCTGAAAAACATAGCAGCATAAGTCACCTCTTGCCACTTCTATTCCCACCTAAGGAAAAGCATGAACTGTAATAGAGTCTCATAGTCCAGTGTACCATTTGCTGGCCACTTCACTCCTCCATCAAGTCTATAGAGTGGCCACCACTACGTGGAAAGTTTGACAAGTTCCCTTTTAGTTTCACTGCCACCATAGCCCACCAGCTCTTTCCAGTGTGTTAAGATACACCCTAAAGGGCTTCCTCTGGGAATCTCTTTGCTTTCATTTGCCCCCATGTTTAGGACCCTCTTTTCCACAATGTCTTTTGATCTTATCCCAGTTCTTAAATTTCACTTGGTATTCCCTTGGTACAAAAATATACTGGCAACACTCAACTCTAAGAATTTCCACTGCTTTCTTTAATGTTCCTGAAACCCCATTTTCCAACAACTCAAATATTTTACTGCTATCCCGTAACTCTTGACCAATTGCCAACAAAATTCATATAGTTATCTGGGCAGCCTTTTGTTCCTTTTTATAACAGAGAGACAAGTTCCAGTCTTAGGTATTAACCACCTGTACCCTTGCCAGACCCACGAGTCCTGACAGACAGCACACCGAAACACGATCCACAGATCACAGCAGCAATCTTTCCTTGGGCAGGGGAATACCCCTGAACCAGGTTCTCCATTCCTGTGCCTCCTGTTCCTGCTCATATAGTTGTGCTAGCAAACAAAAGGGATAAAACAGCTTGTTAATTAATTTTCTCCTTTTCTCTAAAAAAAGAAAGGGTTAGCAGGCCTTCAAAGGCAGGGTTCAGAGCAGCAGCTGTTAGGGAAAGAACTTGTAGTTCTACAAAAAAGGGGTGGGAAAACTCCTTTTGATTCAATCTAATGAAACCACACCATGTAGTTAGGTACTCCACCCAAGTTGCAGGTTACTAATAATTTATTAAATCAGGTCCTCTGTTAAGCTTTGCTCCAGGTGTATTCCTATTAAAATAAGTTTAAAAATTGGAAGCAACTTTTCATACACTGTAGACAGTGTGCAGCTGAAAGCAAAGCGTATCTCTTGTCATGCTGTAACCAAAGGACAGATGGAAACCTTGCAAAGTATCAGTCAAGTTCTGGCAGAAATTTGACGATTCCACGCTGCACCAAGAGCTGTGTGAGTCACTACTATAACCCATTCCGAAGCTTTTTGGACTGCTAACCAAATTTCTCTCACCCTTTGGTGGAAAATGTTACAGAACACAGAGTTCAGCTGCGTATCTGGGCACCAAAGAAGTCTCTCAGCTACCTCTGCCAGCACTACTTCTGGGCTCTCTGTTTTCTGCATACAACCAAAGCCGCTAAACCGAATTTCCCCTTTCTTGCTGACAACCTGACTCCTAACACTAATAGTTTAGGCTCACAAAAAAGAAACAGACAGGGGTTTTTCACGACCCCAAACACAACAAAAGTTTTAACAAGGTCCTGCTGAAAATCACACAAACTTTGGCCAGGGCACAGCACAAATCCCTCCACAAGAATTGGGGGGGTGGGGGTAAACCATCAGCACTTTAAAATATTACCACACACTCTAGCAACTGCAAACCTCACATACCAATAAAATTATCAAAACACGCGCTCACCAAACTCTCGGGGTTTTACAGGGAGATAAAAAGAGGTATCCCAAGGCTACAAAGTCTGGACTCCCCTCTGGTTACCCAGGAAACAAATGACTGCCTGATCACCAGGACTGTGTCAGGAATAGTTGTGGGCTTTCCATTCACTCTTTTAACTACTAAGGAAACAAATTTAACTCACACAAAGCCTTTTTCACCTGACCATACATCAAATAAAAGTTTACATCCAAAAACACATGCTGTCCAAGCTCACACACAGCCTAATTCCCCTCTAACACAGTCTAAGCACAATACAAACACTTGAAATCAGTCCGCTCTCCCAAACAAAAGTGTCAGTGTTCCTCCACAATCAGGCAGGGATTTCAAAGACCTTTTACAAATTTAAGCTTACAAAACTCCCAAAAACACTTACAAAGGTTAATAACACATGCCAAATCACACAAATGATAATGCTTACAACACAAACTCTCACAAACCACAACAAATACGGTGCATCTACAACCTAAACACACAAAATCACAAAACCACCAAACAAACACAGATCCAATTACAATACACACACACACACACACACACACACACACACAACGCTGGGGGCACAACCAGGATTGTCTGCCACCCACAATGGGACCCTTCGCAGTCCAAAAATTCGGACTAACCACCCAAATGACGAGTCACTGAGGTGCACCTTTAAACTACAAATTGAAACCAGAGCCACCCCTGCTCCAATCCCAATTCACAACACCATAGCCATTGTCTCCACTACGAGACACGGACTACCAGAGCCCTGGTCCCCACTGCGGCACACGGGTTACCAGACCACTGAGGCGGGACGTCTCCCGCGTCCTATTAACTGCTGATATAATAAGGTACCTTTCCCTAAAGAGAAACATACCTTTTGTCCGTGGTTCCAGCAGGACCTGGTCTTTCCCCACGTAGGCAGCAGGATCACAAGATCCTCCTTCCCAGAAATTCCTGGGTGGGTGCCCAGAGGGGTCCCGGACCCCCACTGGCCCCACGGCCAGAGAGTGCAGGATGTCCTGCTGCAGTCACCAAAGTGATTTATTAAAAAAATATGGATATTGATCTAGCACCGATATCCAACTGTGACGGACAAAAACTCTCTAACAGTTTAAAGCTAGAAAGTGTATGTTTATTGCGATGCCGGGTGGCGTGTGGGATAGCTCCCAAATGCACACTGCAATTTACAGGTGATTACAGAGTCCTGTCATCCATACAACTACTGAATACCCAAAATACAAATACATATTCATAATTTTGGTACATCCCATTCCCCGTTTCATAGGCTAATTAGTTCAAAATCTATTAGGCATACGTAGTTTGTTCTTTGAAATGGGTCGGGGTCCCTTTCATGGGAAGGGTCCCAAAATGAGGAAGTAAATGAAGTCTTCCTCATTCTGACCTTACTACCTTTTCAATGCAAATATGACAAATGAACCCTTGGCAGAATTCCCATTCCCTGGCTTCAACTGGTTTCAGAACACAGGAGGCCCACAATTGTCTTATGTTCCTAAAAGCTATCTGTCAGTTTCTATAGTCTTCATTATAAACCCAGCTAACCAAACATTGTGTTTGATTAGCTGGGTTTATAATGAAGACTATAGAATGATTGACAAGCAATCCATTATTAGTTAATTACTAACTCTTACCTTCATCAAGGCCTACCTGTTTATTTTAATTAATTACAATAAAGCTTATCTCTAACTAAAATCTTAGCTCCTCTAAAATGTCTAACTTCCTTAAAGTTTATGTTTCAAATCCAGCCTCTTGCCATGGTGCTCTTGGGTCTTCCTCTTCAAGATGGGGGTCCCACAAGGTGTGGCCATCAGGGGGTGACTTACGGGGTGCAGGTCGTGCTGTCCTGTCTTGGTTTGGAAAGCCAGGTGTCTGCTAAGGAAGGCAGGAACCTCCCCTGAAATGGAAAATGGAAACTCCTTCCCTCTGAATTGTTATAATTCTGAATTAAGGGGCTCTCAGGCAAAGCTATGGGAATTGGAATTCTTTTTTAGCAAAAATTAAAAATACAAAGGCAATAGCAAAAACCAAAAAAAAAAAACCAAAACCACTGACAGAGTCAGAATACAACCTGACACCCTGTGGGTCAGGGTGCTGGCAGCAGTCCCATTGAATGGTGGCTGCAGCCCTCCTGCAGTGACAGGTGTGGCTCTGTTGGAGCAGGGATCCTGGAGAAGGGTGGAGTTTTCCTCTGAAGGTCCAGTGGTGGTGTAGATGGGCCTGGTCTTCCTCTGGGAATCCAGTGGGAAAAGGTTGATCCTCTGGCAATCCAGTGGGAAAAGGCTGCTGCAATGTTCCAAACTCAGATTCTATCCAGGAAGAAATGCTTGGCTCCTCCCGCTGGGCAGAGCATCTCCCAGTGGCATGATGTTATTTTATCAGCCATGCAGTAGCACTCAATGGCCCATTAACAGAAGGTAATTAATAATTAATAATTATTGACAGAAGCTATCTCCTGGATGAAGGATTGGTTGTGGAAGAGATAAACTGCCCAATGAACAGAAGATAAGTGCCCCACCTCTGACAGATGGCAAACAGAACACACACTTAGCTTGCAATCCAGGGCATGTTCTCACTGGCTGCCCCCATTCTCCAGAGTTCATGGTGACCAGGGAGGCTGCAGCTGCCGGTGCCGGGAACAAACGAGACGGGTCTTGGTTTCAGAAGGCTCCAGAATCCATTTCTTACCCCCAAAAGACAGGGCAAAGGCAGGTGCCCCCTCAAACACCTATGAAATGGTGAGACTTTAGAGATCGCTGATCAATGTCATTCATTTAACACAGTTTGGGCTGTTTTTAAGGGATAAAGATGAATCAGAAGAAAATCAAGGCCAAACCAAAAGGACAAGCAGCCAGGTGTGTTCCCAGCATGGATCACAGGGAATGTGGGTCACCAGGGCTGTGCCCAGCGTGGCTCCTGCAGTGGGGGATGGAGCTGGAGCAGCGCACAAAGCTCTTCCCGCACTCGGGGCACTCGCAGGGCTTCCCTCACCGGTGCCTCCGTTGGTGTTGGGTCAAGTTAGAGCTGCTGGAGAAGCTCTTCCCACACTGGGGACATTCGTAGGGCCTCTCCCCGCTGTGGATGCGCCGGTGCCTGACAAGGTGGCAGTTCTGCCTGAATCCCTTCCCGCAGTCGGGACAGCAGAAGGGCCTCTCCTCTGTGTGACTCCAATAGTGCAGGAGGAGATGGGAGTGGGTCCGAAACCCCTTCCCACACTTGGAACACTCGTAGGGCCTCTCCCCAGAGTGGATCTTTTGGTGGACAATCAGGCTGGAATGCTGGCTGAAGCTTTTCCCACACTCCCCACACTTGTAGGGCCTCTCCCCGATGTGGATTCTCTGGTGGCAGATCAGACTGGAGCTCTGGCTGAATCTCTTCCCACACTCTCCACACTCGTAGGGCCGTTCCCCAGTGTGGGTCCTCTGGTGCTGGATCAGATTGGAGCTCTGCCTGAAGCTCTTCCCACATTCCTCACACTCGTGGGGCCTCTCCCCAGTGTGGATGCGCCGGTGCGTGACAAGATGGGAGTTCCGCCTGAAGCCCTGCCCGCAGTCGGGGCAGCGGAAGGGCCTCTCCTCTGTGTGCGTGCGCTGGTGCATGAGGAGATCAGAGCTGGTCTGAAACCTCTTCCTGCACTGATCACACTCGTAGGGCCACTCCCCAGTGTGGGTCCTCTGGTGCCTCATCAGGTTGGAGCTGTGCCTGAAGCTCTTCCCACACTCCTCGCACTTGTGGGGCTTCTCTCCATCAGGAACCTCCTCATGGACCACCAGCTCCGACCTCTGGCTCCAGCTCCGGCCGCCTTCCCGGCCCAGGCTGGCTCTTTCCCCCTCAGATCCCCGCCATCTGCGTTTGCAGCCCCTCCTCGTGTGGCATCTCCGGGGCTTTTCCTCCCCGTTGGGTTCCTGCACCGTGGAGCCGCTCAAAACGGCCTCTGCCACGAGGTTCTGCTGTGCTGGGCTGGGAGATGCAGCAGGAGAGAGAGGCAAAGGGGCACTGACTTCCTCCTCACCTGACTCCATGTCCAGGGACATCTTCCTCTTCCTCACTACCTCACAAGAAGTGACAATGGGAAATCCTGGTTTGGGGAAAACAAGGGATGAGCATGTTGAGTTTGAAGGTCTTTCTGCCCAAGTCAATCTCTACAAGTCACCAGCGACCTAGGCTGCAGAAAACCTCCCAAACACCAAGATTCAGTGCTGAAAAACCCTCCCCAGGAGTTCCCCACCCCTGCTCCCTCCCCTCTGCTCTTTGGGAGTTCCCCCTGTCCCAGCTGCTGGGGTCATGCTTGCATTGGGGGTCCCCCTTCTCCTCGGTGCCCGCCCTCCCCAGCCTGCTGGCAGTCCCAGCAATCCCAAAACCTGCCCCCTCTTCGCTCTGCCCATTCAGGGATGCCGGGCCTTTTTGGGCTCCCTTTTGGGCTCCCTTCTCCCCTCATTCTCTGCTCTGGGCTGCAGGGGCTCCAAGGAGTCCCCCCTGCCCCTCTCCAGCCTCTGCAGGCTCCCGCCAATGGCGGCGCTCCCCCCTCTCTGGGCTCCCCACTTTGGGCTCCTGGGGGACACAGGGCTCTGCTCCTCCAGGCTGCCTCTGCCGCCAGCCGCCACCGCCACCCCCCGATGTCCCCACGAGGGGCCTTTTCCGCTCAGCCTTGCACTTCTTCATTCTCCAAACATCCCCCCAAAAAAATCCCAGCCCAGGGACCCCCCGGGATATCTGGGCCGAGCTCCCCCTCCCCGCTCACCTGCGCCATGGGGGCGATGATCCCACAGGTGGGGGCTGCGAATGCACGGAGGGCTCGACCGCGTGCTTCCTGCTGCTCAGCCTCGATCCGCCTCTGTCCCTCCTCTTCCTCTTCCTGCCCCTTCTCCTATTCCATCCCCCGCTTCCTCCTAATCCTTCGCCTCCCTAACCACACCTCCTTCTCCTTCTGTGGCTGCTCTCTCTCCGCCTTCCCCCTCCTCTTCCATCTCCCCCCCCACCCTCTCGCCTCCTCCTCCTTCATCCCTCCCCTTCCCTCCCTCCTCCTCCTCCCGCAGCAGCAGCGACACCCTCGCTGCCCCGTTCCCGGAGCCCTCGCAGCCCGCGGCAGGAGCGGGGCTGGAGCCGGCACAGCTCGGCACGGGCAGCGCGGGGCTCTCGGCTGCTCCCGGCCGCTGCGGAGAAGGGGGGAAGCCGGCCCGGGCAAAAGGAGAGGCAAACTGCGACAACTGGGGGCCCCACATCCAAACTGGGCCCTGCTGGGGAGCCTGCCTGGGCACTGCCAGCCCTTGGGGCTCCTCTCGGCACAGCCGGGAGGGGGGAACGCACAGAGGGCTGCGGGATCCCAGCGCTGGCAGCACTGCCAGGGACTGGGCTCTGCTGGCATCATACTGGGAGTGACTGGGACTCTACTGGGTTTGTTCTGGGATCATACTGGAATCATACTCGGACTGTACTGGGTTTGCACTGATATCATTCTGGGATCATACTGGGAGTGAGCAGGAGCCTGCAGAGGCAATTGAGACCATGGTAGGGGCAAATGAGATCTACTGGGAGTGACTGGCATTATGCTGAGGGTGACTGGGAGCAGCTGGGAGCAACTGGGATCATGCCAGGAGCAACTGGGAGTGGCTGGCTGTGTGCTGGGAGGGATTGGAAACAACTGGGCTTCTACTGGGATCAACTGGGGTCATGCTGGAGGTGACTGGGATCATCCTGGCAGTGAGTGCCACTGCACTGAGGCTGACTGGGAGTGCTTGGCAGCAAATGGGATCATACTGGGGAATAATGGGAGGGACTGGCAACATGCTGGAGGGACCTGACATACACTGGGAGATACTGGGAGTGACTGGAACAAAAGGGAGGGTGAAAGAGAGCCACTGGAACCATGTGGAGCACAACTGGTTCATACTGGCAGGGACTGGGAGCACACTGGGCTCATCTCTGGATCATACTGGGAGGGACTGGACTAATACTGGGAGAATCTGAGAGTGACTGGGAACACACCCTGCACATCATCCCCCATAATGGCCTGACTGGGAGCAACTGGGATTATACTGGGACCACACTGGGAGTGCTGGCATGTGACTAGGATCCAACTGGAGCTTCCTGGGATCATATTGGGGTTGAAAGGGAGTGACTGGGATCACACTTTGGGCTACTGGGAGCACCTGAGAGAAACTGGGATCATGCTGCAAGCAAACTGGAGGAACTGGGCAGGACTGGATGCATGCTGGAGGCAGCTGGGATATTCTGGGCATGACTGGGGGATCACACTGGGAGAACTGACACCTTCCTGGGGCCACTGGCAGCGCCGGGAAATGACTACAGACATGCTGGGAAATGTTGGGGGGTTTTGTGGATTTTGGGGGGGCTTTGGATTTTGGGGGTTTTATTGGCACTTTGGGGGGGTGTTTTTCTGGGGATGTTTGGGGGTTTATTGAATTTTTTTTTTAGTTTTTTTTTAATTTGGGAGATTTTACTGAGATTTTGTTGGGGTCTTTTTGGGATTCTCATAAATTCTGGGAGTTTTATTGGGATTTCTAGGAGATTTTGAGGCATTTCACTGGAATTGTGGGGATTTTAGTGGGATTCATTGGGGATTTGAGGTTTTTTTGAGAGTTTTGGTAGGCTTTTTGGGGTTTTGTGGGGTTTTTTCGTTGTTGTCATGATTTCTTTGGGTCTTCGGGTGAGGTTCTGTGGGATTTTTATGGTTTTTGGGACATTTTTGGGGAGGTTAGCAGGGTTTCATCGGGATTTTGGGCGTTAATGGGATTTCAAAAGACTTTGTAGGCTTTTATTGGGATTCTAGGGTGTTCTAATGGGATTTTGTGAGATTTATTTCAGATTTCATGAGTTTTATTGGGACTTTTGGGGCTTTTAAGGAGATTTTGATGCCTCTCAGCCCTTCTGCAAACCCTGGGAAAACACCAAAGGCCCCAGACTCCCAAATCCCCCACAAATTCCACTAAAAATCCTAAATTCCTCAAGAAATTACAATAGGATCCTCCAAAACCCCAGAGAATCCCACAAAATCCCAGTGAAACTCACCAAAACTAAAAAAAAACTCCCCAAAATTTCACTAAACCCCCTGAAAAACCAACCCCCTCAAGCCCAATAAAATCCCCCAACATCCAAAACTCCCCAAATCCACAAAACCCCCAAAATCCCATAACCCCCCAAAACACAAGGTTTTGGCTTTGGTTTGGTTTCTCTCCAAGACCTCTATAATTCCCCCTGAACTTCCATCAAATACCCAATAAAGCCCTAAAAAAGCCCCAAGATAATCCCCAAAACACTCCCAAAATTGCATTAAAATTGCCCCAAATCCCAAAATTCCCCCCAAAAATGCCCCCCAGAACCCCCCAGACTCTCTGGGGCCGTCCTGGATCAGGGGCACCGGCCGGTGGAACAGGAGCCACCTCAGGGGCCCTCGGAGCTCTGTGGGGAGGGGGCACCATGGGAGACCCCCAGAAACGGGAGGGGGGGGTGGAACCCCTGTTGTGCCCCCTCGCCCCGAAACCCCCAGACCCCGGTTCAGGGGGGGCCTGGGACCCCCCGGGACCCCCAAATCTCCCCCGGGACCCCTCTGGGAGCCCCAAACCCCCCCAAGGTTGGCCCAGGATCACCCTGGACCCCCAAAACCTTCCCGGGACCCTCAGACCCCCCAGTTCCCCACAAAATTGACCCCAGACCCACCTGAGACCCCCTCAAATCCATCAGACTGCCCCAAATCCCCCCCAAACCCTGGGAAATCCCCTCACACTCCGCTAAAGCCCCCCAGATGCACCTCAGAAGCCCCCAGAGCTCCACAGCTCCTCTCACAATCCCCCAAAATCCCCTCAGACCCTCCCAATTCCCCTCAGATCCCCCTAAACCCACCTGAGAACGCTCCAGACCCTCTCAAGCTGCCCCCAAAGATCCCCAAAGCCCCTCAGACCCACCAAAGCCCCCTCAGACCCCCTCACTCCCCCCAAACCCACCGCACACCCCCCTATTTCCCGTCAATCTCCCCAAAATCCCCAATTTCTCCTCAGACCGCCCCAAACCCCCCCAGTTTCCCCTCAGCGCCTTCCTCAGCCGCGCTCGCCTCTGAATCTCCCGCCTCCGCCGCGTGCACGGGCTCCCCAGCCAATAGCGGCGCGCCCCGCCCCGAACCAGCCAATGAGGGCGCGGCTCCCCTCAGCAGCGCCCGCCTCCCCGCGCCGCTGCAGCCAATCAGAGGCGAGCCGCAGCGGCGGTGGCGGTGCCGGGCGCTGCAGAGAGCGGGGGCGGCGCTGGGAGCGGCCGGAGCGCTCCGGGAGCTGCTGAGGCGGCCGGGACAGGGCCGGGAGCGGCTGAGAGGGGATCGGGGGGGCGTGGGAGGGTCCGGGGGGGCTTTGGGGAGGGTTCCGGGGTGTGGGGCGGGGTCTGGGGAGGGGTCTTGGCTGGGGGATCGTGAGGTGTCAGGGAGGGTCTGGGGAGGGGTCCTGGGGCACTGTGGGGGGATCTGGGGGTGGGGAGGGGTTCTGAGAGGGGTCTCGAGGGGGGTCCTGGGGGTGCTGGGGGGACTTTGGGGTTCCAGGGTGGTCCTGGGCCAACCTTGGGGGCTTTTCAGGAGGATTTGGGGTTCCCGGAGGAGATTTGGGGATCCTGGGGGTTCCCAGCCCCCCTCCCGTTTCTGGGGGTCTCCCATGGTGCCCCCTCCCCACAGAGCTCCGAGGGCCCCTGAGGTGGCTCCTGTTCCACCGGCCGGTGCCCCTGATCCAGGACGGCCCCAGAGAGTCTGGGGGGATCTGGGGGCATTTTGGGGGGAATTTTGGGGTTTGGGGCATTTGGGGGCAATTTTAATGCAATTTTGGGAGTGTTTTGGGGATTATCTTGGGGCTTTTTAGGGCTTTATTGGGTATTTGATGGAAGTTCAGGGGGAATTATAGAGGTTTTGGAGAGAATTATTGTGTTTCGGGGGGGTTATGGGATTTTGGGGGTTTTGTAGATTTGGGGAGTTTTGGATTTTGGGTGATTTTATTGGGGTTGAGGGGGTTGATTTTTGAGGGGGTTTAGTGAAATTTTGGGGAGGTTTTTGAGTTTTGGTGTGTTTCACGGGGATTTTGTGGGATTCTCTGGGGTTTTGGAGGATCCTGTTGTAATTTCTTGGAAATTTTGGGATTTTTAGTGGAATTTCTGGGGCATTTGGGCGTCTGGGGTCTTTGGGGTTGTCCCAGGGTTTGCGGAAGGGCTGAGAGGCATCAAAATCTCCTTAATCTCCTTTAAAGCTCCAAAAGTCCCAATAAAACTCATGGAATCCGAAATAAATCTCACAAAATCCCATTAGAACACCCTAGAATCCCAATAAAAGCCCACAAAGTCTTTTGAAATCCCAAGAACCCCCAAAATCCTGATGAAACCCCACAAATCCCCCCAAAAATGTCCCCTAAAAAATCTTGCAAAATCTCCCCAAAGACCCAAAGAAATCAGAGCAACACCCAAAAAACCTCACAAAACTCCCCTAAATCCCACCAAAACATCCAAAAAACCCCAAACTGCCAAAAAACCCAAATCCCAAATAAATCCCACTAAATGCCTCCACAATTCCAATAAACACCTCAAAATCTCCTAAAAATCCCAATAAAACCCCCAGAATTTATGAAAATCGCAAAAACTGCAAACAAAATACCAGTAAAACCTTCCAAAATACAAAAAAACCCCCAAAATTTTCAATAAATCCCCAATCCCCTCAAAAAAACACCTCTCCAAAAGCACCAATAAAACCCCCAAAATCCAAACACCCCCAAAATCCACAAAACCCCCCAACATTTCCCAGCATGTCTGCAGTCATTTCCAGGCGCCGCCAGTGGCCCCAGGAAGGTGTCAGTTCTCCCAGTGTGATCCCCCAGTCATGCCCAGAATATCCCAGCTGCCTCCAGCATGCATCCAGTCCTGCCCAGTTCCTCCAGTTTGCTTGCAGCATGATCCCAGTTTCTCTCAGGTGCTCCCAGTAGGCCAAAGTGTGATCCCAGTCACTCCCTTTCAACCCCAATATGATCCCAGCAAGCTCCAGCTGGATCCCAGTCACATGCCAGCCCTCCCAGTGTGCTCCCAGTATAATCCCAGTTGCTCCCAGTCAGGCCCAGTATGGGGGATGATGTGCAGGGTGTGTTCCCAGTCGCTCTCAGATTCTCCCAGTATCAGTCCAGTCCCTCCCAGTATGATCCAGAGATGAGCCCAGTGTGCTCCCAGTCCCTGCCAGTATGAACCAGTTGTGCTCCACATGGTTCCAGTTGCTCTCTTTCATCCTCCCTTTTGTTCCAGTCACTCCCAGTTCCTTCCAGTATGATCCCATTTGCTGCCAAGCACTCCCAGTCAGCCTCAGTGCAGTGGCACTCACTGCCAGGATGATCCCAGTCACCTCCAGCGTGATCCCAGTTGATCCCAGTATAAGCCCAGTTTGTTCCAGTGACCACCAGCATGTTCCCAGTCACTCCCAGTTCCTCCCAGTTGGGTTTTTTGGGGGGATGTTTGGAGAATGAAGAAGTGCAAGGCTGAGCGGAAAAGGCCCCTCGGGGGGACATCGGGGGGTGGCGGTGGCGGCTGGCGGCAGAGGCAGCCTGGAGGAGCAGAGCCCTGTGTCCCCCAGGAGCCCAAAGTGGGGAGCCCAGAGAGGGGGGAGCGCCGCCATGGGCGGGAGCCTGCAGAGGCTGGAGAGGGGCAGGGGGGACTCCTTGGAGCCCCTGCAGCCCAGAGCAGAGAATGAGGGGAGAAGGGAGCCCAAAAAGCCCCGGCAGCCCTGAATGGGGAGCGAAGAGGGGGCAGCTTTTGGGATTGCTGGGACTGCCAGCAGGCTGGGGAGGGCGGGCACCGAGGAGAAGGGGGACCCCCAATGCAAGCGTGACCCCAGCAGCTGGGACAGGGGAGTCCCGGAACACCAGAGGGGAGGGAGCAGGGACAGGGAACTCCTGGGGAGGGTTTTTCCGGGCTGACTCGTGGTGTTTGGGAGGTTTTTCTGGAGCCTAGGTCGCTGGTGACTTGTTGAGAGTGACTTGGGCAGAGGGACCTTCAAACTCAATGTGCTCATCCTTTGTTTTCCTCAAACCAGGATTTCCATTGCCAACCCCCATTGAGGCTGTGAGGAAAATGCCCCAGAACATGCAAGCAGGTGAGGAGGAAGTCAGTGCCCCTTTCCCCTCTCTCCTGCTCCATCTCCCAGCCCAGCAGGGCCCCGGCTGCAGGACAGCCTGGGGGCATCTCCTTGCCCTTGCCTGTGGCCCGGAGGCAAATGCCATCCTGTCCTTGTCCTTCCTCCCCCAGAGCAGGAGCTGAGGATGGAGAGCAGGGAGGACAAATCCCCGCGGCAGAACCTCGTGGCAGAGGCCGTTTTGAACGGCTCCACGGCGCAGGAACCCAACGGGGAGGAAAAGCCCCGGAGATGCCGCACGAGGAGGGGCTGCAAACGCAGCCCAGGTTGCTCTGAGGAGTAAAGATCCACCCTGTGCTAGGAAGGTGGACAGAGCTTCAGCCAGAGCTTGGAGCTGGTGGTCCATGAGGAGGTTCCTGATGGGGAGAAGCCTCACAGGTGCTTGGAGTGTGGGAAGAGCTTCTGGTGGATCACCAGCCTGATCGTGCACCAGAGGAGCCACACTGGGGAACGGCCCTACGAGTGTGGGGAGTGTGGGAAAGGCTTCAGGTGCAGCTCTGAGCTCATCACTCACTAACACATCCATACCGGGGAGAGGCCCTATGACTGTCCCGAGTGTCAGAAGAGGTTTCAGACCAGCTCCAGTCTCCTCCAGCATCAATGGATTCACACAGAGGAGTGGCCCTTCCGCTGCCCGGACTGCAGGAAGGGCTTCAACTGCAACTCAAACTTCGCCAGGCACCGGTGCATCCACAGCGGGGAGAGGCCCTACGAGTGTCCCCAGTGTGGGAAGAGCTTTACCCACAGCTCTAACTTGACCAAACACCAACAGAGTCACCAGTAAGGGAAGTCCTGCAAGTGCCCTGAGTGTGGGAAGAGCCTCGTGTGCTGCTCCAGCTTCATCCCCCATTGGAGAACCCGCATTGGGAAGAGACTTGCTGATCCATGTTCCCTGTGATCCATGGTGGGAAGACACTTGTCACTTTTCCTGCCCCTGCTAATGACCTGATGTGGGATTGAAGAACAAGAGGGTCTGGCCAGAGCCGTGTCATTACACTCACTCCCACCTCAGGTCATTGCCAGGGGCAGGAAAGGGACTCTCTCTCTCTCCCTGAGGAGAAAGGTGTCCTTTTTCCAGGCAGGAGGAAATACGTGGCCAGGAAGAGCCACTCAGTGGTGATGTTGTAGTTTTCCCTGTAAATAGTTTTTCTTATCCCTTCTGTTATCAATATTGCTTTTTTTCCTGTTTGTTCCTTATCTCATTGCTGTTCCCAGTAAATTGTTCTTATCCCAGCCTGGGATCTTTGCCTTTTTTTCTTTCCATGGGAGGCGGGAGGGCAGCGAGCAGCAGCACGGTTTTAGAGGGAGCAGGAAATTGGGGAATCCCATTCCTGAACCCTGGCCCATGGAAACCGAGCATCCCAGCTGGTCCCAGCCCTGCTGGCCATGGCAACAGCCTTGGGAGCGGGTCCCTGGCTGGGGCTGTGGGAACCTCTTCCCTCTGGTGCCCAGGGACAGGACTGGAGGGAACGGCTGCAGCTGAGTCGGGGCAGGCTCAGGCTGGATCTCAGGAAAAGGTTTTTCCCCAGAGGCTGCTGGGGCAGTGCCCAGGCTCCCCAGGGAAGGCTCCCAGCTCCAGGGCTCTCTGAGCTCCTGCAGCGTTTGGACAGCGCTGCCAGGCCCAGGCTGGCATTGTTGGGGTGTCCTGTGCAGGGCCAGCAGTTGGACTCCAGGATCCTGATGGGTCCCTCCCAGCTCAGCCAGTTCTGTGGATCTGGGATCCCGTGACCCTGGGGATGGGGCTGCCAATGGTTGCCATGGCAACGGGCTCTGGCTGCAGGCCTGAGCTGGTGTCCATGGCACCCACCCCTGGCATGGGGTCTGCATGGAGCTGCCGAGGGACTGAGCATGGCAACAGGGGGCTGGGGATGGTTGCCATGGAAACTGACCATAGCAGCAGGGGGCTGGGGATGGTTGCCATGGAAACTGACCATAGCAACAGGGGGCTGGGGATGGTTGCTATGGAAACTGAGCACAGCAACAGGGGGCTGAGGATGGTTGCCTGCCAAGGATCACATTTGTCACAGGCACTCAGAAGGATTCCATGGGGACTTTCCAAGAGTCTCCAGGCTGTTCAAGAGCTGGAATGTCACAGGCAGAGACAGGGGCTCCATGGACACCTCCCAGGGGTTTCTGGGGATGGTAAAGGGCCGTGTGCTCAGAGGCAGTCACAGCCATTCCATGGTGACATCCCATGGCACCTGGGGCTGCAAAGGCACCGATCTGTCACAGGCACTGACGGGGGCTCCACGGTGACATCCCAGGAGTCCCCAGGCTGCCAAAGAGCCGGGATGTCCCAGACACTCCCAGGGGTTCCTGTCATGGGCACAGTGGCAGCTTCAGGCAAAAGCTTTATTTCTTTATTGGAGAAACTCCTGCAGATTCATGAGATGGAGAAATGACACCCAACAGCCACCATGGATCCTCAAACCCCTGCAGGGCCCCTAGACTTCCAAAATTTATTTTAGTACAGGAGAGTGGGAGTGGCTGGATCCAATCCCAGCCCCAGACTTTGTCAAAGGTGTAAAAGATTGGACAGGTAGAATTGAACCTTAATGCAATTTGTCCCACAGGATTATCGATGGAATTCTAGATAAATTTATATAAATACAGCTCTGATTGATTCTGATCATGATTTGACAGAATGGTTTGTTTACACCACAGATTAAATTTTTAAAAAGATAGTTATTTACTCCACAGTACAGGAGATATAACAATTATTAGAATATAGTGATCTAGGAAGCAATTTTGATGTCAACAGAGTCTTGCTGGAGTTGTTGGAGCCCCTGGCAGTTCCTCCTGCTCCAGCAGGAACTGCCTTTCCTGTGCCAGGAGCAGGGCAGGTACCACTGCAGGAAAAGCCCCAGGCCAGCCCCAGCACAGGGAAGGGCTCGGGCACAAGGGCAGAGTGCCGTGCTGGCAGCTGTGCCAGGCAGAGCCTGAGGCACCAAAGGCACCTTGGCAGCAGCAGCTGCTTGCAGGGCATGGCCAGAAGCCTCCCTTGGCAGCCCGGCCTGGTGGCCAGCACTGCAGAGCTGCTGCCTCAGGGCTCATTTCTGCCTGGGCTCTGAAAAGCCACTTCTGCTCCAGGAGCCTGCCTGGGAAGCCATTGGCCCCAGCACCTTGGGGACAAGATATTTATGACAAAACTCTTCATGCCAGCAGAGACAAGGCAGGGGCAGAGGAAAGGGCAGAGCCAGGCCCAGGGGACAGGGCTGCCATGGTGATGGCTGTGAGGTCACTGCCCTGCAGCAGCCTGGCTGCCCTCAGCAGACATTCTGGCCAGAAGCGTTGTGAGGGCACCCAGCACATCAGAGAACCCACACAACAGGAATTCTGTTCTTGGGGAGGGGAAAGGGTTTCTCTGTGTCAGGCTGCACAAAACTCCTGCTCTTGGACAATTCTCTGGAAAAACAGTTGCAGTTTTGGGCCACTCTCATCATTGTAAAATATTTCCTCCTTTTAACAAATGTAAATCCACCCTCATTCAGTTGAAAGATGTTGGCCCTCATCCTGTCACTGCAAGATTTGGGAGAAAATAACTTTGACCACTATTTTTCCATTTTCACAGACCTTGGAGAAGACTGAAAAATCTCCCAAGATGGGGTTTGGAGGCCTCATCACATAACCAGCAGGGAGAGGCTGATGGCTCTGGGCTCAGTGGTGTTGAGACTGAGGACAGAACAGGAGTAGTCCGGGAGGGAGTGAAGGATGGTATCAGAGAGGAGTTTTTCTTGTAAAAAGCAGCTAGAGAAAGAAATAATGGCACCAAGGGTGTGGAGTGCCCCTGCCCCATGAGGTAGGGATTCTACCCAGACAGACACCATTGGGCGAGGGGTGTAATTGAAAGCAGATTCCACCCCTCCACCCTGTGGGGTGTGCCTCTGCAATCCCGGGAAAAGACACTCCACCCCATCTGGTCAAATAAGGAATGGCCCCAGAATGTTCTTCCTTTTCTGTACCCTCATTGGTTTAAATTCTACTGCAATGTCTCCAGCTTAGATTTTTTTTTTGGTTGTCCTCCTTGATCCACCCATTTCCAGTCCCCTGCTCCTTCTGCTATTAGACCCTGACCCTAAACTTCACCTCTAAACCCATGACCCCATCCCCTTCATTTCTTCTCTTGGTTCCCTGGCACAATAAAGGATCCTGGGTTTTGCTAAACAAGATCCATCCTGTTGCCTTCCTTTCCCTGTTGGTCATCGGTGCCTGCCTGAGGTCTGAGACTCTGGGCCCGGAGGGAATTGTTGCGCCCCTCACTGTGGTGGAACACAACACAGGGGCAGCTGGGGAGGCCCAGACTGGACATGAGGAGAAAGGAATTTCCCTGCCAGGGCAGGGCTGTGATGCAACACATCCCCCAGAAGAAGCCTGGAGCAGCCCAAGGCTTTGTGTGGGCAGGCAGAGGCAGGCAGGAGGCAGAGCTGTCAGCAAAGGAAGGGGCCAGCCAGGTGGGGCAGCCGGGGGATGACGACAGCCTGCAGGGACAGAGGCACAGGTTTGCTCAGCATCAGAAACACCTTTTCCTTGCTTGTCCCCAGCTGTCATCACTGCCTCCAGTGTTCTGCTGTACCTGGAACATGGGGATACTTTTTTGGTCCTGTTCCTCAAAAGGATTTATTTTAAGTATGAGAAACTTCAGTGTTTCACTCCCTTTTGAGTCTCTGAGAAGTTTTTTGAGCACACTCCGAGGGACTGAGTCTGATACAAAGAGCAGCAAAGCCCCAGAGGGTGATTAAAGTCCTGGTGCTGTGTCTGTGCTGCTGAGCTGTGCCGGGCTCCTGGCCCAGAGGCAGCTCCTGGCAAGGGCAGCGCTGCAGAGAGACAGCTCTGGCCAGGAGCAGCTCCTGGGCACAGCCCAGCAGGGCTGGGGCACTGCCAGGGCAGCTCAGGGACACCAGCAGGGCACAGACAGAGCTGACAGGGGCTCAGCACTGGCAGGGGCTGGGGGATGTCCCAGAGGGGGCTGTGTCACAGCGGCACCTCTGTGGCTGTGTCCTAGAGGCACAGAGCAGCTGTGATGTCAGCAAGGGGCTGTGTGACAGCACAGAGTGGGCTGTGTGAGGTCACAGGTTGGGCTATGACATCACAGTTTGTTGTGTGAGGTCACTGGGCAGCTCCAGCATCATAGAGGGGATTGTGTGACATCACAGAGCAGGCTGTGACATCATGGCATGGCAGTATGACATCATAGAGCAGATTGTGAGGTCAAAGTATGTGCTGTGACATTACAGAGTGGCAGCATGACATCACAGAGAGGGTTTTGTGACATCACTGAGGGTGTTGTGACATCACTGACGGTGTTGTGACATCACAGAACTGTCTGTTATGTCACAGAGTGGGATATGAGGCCATGGAGCAGAGTCTGCCATCATGGAGGGTGGCCCTCTGACATCAGAGAGTGGGTTGTGACAGCACCGGGTGATGGTGCAACATCATAGAGCCAGGTGTGACATCACAGAACAGACTGTGACATCACATGGTAACTTTGTGACATCACCAAATCTTCCGTGACATCACAGAGCAGCTTTATGATATCAGAAACTTATATCCCAGCACTGGCCCTGTGATATCGTGAAAGGGCTTTGTGACATCACAGAGCAGTTGTGTGTGTCATCACTGAGTTGCCTGTGACATCATAGAGTAGGCTCTGTGACATCATAGACTGAACATCATAAAATGGAATCGGCCATCACAGGGTAACTGTGTGACATCACAGACGGGATGTGACATCACAGAATGGCTGTGTGACATGCCAGGGTAGGTTGTGTAATATCATAACATTAAACATGACATCATAATGTGGGCTGGGACATCACAAATGGGCTGTGTGACATCACAGGGGCTGTGTGAGGTCACTGGGGAGGTCACTCTGCCCCGGCCCCCCCTCACAGTTCCCCCAGAGCAGTCCAACCCTGCTCGTGCACAGTGGGGTCCCCTGTCCCCCCGGGTTCCCCCGCCCCCGGCGCCGCAGCCTCCCCCAGAGGATGTTCCACGAGATCGACCCCAGAGCCTGACACGAGGACGGGGGCTGGGGCTGTGGGGGTGGGACAGGGGGACAGGGACCCCCAACAGTATCCCTGTGTCCCCCAGGGCCAGAGCCTGGGCCAGGGGTCCTTCACCCTGTTACGAATGAGGGCTTGAGAGTGCTGAGAAAATCCCCAGCAAGGGATCAGCAAAAACCAGATTTAATATTAAGCAACATCACCACAAAGTTCCTTGGCAAGAGTCACTCTGCTCCTGACTGGACACTTCAGGCACAACAAGGAAACAAAGCAACTAAAAAACCAAACAAAATCCAGGCAATCAAACCAGAAGTGAACTGAGAACTGTTCCTGTATGTGATACAAGGACAAGGATATCCTTGCCTTGTGAGGGCAAGGATAAAAGGAATACGACCCAAAAGCTTACAGAGCTCAAACTTAAAAAGACTTAACTTATATCTTAACCTACTGATCCCTTCAACTTTACAATATAGGAAAAGAACAGAGCTTAATAGTATTTAACCTAACTTGTAACCCTTGACTTAGCAATTTAACAGAAGAATAACACTCAACAGTATTTAACTCAGCTTATTACTTATATTAAGCATAAGAACTTAGCATAAGAACAACTCCTAGCAGCATTTAACTTGGGTTATTCCTCATGACTTAACCTCACTTACAGGCCTGACTGACTCAGCTATCCATGGCACTCCAACCCCTCCGAGAGCAGCATTTCTGCCACATCTCCCCAGCACAGGCACTCCTGTGTGCACACAGACACAAAGAGGCAGTGCAAGGCACCTGTGAGAAATTCCCCTGAGGGCAGGAAATGCTCCCTGTGGATGCTTTGGCATCTCCCCAGCGGGTGAAGGGTTGAGCCTGGAGGAGTTGGGGGGATTGGCCCAGGCTCCCTCGTTGTTCAGGATCCCCGAGTGCAGCAAACGGGAGAGTTCCCGGCTGGGAGAGGCCCCACTCAGAGGGAGTCGCTGGCCCAGGAGAGCTCCAAGGGGCTCCTTTTGCAGCGCTGTTTGTAGGGCCCCAAGAGAGGGGCTGCAGTCACAGCAATGGTTCATCCTGGCCACACTTGGCATCAACAGCTTTCTTTGGCACTGTGAGAACAGGGATGTTGTGCCACTGAGGGAACAAAACCAGTTCCCAGGGCTGCTCCTGATGAAACCAGGATCTGGTTGGGCACAGCAGTGCCTGGGGCAGACAGTGTTTGTGCTGAGCTGCAGAGGAGCTGAGCCCAGGGGCTGTTGGCCAAGGCCGAGGCCCAAGGAGCATTTGTGAGCTGGCAGGGCAGCCTGAGAAGGGGAGGGGGGAATGCAGCAGCACAGGGCCCATGGAAGCAAGGGACCATGGTGACACTGTGGGGCCCTGTGAGACCAAGGGGCCATTCTGACACTGTGGGGCCCTGTGAGACCAAGGGACCATGGTGACACTGTGGGGCCCTGTGAGACCAAGGGACCATTCTGACACTGTGGGGCCCTGTGAGACCAAGGGGCCATTCTGACACTGTGGGGCCTCATGGAATCAATGGGCCAAGTTAATGCACTGAGAAGTGTTTTTTGTGAATTGAATATCTCTTGTTGGTATTTCTCCAGTGCATCCAACTCAAAGTACAGAAACAATTCTAATTACTTTTTAATGTCTTATTGAGACATTTGATTAATTTTTGTAGGGATGAGTGTCTGGGCTTGTCTGTCCTGCTTGGCATAGCCCAGGCAGGGCTTTCCCAGCCACATTCCACACTCCATTTCCCAGCTGGAGCCACTGGTGCCTCTGAGTTCTGCTGGCCCAGCCCCAGGGATGCTCTCCTTGTCTGCCCATTCCCCCATGGTCCATAGGCAGGGATGGCCTCAGTGGGGGCTTCTGACATCCTCAGAAACTTGCAGAGGCTCCTGCTGAATTTTACTGCTCCAGAGGCTGGAAGGCTATTCTAACTGAAGGTATCATATTTAAAAATACCATGAGAAAAGATTTTTAGGTCCTGTTTTGGTTTTTCTTCCTGTTAACACATGGATATGTGCAATTTCCAATTGACACTGAATCCGAGTACCTCCTCATGCAGTTTGAATAGATTTGAAAATCAAGACCCTTCATGGCTGACAATCAATCAGACTCTGTCCTTACCCCCACGCCACCATTTCCCCCATCCAAGCCCTGGCACTCAGAGCAGCCTCGTGCAAATCTGAGCTCTCTCCAGCCCAGACTGCACCTGTAGGTTTCAGCTCCTTGGCTCCAACTCCCACCTGCTTTCCTTGGAGAAGGAGCTGCCCGAGACACAGAGGGATGTTCATTTATTGTCAGCCAACAAAGCCAAGGGAAATCACAGCTCCATCCAATGCAAAAGTCATTCTTCTCCCTGGCTCTGCCCTGCCCCTGATCCCCGCAGCCTGTCCTGTTTCCTTCATCCCTCCAGTGCCAGGGACTTTCTGGGAAAAGGAAGCTGTGCTCTGGCTATGGAGGGAGGTCCAAGAGCAGCCACTGGAGTGGGAACCACAACTCATCAGGTTTTTGAAGGATGAGGAACTGGTAAGACTCTGTCCTGGTTTAGGGCAAATTTGGAAGAAATCCTCCAAAAGGGCCCCCCCAGAAAGCAAACTCACATGGCCCCTCTCCCCAACTCTTTTGGGAAGAATTTCCTCAGAGAGAAGTGGAAAAACCTGTTTATTTAACAGGCAAAGGGCTCCCCAGCACAAAAAACGAACAATACCACAGGACAAAACTCATTTGTCGCTCTGAAGAGATGACAAATTCAGAAAGTCTCTCAGGTGGCTGGTCGCTCTGTTATCAGTCCCTCTGGCACTGGGAAAGGCTGCTGCCCAGAGTAGGCCCTGGCAGGCTACAAAGTGCGAGCTCTCGCTGTTCCCCCGGGTCCCAGTCTGGAGCAGGTTTGAACAGTTCCAAAAAAAGGGAATGAAAACCAGTGCAGGGAAAACTTCTCTGCCTCAGCTAGCAAAACTAACTAAAAAACAACAGAGCACCATGTTCTGTCCCGTCCGTGCCCAGACACCACAGTGCAGGAGTGACAGCAGGCTGATAACAAACTCCATGCTGCTTCTTCTCCCTGCCTTTGCTCTCAGAGTCAGGCTTGCAGGCACAGAATATAATATCCAGCATCAACAGAACACACAACTGGGGATAAAAGCATCATAACATCACCCTAGGACACTTATATGCTTATTCTAGGAAGACTAGTAATGTTTTACTGCAATGATTTGGCTAATCATCACATAAACAAATTTATATATTTTAAATATCTCTTGCTTGCAGGAGTCTGATGCAATTTTCTCTTTTCTGGTAAACCCATCTGTTGTATTTGCAGGGTTCTCAGACAAAGAAAGGAATGATGATTCTGACTCCATGTACTCAGAAGGCTAATTTATTATTTTATGATACTGCATTATATTAAAGAATGCTATACTAAACTATACCAAAGAATACAGAAAGGATGCAGACAAAAGGCTAAAAGAGAATAATGAAAAGTCATTACTCTCTCCAGAGCCTGGACACAGCTTGACCCTGATTGGCTATTGAGTCAAAACAATTCGCATGAAACCAATGAAACAATCATCTGTTGGATAAACAATCTCCAACCACATTCCAAAGCAGCAAAACGGAGGAGAAGCAAATGAGATAATACTGTTTTCCTCTGAGGCTTCTCAGCTTCCCAGGAGAAGAATCCTGGGCAAAGGGATTTTTCCAGAACATATGTCTGTGACACCCATCTATTTTAATCTTCTTGCAATCTTCAAAGCTGTTTGTTCTTGCCAAGGTGTCCTGTTATCAAATCTCTTATGCTAAAAATGGGCCAAAGTCCATCATCTGTCTTGTGTATCCTAATAGTAAAGATCTTCTGCAGCAATTCTGCCACTTCAAGAATTCTTTCAATTGCCAGATACTGGCTTTCTTTTTCACCACTTCTTATTTTTCTATAAATACTAAGCTGCTAATATATAACTTCACATGCTATTTTTCCATAGCAGCTTGATAGAATCCCAGGAGCTGATTCTCAAGAACAGCTTAGTTCCATCTTCCTAATTCAGCTGTTAATCAATAACAGATACAAACCACATTCTGGCAACTCTCTAGAGTACAAGCTTATTAAAAATACACCTATCAGGATAACTTGATTCCCCCCAGATCCTTAGAGGTAATAATACACAGGCTGTGATGCAGGCAAAGAAAGTGTGGCAATAGATCATCTTTTTCCACCATCTTATGTAAAACTTATTTATTAAGTGTTCATACAGTATGTCAGTTAGACACCAAAAGAGAAAACCTGCATCAGCAGCAGCTGAAAACAAAGCTAGGATCTAAGTTGACACATTTCAAAATTTAATTTCTGGGCTTTAAAAGTCATTTGTCTCAATCCAGAACTCTATAAAGCAGTTTAGTCTCCTCTTGAAAAAATGAACATTCTCATTAGATCACATTTTCCAGTGATGCAGCTTCTGTTAGACAGCAAGAGGAAACATATAGGCAGGCACATTCCTTGCTCCTCTCTTCTCATCTCAATAAATTTGTCACCATTAGGATCAATCATGAGAAGCTGCTAGAACACAAAATTCTCTTCCAATTACATACATAAAAGGATTTTTAATTTCTTCTTCCCAAGTCAGTTTCTAAGGCTTTGATAAAGATTGGCATTATGGTCTTTTCTATTCCAGATAGACAATGTTTTATTAGACTAATTCAAGTCAAGACTTCACTTTCAACTTTAACATGTCAGAATGTCACCATGCAAACCAAACCAAAAAGCAGATTCTGGCCAGAGCACTGGTTTGAACCTGCTTCAGGCTGGAGTCAGCTGACCGAGTTCTTCTGGAGTGTCTTTTGAGTGTCTTGCATGTAAGCCATGCAAGAGCAAGTCAAAGGCAGGCATCATAGAAATAGACACTAAATACATAAGGGTAACATATTTGATTTAAAAAACTGTGCTTTTCTAAGCTGAAAATCTTTTTGCTGAGCTGGACACTGCACTGTATGACTGACATGAGGCTTTGGTCACAGATTATGCATGAACCAATCCAGAAACTCCAGACTTCTTCATGAATTTGTATCTTATGTATTTTGTCCTTGCTTACACAGGCTAGAAAATGAAAGAAAACATGCATGATGATTAAGAAAACACAGTGCAATTTAGGAACCATTCAAGAAAATCATGGTGAAATCACCTGTATGTTATATCCAGAGATGATCCAAACAATTGCTGCTGAAGAATTTGTACCATTAACTTTATTACAAATTTTCAAAGGCAGGTGGAGTTGCTCTTCCTGCTCAAATAATTTAACAGGATTCTTGTTATTAGCAATTAAATTGTTATTTGATTCCACCCCCAATATGATTTAGAGATTCATTAGAGCTCTAAGACTCTTGAATACGGTGTGCTTTGTGGATAAAAAGACCAGAGAACAGTTAACAATTCTAGGGAATTATGTCTATCATGTAGATTGGTCAGGGCAATATGTGAGCTCCTGTGAAACCCTTTTACAAAATGTTATCGTTTATCATACTTAATTTGAAAGGATTCCCTGTCTTTATCAGGTGTTAATGTCAGAGAATCACAGAACCAACTGGGTTGTAAGAGATCTCTGAGATCATTCCATCAAGCTTTGGCCCAAACACCACCTTGCCAACCAGAGCAGAGCACCAAGTGTCATGTCCACCTGGTCCTTGAACACCATCCCAGATGGTGGCTCCACCACCTCCCTGGGCAGTGCCTTCCAATGTTTAAGAATCCTTTCTGTGAAGAAATTCCTCCTGATGTCCAACTTAACCTCCCTGGTGCAGCTTAAGCCTGTGTCCTCTTGTCCTGTCACTGGTTGTCTGTGCGGAGAGCCCAATCCCCATCTCACTCCAGCCTCCTGTCAGGGTGGTGCAGAGAGTGACAACGTTCCCCCTGGGCCTCCTTTGCTCAAGACTGAGCCCTCCCCAGCTGCCCTGCTTCTCTGAGCCATTTCTCATCAGACTTATTCTCTAGACCTTTAATCAACTTGCTTTCTCTTCTCTGGACTTGCTCCAGCACCTCAGTGTCCTTCTTTGGATGATGCCAAGCTGGGTCAGAGGTCAAGCACTCCCCAAGAAGGTGCAGCCTCTGTGTGTTTGTCTGTTTCTCACCCCCCCTGCTGCTCTGGGATAACGCAGCACATCTGGATTCCTTGCATCCAACCCCATCTGATGTGCCACATCTAGGTTCCTTGCATACAATCACTGTCTAACAGGCTGTGTCTGGCTTCCCAGCATGTGATTCCTAGATAACAAGTCACTACATGCGATTCTTGGATAACATGTCATATCTGGATTCCTTACATTCAATACATTCAATTCCTGGACAATATTGCACATACGTTCTCTGGCCAAGGATGGGGCTGGAACAAGAATTTCCCCTTACACTTTAAAGGCATTTGTGGTTTTTTTTTTTTTTTGTTTTTGTTTTGTTTTGTTTTTGTTTTTGTTTTGTTTTGTTTTGTTTTGTTTTGTTTTCTGGAGAAAATGAAGCTTTGACCTGAATTCCTGGCTGCCGCACAACATCTGTCTTCTACCTCGGCTTTGGCTGCTCTTGGCTGGGAGCCTGGCTGGAAAACAAAGATCCCATCTCCCCCCACCCCCTGGGCATTGGGACTGCTGGCCATGGCCATGCTGCCCCTCGCCAATCAGTGCTTACAATAATATTTTTCAGCGGATCTGCTGGAGGACAGGAAGGCTGCAGAGGGTCCTGGACAGGCTGGATCCATGGGCTGAGACCACTGGCATGAGGTTAAACAGGACCAAGGGCCAGGTCGTACACTTTGGCCACACTAACCCTCTGCAGCTCCCAGCTGTGGAAGGTGGTTGGGAAGCTGAATGACAACAGAATCTGAGCCCAGGTGGGTGCCCAGGTGGGTGCCCAGGTGGGCAAGAAGGCCAATAGCTCCGGGCCTGTATCAGCAATAGTGTAGCCCTGAGGACCAGGGCAGCAAGAGCCTGAATGAGAGATGCAGGACTCCAGGCGGCTCTTCAAAATGCAGTTTATTGTATCCAAGATGTTTCAGCAGGCCAGGTTTGTGGGTGACAGAGCCTGCGCCTACAGCTGTCAGCTCCAGCTCCAAGCCTGGAGTCCCTTGAATTTTGGTTACAATGCATAATAAAATTTTCTTTGCTGAGTATCCTCACACAGAAGAACCAATCTATACCTTAATTTTTACCTATAGCCTATCATAACTACTATAATTATCATATTCATGTAACAATACTTCAATCACTAAAAGTTAGTACATTACAATTGAAGCACGAAATTGTTTTTCAGTTTCCTTGCAGTAGAAAATTCTGAGACCTTTTTTCTACTTGCAACATCAGCAGTTGTGTTTGCCTGTGGAATCTTTTTGCTTGGTAAAAACATCTTCTTGTCTGAGGTGGGTTTATCCTTTGCTCTAAGCCATAAAAACCCACTCTAACTAATGTCTCCATCTCTCTGGGAGCCCCCCAGGAACCCCGGCCAGCCCCGGGTCGGCAGACAGCGCCGGGCAGCCCCGACAAGGCTGAGAGCAGGGGGACACTCTCCTGTGCCCCGAGGGTACCGAGGGCAGCTAGGCTAGTCACCTTTGCAGCAGAAGAGACGCTGGAGACATGGGTGGAGCATGAAAGGACCGACTCTTAGCAAGGGTTAATCCAAGGTTTTGTTCGGAGCTCCTGGGAGCTCCCCACCTCAGGGGGCCCCTGCCCAGAGTACCTGGGAGAGGTGCCAAGATTACATTTTAAAGGGAGGTGTGAACCAAAAAATAGGTAAGTTTGCTGACCAATAAAGAACTTTCAGGGGTGAAAACTTGGGGAATGGACATTTGGGATAGCGTATGGGGGTAGCATTTGGGGGGCTGACCCCTGGCCTCTGACTAATCACTCCATGACCTGAACTGAAAGTTCTAGATAGAAAGGATGGGATGCTGACAGAGTGATTGACAGAGAGTCTGATTGACAGATTGACAGGGATTTGGGGATAATCTCAACAAAGGAGAGGGATTCCACAGGTAAAGGGAAGGGGTACGATCAGGAGGAAACCATTTGGGAAAAATAAGGGGATACAAAACCAAAACCATTACAAGGTATAAAAACACACTACAACAAACTAACATATCCTTTACCTTCTTAGCTATCCAGTAAGATTGGCTCAGCAATTCTTTTCTTCTACATCAAAACTTGCTTTCATTTCTATTCCTTCTTCAGATTCTACACTCAAAAATCTTTCTGCCAAGCATACATGTCTATGAGACATCCTTGTCAAACTTTCACCCTTCCCAACAAGGGCAGTGATTGTCCGGCTCTGCTGGGCACTGGTGAGGCCACACCTCGGGTGCTGGGTCCCTTTCTGGGCCCCTTAATAATAATTAAAGTTTCTCTAGCAATTGCTTTATTCATTATTTGCCTCCCTTCCCTGCCTGGCTGTGACAGGAACTACACCAAAGGGAAAGTGCCTACAGCCAAGGGAAGGCTGTGGTTGGGCACCTGGTTCTGTTTGTTGTTGCTGCTGGTGTTGTTGTTTGTTTGCCTTGTTGTACATACTGGCAAAGAACTGTTACTCCTGTTCCCACATCTCTTCCTGAAAGCCCCTTAATTTCAAAATTATAATAATATGGAGAGAAGGGGGTCACATTCTCCATTCCAGAGAGGTCCCGCAGACAACTGTTTTTAAAACCAAGACAAGATGACAATTAACAATTTATTAACAATTGTTTATTAACAATGAACTGACAATTATCAACTACTTGTCAATCTAACAAACAATTAGTTAGGTAACTTAGCTAACTAAAAGGTAAGATAAAGATGTTCTTGGAGCTTGGGAGGGCAGCTCCAGACATCTCTGGTGAAGAGTGGGAGATCATCATCATCCTCAGAAGGCACGATGTCGCCGGCTCCTGCTGGATGCTCCAGCTCACACAAATGCTGTCCCTCGGGTGGTGGTCTCCAGAGCACCTCCTCCTTGGGTCCCTGGCCTTCCTCCATCTGCACTAATGGTTCCTCGAGATTCTTCCATTCCTGGACTCTGCCTTTCACAATCACCTGCCCCATCTTGTGAGTCGGCTCCAGGCTAGGAATCCTAGGAAGAAAGGGACTGGTATTAGCCAGATGAACATTCCCAGCCAGCTGCTTTTCTGTCTCCTTGCAGAGCACACAGTGCTGCATCTTCTCTCTGTGCAAGCAGCGAGCAGCAAATGAAACAACTGCACTCGCTGCATGGAGGCTGCAGAGCTGCAAGGGCAGGAACATAACCAGTTAAATGCCTGGGCACCAACTACAGCACACAGGGTCCCATGTAGAGAAGCAGGCCTTGCTTGTCCCAAAAGGAAGCAGAGCTAGGGACTGTCTGGTCCCTGGATCTCTTGTTCCAGATTTGCAAGCCTCCAGGAGCTTACTGTTTCCTACAGTGTCTATTTTCCCAGTGCCTCCCTACCAAGGCCAGATGATGATCTTTCTGTGCTCGTGTGGGTGCTTCTGCCGCCTCTCTGGGGCTGCCTGTCTCCCACCTCCCCATCCCAGTCAGAGGGACTGAAGGGAGGGTGTTAGGGGATGAACCAGGCTGTGCTTGGTGATGCCCAGCACTAGGAGCAGAGGCAATGGGCAGAACCTGAACTGGAAATTGCACCTGAACCTGAGGAAGAACTTTTTTCCTGTGCAGGTAGCGAGTTGCCCAGAGATGGTGTGGAGTGTCCCTCACTGGAATTATTCCAGAGCCCTCCAGACACAGCCCTGTGCCATGTGCTCTGGGATGACCCCACTTGAGCAGGGAAGTGGGACCAGATGACCTACTGTGGTCCCTTCCACCCTGTCCCACCCTGTGATTCAGTGACACCCAGCAGTAGCATGAGTTGGCAAGTGTGTAGACGTTTCCCCCCTGCACAGCAGGGTGGTCTTAAAATTCCCAGTGCACTTTGGCTTGAACTGCAGGTGAAAGGTCTGCTTCTGGCCAGGAGGGATGGTGCCATTTAGGGGCTGATGGAGAACAGGTCATGCTTAGCATCGGTGAAGACATCCAGGGAGGAGCTGGCACGCTTTGGAGACAGGTTCTTTTCTTTTGAGTGGCACAGCTTCTTGGAGTGCTCCTGCTGCTCGTGTTGCTCCTGCTGCTGCTGCTCTGGCTGCTCCTCCTGGTGCTCGGGATCCTGCTCCTGCTTGGAATCCTGCTGCTGCTGCTTGGCAGGCCGCCGCAGCCGCCGCACTTTAGGAGGCGTCTCAGGAGGATGGTCCTGCTCCCACCAGAAAAGACTCAGCAGCTTTCTGCGATGCTTCATGGTATCGTAGGAGAGGAACCGACCTGCAGGGAGGAAGAGGACACCTTTCCAAGACAAAATCCTGTCTTCCCAGCAGCTCTGCCTCCTGCTGCAGGTGGGTGGAAGAGAGCTGGGATGCACTTGGAGCATCTCTGGCTAAGTACTTTCTTCTAGCAGGAAACAGAGCCTCTGGGAGCAGGGTCTCTGCCTGCAGCACACACTCCTGTGCCAAGCAGGAGAGCTGGCTTTAGACAGTTTGCATTTGCCCTGCAGTGGGGAACTGCACACAGACAGTGGCTGCAGTGCAGCTCACTCGTTACACCACCGTTTTTCCCAGTCTCAGACTCCTCAAAGAGATGACCTGACATCCCCCTTCCCAGTCCTGACCCAGCACGTGGCTGTCCCCAGAGCCTGGCTCAGCTCCTTTGCAGAGCAGGAGTGGCAGAGAAGAACAGAAGGGGCTGAAAGGCAGAGGGGGACAAGGAGAAAACTCTCCAGCTGCAGCTGGGAAGATGCTGATGAAAGTGGATGGGTGGACAAGGATGAAAAAGCAATTCATGTTTTGGAGTGAAGTGCAGGGTCTTCTCCCCAGGCCCTCAGCAAGTGAAATGCCCTTATGCATCAGAGTGGTTGAATATGGCTCCTTCACTTGTTCACTCTCTGCAGCTTTCTCCCAGGAGTATTTCAGGACTACCTCCCCTGTGTTGTGCATTGTGAAACTGAAAAGCAAGTAGGAGGAATTAGAAAAAACAGGAAGCCCATTAAGTATAAAGCAAACAGTACAGTAATATTGTCTGATGGACTCCTGGTACCACTTTCTCCTGAGAAGCATCTTCTCCAGGCAACCCTGCCATGCTCAGACTGCTGTCCTGGGTGGCCCAAGAAAGTATTTCAAAGTCTGAAAGTTTAGAGGAAATGGCCAACATGGTGCTCAGCACATTGAAGCTAAGGGGCTTACTCTGGGCTTTAGGTCTTGGTTTGACTGCAAACTTATTCTTGAGCAGAGGAGGACAGGTGATCTGCAGGGAAAGCAAAGCCATGGCCGTTCTCAGCAGAAACCTATGGCAGCATTGAGCCTCTCCTGACAACCATCTCCTGCTTGGCTTCACATGCACGTAAAGGGGCCGGTGCTGGTTTTTGTGGGACTCCTTAAAATCAGAGGGTTTTGGGAAAGCTACAAAAGGCAAGCCTCAGAGACAGCAGAACCATGATTAGAGCTAAGCAGTAGCCATAAGATTTGTCAGCAGAAAAATGATGTAAGAAGTAGAAAGTAAGTAAAGACAAATAGAACAATGGTCTGTGTCTTAATGCTTCTCTAGAATAACTCCCTAAGCTGCTGAAAAGTATATCTAGCGAGTTATTGGAAGTTCTAAGCTTAATAATGGAGCTCTGTGCATTGTGTTTTAAGGCTTACAAGCAGGTATTGTGTAGTTATGATATTTTATGAAAAATCCTTTGCTAGGATTTTTCCCATCCTGAGGAGCTGAGAGCCTCAGGAAAGAAATGTAAACAATAACTATCTGCTGCTGTGGAATGCAACAGGTGCATCTTTTATTGGTCTATGTAGATTGTTTTCAATTGATGACCAATCACAGCCGTCTGTGTCAAGGCTGTGAGCAGTCACAGGATTTTTGTTATGTATTCTATTCTAGTCTTGCTCTTTGTAGCCTTCTGATTATTTTTCTCTCTATTCTTTTAGCATAGTTTTAATGTAGTATTTTAATATAACCTATAACATAATAAATCAACCTTCTAAGAAAAATGGAGTCAAGCCTCGTGTCCCCACACTTAAAACATTCACCACAATGTTTTGTATTGACAGTATTGTATTCAAAATAAGCAAGCATTGTTTTAACTGAAGGTACATGTGCTTATAGCAGTTGGATGGAACTACTGTCAATATGCTTTTGCTTTGTGTGATTGGTCAAAAAACTTTTAAAGTAAGTTGTAACATTAAGTTCTTTATCTACTGCTGGAGATGGGAGTTGCTGGCATCTTCCCTTTGTCATAACCGTGTAATGAGGCTGATGCTGGAAAATAAAACGGCTAAAGACATATTCCCCAGCAGTCCCGTCCCTCCCTGATTTGTACATAGCCCCCGGCAGCTGATAGTTTTGGCTGGGGTGGAGTTCTGGGAAGCAGGCACTGCACCAGCCCTGGGCAAAGGCAGCTCCTGCTCACAGGAGGAGCTGTGCCTGGCCTCCAGCACTCACGTGGCTGTCCTTGTCTCAAAGGGCAAGGTGTTGTTGAACTGAACCATGATCGTGTCCAGGTGGAACTGGGCGTAGGCAACAATGGCACTGAGGTACACCTCGACCTCCTGCCTGCTCTTCTCCACCACAGTGTGAGCTGGTTCTGGGGCTGTCTTGACCACCTGCAAACACAGGAGGGAGGAATCACTGAGCAGAGCCCAGAAAGTCAGGCTGAGAAGGGCAGTCTTCTGGCCTCCAAGATCAGCCTCATAGAGAGACTAGAAAGGACCATCCACTTTTACTTCCCTGGAAAGATGACCAAATTGGGACTGTTCTGCTGCAGTAGTTGTTTCTAGCCACTGATCCAAGCAGTCACTACCACAGCTGTTAATATCCCCATGGAGACTGTAGCTGCATTCCAGTCCCTTTACTTCAACCTTGCAGAGTGACTGGCTTTTTTTCTGGTCCCCTATAAATCCAGCAGGTCTCAAAATTAGGGCTCCCCTGCCAGAGCTCTGTGGATGGAGGACCCCAAGACTGAAGAGTTCTAGAAAGCATCTTTTTGTTCTTGTCTTAGGAGCAAGTGCTCTCCAGATGTCATGTCTGGAGCAACAGCCACACTGCTGGGAGCTGGGGATGTGCATTTTGGAATGTGAAAGATCTCACTGGGAAAGTCTCCAGTTGCAGATGTTCTGATAGAAAAGAGGATGCTTTAGAGGCCTAAAAATGGCCCAGAAACTGGGAAAGAACTTTCAACCAAGAGGAGTGTGTTTGGCAATAATGACAATAAAAGCAAGAGTCTCTGGAGATGATCCTTCTCTGCACTCCTCCATAGAGTCATACAGTGCCTGGGTTACTCCATGATGAGATATCCCACACAATACAAAGACCACAAGCAAATTCTCATGCAGACAAAACTTGGAGTTCACCAGCATATGCAGGAGAAGTGGATTTCTCTCCACTTCAAAAGAAGAGACAGAGTGCGGCAGACTTAATTCCTTGTTGGTGAAAGGGTACCAAATCAGATGAAGAGATTTCTAACAGCATAAAATGGGATAAAATCATAAAGCATTGCCTTCCATTCAATACGGGCTGCAACACTTGTGCTTGTGGTGCAGGCTGATAGCTATGTGTGGCTAAAGGTCTCTTGTCAGAAGGCCTCCCCATCTTGTGTGAGTGTATCTGGTCACTGTGCTTCCACCTCTTTTCTGGAACGCACAGCTGGTGAACCTCACGGGTGTCCAATGTCCAGAGGACGCAGGAGCTGCTCAGCCAGCAGTGATGGTGCTATGGTGGTTCTTTTTGTAAAAGCTGGGTTGGGGTTTTTTTGCTGTTTTGCTTCTTACCTTCTTTATTTTAGGCCACCTGGCTGCTGGGTCTTTCCTGGTGGTATTCTTCCACATGACAATGGTCATTTGGTCATCCCAGTCCTGAACCTTCTTTTTTGGCAGCTCAAAGTCGATCTTGGTCACCTTACATTTCACAAGGTGCCTCCTGAAGGTGACTGGGACATCTGACATCAAGGTCACTGTGATGTCCTTGGCACAGCCATGATGGAGGTGTCCCACCTAGGGAGAATCAGGGAGTCAAGACCAAACTGAAAGCACTGCCAAGGGCAGGACTGACAGCAAAAGGGACCGATGGGGTGAACACCTGTGCCAGGAATCTGCACCTCGGAGTGGATTTACATGAAGTTGGATAGACAAAAGTATGAACAGAAGGTGCCACCTCCCATGACATGAAGCCTTTTCTGCAAGGCTAGCAGCCTTGGCCCAGCCAAGCCAGGGACTGCATCTCCTACGTGGCACTGGAATGGGCTATCAGTGGCATGTGAGGGCTCCGTGCCAGCTCCTGGGCACACCAGGGCAGGGCTTGAGTGATGGGGAAAGGCAGAGGCAGTCCATGCTCACCTTGGGGGAGAACCGGAATGGGGCCTCTGCCTCCCACTCAAAGCGCATGACCATCTCGGCGTGGCTGGTGATGGTGAAGGTCCTGCAGTAGGGCTCCCAAACGTGACAGTCCCCAAACTGAATGTGATTCACTCTGACAGCTGTTAAGGAGGAGAGCAAGGGATCTCAGCATGCAGGGAGCTCCACCTGCCCCCGTCACGTGCACAGACACCTGCATGTTCAATGCTTCCTGGCTCCAAGCCTTTCCCCCTCTGCCAGGGAGTTCCCCAGGCAGCTCCACCACTTCCAGGGAAACACCCTGACACATCCCTAAGCCAGTGATGTGCAGCACAGCACACACTGCTCTGCATGCATGGCTGCTACCCCCAAATGGCCACCAAGTCCCATGGGTGACAGCCCAGGCCTGGCTAGAGGGAAGACATATATGATCAGATATTTTCCTCTTCCTTGCTCCACCTTGGCACTCTCTCCTCTTACCATCAATGATGTTGTCCTTCAGGCTGCCATCAGCATTCCTCTCCTCAGTGCCTTCCTCTAATCCATCAAGGGTGAATTCGCCCCATGGCCTTCACCCACCAGTTCAATTATGGTCTTGTTAGAGTAGGTGTCCCCCACTAACACACCAATCTGCCTTTCCACACGTTGAGCCAGGGTGGGTTTGAAAATGGCATCAAACTCTGCCGATTGCCCGTGATTCAGAAGGAAGAAAGGCTTTGTGGACTTGCTCTCTGCACAGCAATGGAAATCAGAGTTAAGTGCTGCAGCTGTACTGAGGAAATATTTCCATAGGATATATGAAGAATAAGAGGTTGAAACCAGCTGCCTTCTAAGCACTGGTTCTACCCCCAGTTGTTGCAGACCCTCTTCCTATGTTCACAAGCCTGCCACTCCCAGACACAGCACCACTTAAGCAGCTTAACCTCAGGCTGATGCCCAGCCCTCATTCCATCTGCTTTCCACCAGCTCCAGCCATATGGAAAGCTGAGCCAAAGAGTGCTTTCAGCTTCTGCTGGCTATCTGAGTGCTCAAGGGCTGTGTCTGCTCAGGCTGGTACCATGCCATGTGCAGCAAATACCTCAGAGGGTCCACTGAGGTAGTGACAGTCCCCCACAACTCAACCCACCACGTCTAGCAGAACAGAAGAACTTCCTGCAACTTCCTAGGAGGAAACCCTGCAAAAAGCCCCCAAGAAAAGTCTGGGAGACAGAGGGCCCAAGGGATAAAACTGTGCCTAACATGTGGCTGCTGCTCAGAGAAGCCAAGAGCAGGGCACACGTTTTCCCTCTGTGCATGATTGCACTTCATGGGTAATGAATTTACCGTTTCCAGCTGAATCCTCTTCCACATCTCCATTGTGGAACACCTTGACAGCAGAGGCCCTGCCTTTCAAGGAGAACATTCTGTGCTCATCCTCCAGGTGTAACATAAACTGAGAGAAGGGAACACAGAGCACAATGGTACTGGTGTGAGTACAGGATGGCACGAGGCCTGACACTGCAGTGCTGCTGGTCCCACATGGGAGCCCAGCACCTCTCCCACTAGAAACAGCACTTAGCCCAAAAGTTAAGTCAAACCAGTGGGAAAAAAAGGGTGTTCAGAGGCATCTGGATAGAACTGACACAGAACCAAATGGGACAAAATGTAATTGGCAGGACGTAATGCAACCACAATTAAGTTTACTTAAAATGTACTAAAGTGGGCTGAAATACAATCTAATGGAACTGGGAAATCACACATGTCCATGAGAACAAAAGGTGACCTGAGAGACAGGGGGGAAAATAATCCACCACCTTTCTGGTGTTCAACTTATAGAAGAAAGACGGGACAGAAAATTTCCAAGAACTCCTTTCTTACAGAACAGACATCAGTCACTTGTTTCAAAAGAATTTCTGACACCTCCTCACAGGTTTGCCATGTTTTTTGGGACCCTTCCCTTCTGCCACAAGCACTTGTTCCCAAACCAGACCATCCCTTGAACAGGTCCTCCTCACCTTGATAGGTATGATGCCATCATTACGGATGACCAGGGGCAGCATCTCTGAATCCCCCAGCTGGAGCCTCTTGCAGCACAGCACAGTGTTTCCCCTCTTGCTGCGAGCGCTTGGGCACACGACTGTCACCCGTGGCTCATGCCCCTTCCCGCTGATGGTGAAGGTCAGGCTTTGGGGTTTAATTCCCACAGAGCTGCAGGAGAGGCACGGAAACAATTTCAGCTGGCACTAACCCATTTCTCAGTGGGCAAGCAAAGCTGCAAGGGCCACCCACAGTCTTTTCCCTGCCTGCTGTTCCTGTACCCCACAACACAGCCCCCCACCAGCCTCTTCCCAATCCACTCATGGCCATTCACAAGAGGAATCTGTTCCAAAGAGCCGAAGCCTTCCACAATAACAGTTACAAATAACTTCACTTAATTGAATCATGCAGTACAGCAGGGAAATAACACGGCACCAGACGAGATATGGCAAATCCCCATGCTGCAGTGAGATGAGACTTATACAACAAGAAAAAGCACAGCATGAAATCAGTCCAAAAGCAAGAAGGCAAAAAGGAAGCATTGTCGTTCTCAAGAAAGATCTTTTCCAAGAACAGTAAAAAATACAATCGTTTATTAACAGTTAGTCTTCTCTTGGTTCAGCCACTAAAGGGTTGAGGAAGGGCAGCTCAAAGCCCCAGTCCACAGGTCCCAGGGCAGAGGAACTGGGCTCCTCTTTCATACCAGCTCCAATCACTCACATAAAAGAGCTTAATGTATGCCAGGGAGTTATGTCACAGAGGATCACCTAATTTTACAGAAACAAAAGAGGAAAATGTGACTGCTGACTGCTGGCACAGAAACTGCTTCATCTAAGCCTTTGCCGTTGGAAACCCCCAGCTCAGCTGAAGCACATCTCAGTAACTTACAGCTGGCTACCTAGTATTTCCCTCTCTTCACAGTTCCTCACACAGGCTAAACCATCAGCCTCATGCTTCTGCTCTAAGAGTTCTTAGAACCTCCCAGATCATCTCATGCCAAGTACTCTGCCTAAGGCTACTGAAAGCATTAGAGCTAACAAGAGGTCTGTGCCTTCCCAGTGGAGAGGCAGCTACCAGAGAGTATTTCACAGGCTCACTTACCTTTTGGGATGACAAGGGAAGCCTTGAAAGTGCAGTTGTAGTTCTGCTCCTCTGGTGGGGTGAAGGTCACCGTAGCAATGGCACAGGATGAGCCGGGAACAGACATCTTGACTGGATGTAACTTGAAAATGTTGTTGATAGGGCTTTTTGCCTTGGGGGAACCCAGAGAGCAGTGTTAGGAGGAAACACCTTTCAACATGACGTGGTTTTATTCATAAATGCATTACTGAGAGCAGTCCCAGACAGTGTGTCTCCTTCCTGCTTCCCTGGGCAGGCTCCCTCCCTCCCGGGGAATGCTGACCTTGTGCTAAAGCAGTGTATGTTTTGAGGGCTGGCAGCTGCACCCCCCTATATGGGAGGTGGGCACTGCACGGACAACCCTGCAAATAACCTAGAGCTGGCCTTCAAAGAGAAGGAAAAGCCAGGGAGCCTGAGGAAATGCTCTGCTTTGAGCCCTGGCATGTCAGTTCATAACAGCCCCTCTCTGCGTGTGCTTCCAAGAGAGGTTCAGAAGGATTCACTTCTCCCATCAAAGACCCAGCGGTTTGAGCCAAAACCTTGCCCCAGACATGCAGAATTCAACACAACTGCTCCCTGGCTCTGCTGCTCTCCCCTGCAGTTTGACCTGCACTAAGCTAGCCTAATCTGGGCCACAGGCAGCAATGCATCTGGAGAACAAAACAGGCTCTCACACGGCCCTTAGAGGGCAGCCACCACCTTGGCCTCCTGTTCTTACCTCTCCAGGCAGGGGTTCGATGGAGAGCACCACATCGCATGGCAGACAGCTTGCGTTGTAAATATTGAAATGAGCTTCAGCCTCTTGCCCAACCTGAGCCTTGCTGAAGATGAATCTGTTCTCATCTGTGACAAACAGGCTGGCGCATTCCACCGACTGCAGCTTGTGCTCGAGGTCGGTGCTGCTGCAGATCGGGTACTCCTCGAAGATTAATGTGACATCCTCGACAAGTGCTGTGGACACACCAGAGGGATGAGCAGGGAGAAGCCTCCCTGATGGATTTATCTGGACTTTGCTGGCCTCTCAGAAGGCTTGATAAGCCCTTTCTGCCCGGGTGACTGCTAAACCCAGTGTTGGGTAGGGGAGCTGGCTGGGAGGATGGAGCTCAGTCAGCCTCAGTCTTAGAGAGCATTGCTTTCCTTTTATCCTTCCTTCCATGTCGGAACCCAGGACATCTCTCTGGATGCCCTGGATGTCTCACAGCCCTGGCAGGGGCTCGGACACCCTGGCAGGAAGCCAAAGACACCTGGAAATTCCATCTTAATTCATGGAGCAAATTGCCAACCTTATATGAAGAATTACAGGTCACAAAAGTTTAAGTAGCATAGTAGTAGCAATCACAAGAAGAAGGGAAATTTTTGGAGCACTGTACAGGGGGGTTTTGAACCTTGTGCAGGGGGGTTTGGAATCCTGTACATGGGGGTCAGGAGTTCTAAGATGGAGGGATTTGGGCGTGCCCTGTCCTTCTTCTTTCTTCTCCTTGGCATCCATGTTCAGGATGACGTTGGCACGTGTGGATTGGTTCATGGTGAAGGTGCACTTGCTAACAAGGATGAAAAGTACTGGAAATAGAAGGTAAATATCTTCTATGTAGTTTTCACTATAAAAGAGACAACCGCCCCGTGGGCGGGAGAGAGTGCCCTTGGCTGTCTTGCTGATCAGACCTCGGCTGGACAGACAGAAAAACTTTGTAGATAAGAAACAATAAACACAACCGAAGACTGAAAAAGCAAGAGTCCAGACTCCTTTTTCAAAGCGCGGCCTGCCCAGAACCACCTTTTCCCGTGCTGGGGCACAGACAAGTAACGGCCGACCCCAACAGACCCTTATGGCCCCTCATGGCCCCTCACAGCCCCTCATGGCTCCCTCACAGTTCTCCATGGCCCCTCATGGCCCTTCTTCGTCTCTCACAGCCCCTCACATTTCCCCATGACCCCTCACAGCCCTCACAGCTTCTCACAGCTCATGGCCCCTCATGGACCCTCAAAGTCCCTTATGGCCCCTCACGGCCCCTCATGGACCCTCAAAGTCCCTTATGGCCCCTCACAGCCCCTCATGGCCCTTCATGGCCCCTCAGAGAAGAGGAGCACGAGGCTGGTGAGGGGCTTGGAACACAAGCCATATGAGGAACGACTGAGGGAGCTGGGATTGTTTAGCCTGGAGAAAAGGAGACTCAGAGGTGACCTTATCACTCTCTTCAACTTCCTGAAGGGTGGCTGTGGTGAGCTGGGGGTCGGTCTCTTTCTCCGGGCAACAACAGATAGAACAAGAGGACACAGTCTCAAGCTGCACCAAGGGAGATACAGGCTAGACTTAAGGAGGAAGTTTTTCACAGAAAGAGTGGTCAAATACTGGAATCATCTGCCCAGGGAGGTGGTGGAGTCACCATCCCTGGATGTGTTTTAAAAAAGACTGGATGTGGCACTTGGTGCCATGATCTAGTTGAGGTGTTAGAACATGGGTTGGACTCGATGATCTTAAAGGTCTCTTCCAACCTAGAGATTCTGTGATTCTGTGATTCACAACCTCTCAGGACCCCTCACAGTCCCTCACAGCCCTTCATGGCCCCTCATAACCCCTCACAGCCCCAGGCACGGGGTTCCCCCCAAAGGAGAAGGGGTCGCGTCCTGCTTGTCTTCTTTAATTTCAGTCCCTTCCCAGCGACCAGTAAAGAAAGGCTGAAATGGAGCCTTTCCCCAGCGTTTCCCTCAGGGTTAATTGTGGGCTGAAGCTCTGTGCTGGCGCTGGCCCCAGCACCAACATCCCTGCAGCCGCCAGGCCTTTGCTGTCCCCCCGTGTCCGTCGCTGTCCCCGAGTCCCGCCCGGCTCTGGCAGCAGCAGCAGCCGCAGCGCAGCGGGCGCCGGCCCGGCCCAGCCGGGGCTCCCGGGCAGGAGCAGCAGCAGCGCCGGCCCCTTCCCACCTGCTCCTGCCTCGGCTCCCAAGGGCTTTTCCAGCTGAATCCTGGAGTAGAGCAACCAGCACCCACACACAGCCCTGACTCCTCAGGGCCTGCCTGTGCTGCCCTGAGCCAACCCTCAGAGGAGGAAAAGATCGGGCTCCAGAGCTGTTTTCAGCACTGTTTTACTCACCCTGAGCTGACAGCAGGAGGCTGCTGCTGCCTTTGCCCTGGGAATTGGAGATCATGGCTGCTCTTGACCCTCTTCTGTTTGCCACCTGAATTTTATCAGTACAACTGCACTTGCCTCTTTCAATCACTGCTACCAACTGTGCTTTTGTGATGGTGAACCCCGTGTTTTTGTCACAGGCATCATGATTAGCAGAGATTGAAATGCTCACAAGTCTTTAAGCACTAAGTCAAGGGGAATTAAAGCCTCACCGAGCACTCAAACACAGCCCTGTTGCTGGTGCTGTTGAAATAGAATCAACTTACAGAGACCATCACAGACATTGCCTCTGGAGTGGCAAATCAAATGAAAAAATCGACCAGGAGAAAGAAGAAACAGAACTTGACTGGCTTCCTTGGAGCAGCAGAAAATGGAGATGCCCAGAGGTATTTCCAGCTGCTGCTGATCTCAGTTGGAGGCCAGCCCTCTGCAGAGTCCCAGCAGGAACTGAGCCCAGCCCAGGGAGTTCCCAGAGTGTCCTGGAGATTCTTTCTCTGCATTCAGTCAGGCTTGCATTCCCCAGCAAGTCCCCAACAAAACCTCCTGTTTTCTTGGGTTAGAACAGGCACCATGGAAAACTCCCCAATGGCACAACTCCCCAGCCCACAAAGAAAAGAAAGGACAAGTTGTCAAGTAATCCAAACATTTCTCTTGCTTTGCTGCACTCATGGTATGGAAAGCCAAGAGAAGCTGCAGTTGGAGGCACATCCTGTGACAGAAGCTCAACCTTGTTCTCCAGGAAAGAAGGTTCTTGAAAAGAGCAGACAGGACTGTGGAGAAGATTCCTGGAAAAGTGAAACAGCTTTCCGGAAGTGAAATGAAAATGGAAAGGCACAATGTGAGATCTTTTCCTCTATTTATTTCTATGCTCCTTTTTTCTATGTTGCACTACTTCTCCATGCCATGAGTTCCAAATGCATCTCACCTCTCCGATCGATGGCTTAGCGAGTTTTAGACACTCTAAAAAACCACAAGCTACACACAGTTTGCCTCGCCCTGGTTTTGCTGGAAAGCTATGCCAGAGCCATAAGTGCAGTGCTTGGGTCAGAAACAAATCCTGCAGGCAGGGAATGTGCCCTGCCAGTGTTGAGCCTCAGCAGGGACAATGCACAGCAGTGACCGAGGGTTTTTCCTGTGCCCCTGTACAGGAGTCAGGACTCTGGATCTGGGCTCAACACAGCGAAGTTCCCGTGTTTGGACAGATTCAGGGGCTGCCCCGGGGTGCGGGGCCAAGTGTGGAATGGACACACAGACAAATGGCCCCAGGTCTTGCAGCAGCGAGTCTACGGCCCTTGCCATGTCTCTCTTGTTCCTCCTCTCCCTCTGCCGGTGTCCCGCACTCTGTCTCGGTGCCCCACAGCCATTCCCGGTGTGCCTGCCCCGGCCCGTCCCTCTCCCCGTGCCGGGCAGGGCCATGTCCCCAGCCCATCCCCAGCCCCAGGCATCCCGCCCCGGTCTCGCCTCCCCCCGGCTCTCGCCGTCCTGGCTGTGGTGCTGCTGGGCCGGCATCAGTGCCTGGGGCGGGGGCGGCATCGCCTCATTTTGGCTGCGCCTGACCTGAGCCCGGCCCTGGCCCCCATGTGGGCTCCAGTCCTGTTCCCGGCCCCAGTTCCTCCTGGGGCCCGCGGAGGACACACGCAGCGCGGCCGCTCCCGCCGCCTCCGCTGCGGCTTCCCCGGGCCGAGCTCCGCCGTTTGGCAGCGTGGCTACCGGGGCCCGGGGTGGGTGGGGACGGCCGGCCTGGGGTGGTCAGGGGCCGTTGCTGGCCCTGGGCCGAGTGCTGACAGCCGCATCCCGCCCACAGGGAAGGCGCAGGAGGCCTTGCAGGAGCAGTAATGGCTGGGTTTGCTGCTGGGACCCAGCGGCTTCGGCAGCGTCTGCTCGGGAACACGGTTCTTGGGCGGCGCCCCGGTGAGCGGAGGGGCTGGCAGCGGGCAGAGGAGGAGGAGGAGGAAAAGGCCGGGGTGCGGTGGGGCGGGCAGCGAGCTCAGCCTACTGCTGCCACTTGCTTGCAGGTGGCCATCAATGCATGCTGTGGGATGGCATCCGGCACTGGGGCGAGCTGGTGAGTGAGCGGGGCCAGCGGCAGAAGCCGGGCCGTGCCGGGCGGGGAGGAGCCGGGGCCCGGCACCGTGGAGCTACCGGGAGCCCTGCAGGGAGAGCAGGCGTGGGCTGAGTGGGGCGTGCCCAGCATCCCGGGCTGGCTGAGGGGTCCCAGAGCCCTGGCACGGCCTCAGCCCCACTGACGGCATCGCGCTCCTCCCGCAGCCCGACGGCACCAGCACGCCCCTGGAGATCGTGCTGCTGGCCAAGGTGTCCTGTGGCTGTGCTGGTGTCATTCAGCTCGTGGAGTGGCTTGAGCTCCCCGACAGCTTCTTGCTGGTGCTGGAGTGTCCGGAGCGGTGCCAGGAGCTCTCGGATTTCCTGGCGGAGCGGAGGTTCCTGCCGGAGGAGGAGGCGCAGGGGCTGTTCCACCAGGTGCTGGAGGCCGTGCGGCACTGCACCAGCTGCGGGGTCCTGCACAGGGACATCAAGCCTGAGAACATCCTGCTCAACCTGGCCAGCGGGCAGCTGAAACTGATTGACTTTGGCCGTGGCACCTTCCTCCAAGACACAGCCTACACCCATTTTGCAGGTGAGGCCTGCCAGGGGATGGCCACAACTCCCTAAAAACACCTCCCGATGTGAAATATAAAGCTGTGTTTTGTGTCAGGTACATACAGGCAATGTGTATATCTGTGATTGTGATATGTGTGGAAACTGACCGTGGGACAGTTATGAAGACAATTCTAATAAATAACTGAGGAAGTAAAGCATGGAAGAAGGCCTTTGAACCTATCCTTTGTTTGCAATTAACCTTTATAAGTCTTAAGTTGATTTAGGAGCATTCGAATTAAAGCTTTAAGGATGTTGCTGCTTGACAGGAACGTTCTGCTTCTAGCTAAAAAGAGTTTGCAATAACAACCTTTTGAAGTATAATTTCAGAATAATGCTTGTAGTAAGGATCTTTGAAACGATAGCTTTAGAATATATCAAAAGGAAAGATGCTTATCTCGACACCTTAACAAAATATGCAAAAGCAGCTTGAGAAAGGAAGATGAACATCCACTCAAGGATTGATAGTTTTGACCAAGGGAAGCTGGACATCACTGGTATGAGATTTATAGTCCTTGCAATTCAAAGGTGAACCCGCATATGGACCCTGGACCTCACCAGCTGAGAGACTTCTTTCTTCCTTCAGAAGCTGGACCCCACCATCTGGGGATACTCCTTTCTGAGATACATCCTGAGAAAAACTAAATCACAATAGTGTATAGAATTGTGACGCAAACATTTGGAATAGAAACTGCTGAAAAAGCTTATGAAAACCCCTATAAATATCTGTAAGCCCCAACTATCGGTGTGCAGTTGGAGGGAAAATTCCCCCCACTGTACCCAGCGCTGTATTGCTCATACTTTACCATATTCATTAATAAATTGATTGCTGCTTGAGTATTGGCCTAGTCAAGCTTCTTATTCATAACATCAGGGACCCCCCGATGTCCCCCTGAGGGCCATCTGCAGCTCGGCTTTGGAGCTCTGCAAGCTCCAAACATCCCCCCAAAAAAATCCCAAACCCAGGGACCCCCGGGATACTTGGGGCGAGCTCCCCCTCCCCAGGCACCTGCGGGATGGGGGGCGATGGTCCCGAGCCGAAGCTGCTGCGAGTGCAGAGAGAGCTGAAAGCACGCGGTGCTTCCTCCAGCTGTTCCAGCTCCTCCTCTGCCTGCTCCTCCTCCTCTCTCCCTCTATCTTTCTCCTCCTCTATCCCACCGTCTTCCTCCTCCTCCCTGGCCGGGACACAACGGGAATGGGCTGGGTCACTCCCAAACCAATCTGGGGGAGTAGAGGTTTGGGGGCAACAATGGGAAAGGGGTGGGAGAGGGGGCACAGGGGGAGGTGAGACCCACTGAGGGTCCTCCAGGTTACCCCAGGACCCCTAAGCCCCATCCCAGCCCCCCCAGTTCCCTCCGCAGTCCCAAATGAGGGGGGGGCTCAGCCCAGGACCCGCCGTCCTTCAGGGCTCCTCCGAGGGCAGTAAACGGGAGAGTTCCCAGCTCGGAGAGGCCCCACCAGAGGAGGGGACCTTGTCCCTCCTTGAGACCCTTTAAGGCTCTTCAGACCCCTTTGAAGGGGACATTTTTAGGATTTTTCTGGGGGGATCTCAACACTACTAGGGTGTTTTTTCCACCCCATTTTAGGGTGTTTGAGGGGACGCAGCCCCACAAGCCCCTTTTAAGGGGGGGATCATGACAGCTTTAAGTGACATTTTTATGGGACCCCATCCCCCATTCCAAGCTCCAGCAGGGGACGTTTTTCCCCCCAGGGTGGATTTTTGGGGTTCTCTCTACCATCGCTGCTTTAAGGGCTCCTGCTATGGTCAGGTCCTACTATAAGTCCCCTTAAAAGGGCAACACCACTCCCGTTGATTCCGACAGCGGAGCCCGGGGAGGGGTTGGACATCCTGGGAAGGTTGGGGGTCCCAGGGGGGTTTGGGGGTCCCAGGAGGGTTTGGGGGGTACCTGGGTGATGGTGATGGGGACTCTGTGCTGGGCATAAACTGTTGTGAGGGGTTCCCAGGGGGGTTTGTGTATACTGGGGGTTTTTGAGGTCATGGTGGAGTTTTGGGGGTTCCCAAAGGGAGTTTTCAGGGGTCCCAGAGGGGGGGATTAGGCGATCCCAAGGGGAACGCAAGGCTGTTTTGGGATACCTGCTGGCGACGGAGATGGGGATCCCATGCCAGGTATGAACCTTCTCAAGGGGGTCTGGAGGGGTGTTGGGACGTCCTGTGGGAATTTTGATGTCCTGAGAAGGTTTGGGGGGGTCTGTATGGGGTTTTGCAGTCTTGGGGAGCTTTTGGAGAGGCTAGGGATGATATTGGGGTCCCAGGGAAGCTGCGTTGTTCCAGGGGGTTTGGGGTTCCCGGGAGGCTTTCTGGGTACTTGGGCGATGCCAGTGACACAGCTGAGGCCTCGTGCTGGGAATGAACCTTCTCACTGAGCATGGGCAGTGCCAGCGTGTTCAGGGAGATCCTGGGTGACCCCTAACCCCAGGGGACCCCAAATGCTAAGGGACTCCCCTCAGTGCTGGATCTGCTGCAGGCAGGGAGGCACCAGCACTTGGACCCCAGCCCCCACCATCACAGAGGGGCTGTGGAAGAAATCAGGGGGGGCACAGACAGGTCGGGGGGGACCCCCAAAGTCCTGGGAATGGGGGAACACAGGGGAACTCACAGAAATCCCCCCTGGGGACTTAGGGGTGACCCAAGGAGGAGTTTGGGGGGGCTGGATGGGTCATGGGGGGATCTCCAAGTGTCTGGGAAGGGGAGAAGAACAGGGTGACCCCCAGGTTGGGTTTGGGGAGAACCAGATTGGAGCTTCCAGACACCAAATCCAATGAGGATAACAATGCTGATGGCAGCACTGACAGACACAGCGACCACCAGGGTGAGATTCCTGCTGGATTCCAGCTCTGGGAAGCATGGCATGGTTAGGAGGGGAGGGGAACCCCCATCCCACTGCTCCACAGTCCCAAATTCCCAGTTCCCACATTCCATGTTCCCAGCCTCAGCCCAGGAGCAGATCCCAGGCTCTGGCATTCCGGGATGCTCCGCCCGGCGCAGGGGCTGCTCCTGCTCCTCCAGCAGCACCTCGATCCTGCCCAGGTGTGGAACGATCCCTGATTTCATCCCCTTCATCCAGCTGGTCCCAATGGTGCTGGGGTAGAATCTGTATGCGCGGCAGGACAGTGTCAGGATCCCATGTTCCACTTTTCGGGACACACGGACATCAGGGGGCTCTGGGATGGGGTAACGGTGAGATGCATCCATGGAATTCCATGGCAGTGGGACAGGGATCTCCCCATGGAATTCCATGGCAATGGCATGGCAGTGAGATCCATCTACAGAATTCCCATGGGAACGGGACAACAATGGGATTCAACCATGGAAGTCCCATGGGAATGGGATGACAGATCTATCCATGGAATTCCCTTGGTAATTCCCATGTTGGCAGATTTTGTCCTCCCAAATCCCGCATTCTCAATTCCCACATTCCCATGGGAACTCTGCCCTCCCCACCTTTACACTGCAGCTCCTCCCGCCCATATCTGACATATTTCTGGAGCCACTCCACGCAGCTGTGCTCTGGGGAATTTGTTCATTCCTCGGGCTCCATCTCCCGGATCCCCATGGCAGTCCCACAGTTGCCATGGCAGCCCCAGAGATGCCCCAGGCGCGGCTGCCCCCACTCAGCCCCGCTCTGGCTGTGCTGCTCCCGCAGCACCTGCAGCTCCCCGGTGGCCCCGTGCTGGTGCTGCTCGTTGTGCATGCTCTGGCTGTGCCAAGATCCCGGCTCGGCTCCAGCTGCCACCCCCGGCGGCTATGGCAGTGCTGGAAGGGGATCCCATCCAGAGACCCCATGGACACCAACCGGGGGAACCCCGGGCCGGGCTCCAACAGTACCACAGGCAGGGAACACAGGGGCAGGAGAACTGGGGGGGGACAGGGGGCTCTCAGTGCCCGGCAAAGGGGTAAAAGGGTGTCTCGTTTCTCAGGAATAGGGGTGCAGGAGGGTGTCAGTGGGGTGACGGAAATGGGGGGAGGCAGGGACATGGAGAGGAAGAAGGGAATTCCAGGGGGTCCTTGAGCCCAGGAAAGGGGAGTCCAGGGTGGGGACACCTGGGATGTTGGGAAAGGGGGAGTTCAGGAGGTCTCTGGTTTTGCAGAAAGGAGGGGCTAGGGGCTGGGAAAGGCAGGAATGGGGTTCCAAGGTGTTCCAGGCCGTCAAGCCCACGGCAAGTCTGCAGGCTGGGAGCCATGGATGGCCGGGAAAATGGGGAGCAGAAGGTCCTGATGTCTGGAAATGGGGGATTCAGGAGGGTCCCTGTGCAGGATAAAGAGAGCAAGGGGGTCCCGTGCCGGGGGTCCCACCCCCCCACTCTCGCCAAGGAGTGCCCCCAGTCCCAGCGCTGCAGCCATCGTGCTGCTCCTACTCCCTCTCAGCATGATCCCAGTATGGTCCCAGTACAGCCCAGCCACTCCTACTCCTGGCATCCCCTCTCTGCATTCCGCCCTGTCCCGGCTCCATCTCCGCTCCTCCCGAGGGCTACGAGGGCTTCGGAAACGGGGGAGGAGGAGGGAGGGAGGAAGAGGTTGAGCGGGAGAGAGGGAACCACGCTGCTCCGGTGCTTCCTGAACCCGCAGCGCCCTCCTGCCAGGGAGCTGTGCAGAGCCACAAGGTCCCCCCGAGCCTCCTCCTCTCCAGGCTGAGCCCCTTTCCCAGCTCGCTCAGCCCCTCCGGCTGTTCCAGCCGGGACAGAACACCAGTGCTACACAGAGAGCAAGGGACAGACCTGACAGAGGTGCCTCTATCACCACATTTTAGGCTTTCGCTAATACTTACAGAAAGACTTCACAAAGTTAAGGCAGTAGTTCAAGTGACAATCTCCTTTGAAAATCACTGCGGCCTGGCCCCTGCCCGAGCCCGCCGGAACCCGGCCCGGCCCCGCCGGAACCCGGCCCGGCCCCGACGTTCGGGCGCCGCGGTTGCCTGGTAACCGAGCAGGCGGCAGTGTCTGTGACAGCGGCGCGGCCTCAGTTGCCCGAGAACGCGGCCCTGGCTGGGTGTGCGCAGCCTGGGCTCGTACAGGCAGCTACACTGGGCGATTCGCCGAGTGAATTGTTCGCGGAGCATTGGTCTCTGCGAGCGAGTCCTTTGAATTCGCGGAGCATTGTGTCCCACTGAGAATTCCTGAACGTGCAGAGCATTGGCCTCTGCAAACAACATCCTGAACGTGCAGAGCATTGGCCTCTGCTAGGAGTCCTCAGTTCGCGGAGCATTGGTCTCTGCAGAGGATTCCTCAACGTGCAGAGCATTGGCCTCTGGAAAAGATTGTGAATTTCCTTTGAAGGTAAAGATTGACTAAAGTTGAACTGTTTGGTTTTGTCTCATGTGCACTCTGAGAGAGAAGGCCAAAGGGAAATACAGGATGGGATAATGCCAGTCTTCTGGTGCAGCAGTTCAGTGGCATGCACAGCTGAGTGGATGAACAATAGTTCATCTACTGATGAGCTTTTTTTTTGCACTGAAGAAATGCAACATTTTCTAAATGTACTCATCTATACTTTTTTTTCCCTATAGTGATTGCTTAAACTGCTTCAAGGTGAATGAGTTCTGTTCCAGTTTCCGTGGGTTGTTATCATCTGGTTATTAAAATTATTAGGGAGAGGCCTCTGAATTGAGGTGCAAACGAGGCAATTTGCCAAAGTCATTAGTCTGGATTTTATGGAACAGTAAATGTGAGGAAGAGAGAGAAAGGAATAGAAAAAGGGGGGGGTGGGGTGAAGGGGGTGGAGATGGGGTTGGGAAGAGGGGGAAGAAAGAGAATGACAGAGACAGATTAAGTAAAAAAAATATCACCATTCCATGGATCCCATTGGCATACCATAAAATCCTCTTCTGGTCTTCTCTGTGGTGAGGTATTGCAAAATGTAAGATTCCAATGGATTAATGCAGATTTGGGCAAGGTGGGACCTCCCAGGTACCTCCCTGGGGTGGGGCAAGTTTGACTCTCTATTGCTATTTTCAAGTAATAGAAAATCGTTAGCACCAGTATATCCTTTGAGTCTGCCATGAATTGAGTTCTGGATTTTCAGATCTGTTGTGTTACTTTGCATGCCCTGCAATCATCTGGTGCAAGGCCTCAGGAATGGGTCTCGGGACACAGTGGAGGTCTTTGATGGGAGGTTTGTGTGCAAACCTGGCCTCAGCAGAGGAGTCTGTGACTATGACTTGCCCAGCCTGAAGGCAGATAGAACTGATTTTCAGGACAGCTGCTGGCTTTGGCTTTGTTGTGGATCTATTTTTCTCCCTTGGCCTTGTTCACTTCTCTGGAGACCTGAGCTAATGGGACAATAGTGTCACCTTTATCTTGTCTCAAGTTCCCTTGTGGGGCTGAACTCGCAGTCCCAAGTTCCAGTCAGGAGGCATTTTCAGGGAAGGGTGGGCTTGGGTGCTCTCAGCTTCTTTATAGAGTTTTGTCACAGTGGGCAAAACGTCCTTTATAGCAATATTTAAGCCATGAGCCATAACATTGCAGTCTCTCCCAAGTCCAGTGAGAAGCAGCTGAGAGAGCAGGGGGTGTTTAGCCTAAAGAAGAGGAGGCCCACTCAAGCTGATTTTAAGTAATATTTAAGCTACAGCTTTGTCTGCTCTAAGCATTATTAATGTTCAGCTTTTTAGCTCCAGGTTTCAGCAAGATCCATTTTTGAATTGCACAAGGGAGCCATCTAGTCCAAATAAAGTCCAACTAGAGGCCTAACAATACTAGCTACTTATGCCAAACAAGCACTTAGCTACTTTCAAATGATATAAAATGTTTAGCAGCATATATGCCTTGAGTCTGCCATGAATTGGGTTCTGGATTTTCAGAGTTCCATTGTTGCTCCTTCCAGTTTTGCTGAGGCCTTGTCATTCCTCTGTGACATCCTCCCTTCAGAATGGCTTCTGGATTCCCAAAAAAGACACCAACACCTCGTCTTTTGCAGAGGGAAAGACTGCAGCCTAACACTGTGAGTAGCCACTGGGGCTGTGCTCAGGCTGGCAAGTGCCCTGGTGTCCCTGGTGTCCCTGCCCCTGTTGTCCAGCAGCGCTGGGAAGCTGCAGAGCCCCTGCCCAGCTCTTTGTGCCGTGCTGCTGTTGGTGGGGGCTGTCCTGGTGCAGTAGGGAACACTGTGTGATGTTTCAGGGACAGCCCAGTGCCTTGCCTGGCTGTGCCACGGGAGCCAAGTGAAAGCAATGTGCAGCTGAAGCCCTCAGCATGTGCTTCTGTGCCTGCCCTTTGCCACAGGAATTCCTTCTGTCAGGCTGGGCACTGCCCTGTGCTGCTGTCACCAACCTGCCCTTGGGCACCTGGGCATGTGGGGGGGAGAGCTCAAACTGTGCCCAAAGCCTTGAGAGCCACGGCTGGTCCCAGCCAGAAGAGCTCCCAAAGCAGCTGTTCTCTCTCAGCTCCTGGGTGGGCACAGCTCCAGCCCTGCAGGCAGCACTGCAGTCAGGGCCACCAAGGTGCCTTGCTGTCTGGAGCTCACTTGGCTGAAGATGCCCCAGTGCTGAGGCTCTGCCAAGGAGATCCCTGTGTTTTCTTCTCTGGAGGACTCTGTCAGCCCAGACAGAGAAAACAAATGCTCATTAACAGAGAGAGCTAAAACTTGGACACATTCCTGTGCACCTCCCTCTTGGTACAGCTTTTCTTTCTTGCTTCTTTTGGACTCAGCCAGCAGTGCTGTCTCCTGCTGTGAGTTGTGAGTGTTGTGCAGGGATGGAGTTGGGGCAGTTCTGAGAGCTCCTTCCCACTCTCTGAAAAGGTCACTGACACTTACATTTTTCATTTCCAATGAAATGTAAGAGGAAACAAATGGCCAAAGAGCAGAAATCCCCAAACATGTCACATCAGATCACAGAGAGACTAATGGGCCACAGCCATGTGGTTGGAGTATGTGTATTGCACTCTGTATTGATTGATTGGTGCTAAGTATTTCAGCAAGTACCTTCCAGGGCTTCCAGAAGTGTCCTAGTGGCTGTGATCACAAATTATTCACCAGTGACACTTGATCAAGATAAACCCCTCTGAACAAGCACATCTTGCTAATTTGGTTTTTTTTTTTAATTATTATAATTTTTCCTTTTTTTCCTTTTTTTCCTTTCAGTTGCCTCTGTCTAAGTTCCAGCAGGAGAAGTTTCTCAGCATGAAGAAGGAGGCCAGCACTGGGGGGAGGATTCTGCCCAGAATTGGCCCATGGATAGACCTGGGCAAGACTGGTCCAAAGGTAGCCTTTTCCTGCTCTTTTCCTTTCTGTTTGATGGCAAGTTTGAAGAGGGTGTGTGCTTGTGACAGGCTTGCCTGCAGCAAAACACCTCAGTGTCCAGGTGCTGTTGTCATTGCAAGCTGCTGGCAGTGGTGGACTGGGAGTCCTGATGTGCACTGAGGCAACACAAATAACCTCTGCTGCAGCTGCTGGGCTGTGCTGGAGTGTGGTTGCCATTGCTAAAACAATGGGGGAAGGCTGGGGACACAAAGGCACAGCATTGCCATGTGCCATTCCCCTGCTGAAGGAGCCACCTCTTGCTTTGGTGTGGTCACCATCAAATGCTCGGGGTCACAGGATTCCCTCCACAGTGGCAGCGTTGGCCTTGGAAGGCTGAGGACCTGCAGGAATTCCTTCAGATTTAGCAAAACCACTTGCATTCCTGCTTTGGGTTGGAACAATGTGTTGGACCCTGACGGGGTGTTAGATTTTGCAGGCTGCCAGATGTGCAGGGGACTGGCCCTGGGCAGAGGGGAATGGATTTGCTTTCTGTGGATCAGTGCCTGCTTAGAGGTGTGTTTCAAGCTGCTTTTGTGACAGGACTGGCTCAGTAGAAAGCACAGTCCAAAGGGGCAGGTGAGCCAGGTGGGCTGTTGAGCAGGAAACTGGCAGCAAGGGACATGGAACAAAGTGGTTCAGGATTGCCCTGGAGAGGGGCCTTGTGGAGAAAGAAAGGTGGAGAAATCAAAAGAGCAGCTTGGCTTGAGCCTGCTGGAAGCTGATCAAGCAGTTCTTGATCAGCTCCGAGCAGAGGTGGGTGAGGCACTGTTTGCCCAGTGTGTCCTGGGCAGATGTGCTCCCCCAGAGTCTGCACTTCACTGGGGGTCAGTGTAAGATTGTCCTTCATGAGCCTTCCTCCCAGCAGCTGAAGCTGTCCCTGCTCTCTCTCGCCTCTCCAGCTGCCGTCAGCTGCCCCGAAACAGAGCTTGTTTCAGGTTTCCCCACCAGAGATGGTGTTTGAGAACTTCGTGGCTCGGGAGGTCTCTGAAATGGTGCTGTCTGTGACGAATAAGGACAAGGTGAGTGCTGGCACCTGGAGCTTTAACCCTATGCTGGAAGAGGAGAGTGCTGTCATTGCCCGAGTGTCCAGCAAAGCAAGTTATCTGCTGCAACACATGCAGAAGAAAATGTCTCAGCAGCTGGCTCTGCAAGATGGTGGAAATCTTCCTGTGCTGGGAATTGTGCCCTGATTTTGGACACGCACTGATGGTGCAGATGACTTGATGTGGTCGGTCAGGTGCTCTGTCTCCATCCTGCTGGTGCTGACCTGCTTGGCCCTTCCTTGCCACCAGGCACTGCCCCAATGGCCCTGACCAAAATGCTGGAGCCAGAGAGAAGGGATTCCAGTTGACCCTTGTGAATGATGTGCCTGTACCTGCAGAGCTGCAAATGCTTTGGAAAAGGGGTCAAGGAGGGATGTCAGCAGGGCAGGGACAGGTCTCCTGTCGTCCTGTGTGCACAAGGGGCGAAATCATCATTTGATGTCTTTGCTGCAGATTCCTCGGCTGGTGAAGGTGTGCATGGAGAGCTGCCCTTATTTCCAGCTGGCAAGCCCCAGAGGTGTGTACCACATGGTGCCAGCAGGCGCCTCTGCCGCTGTGCGCATCCGCTTCAGCCCCGAGGAGAACAAGGTGAGCCTGGAGGAGCCCAAGCACAGAATTCTCTGCAAAGCCATTGTTTTCCCTGCACTCTGGGTGCAGCCCATTCCATGCTGGGAGCTTGGCTCCAGGCCGTGGGCAGGCAGCCTGCAGCCAGTCCCAGCTTGGCACGGGCTGCCAGGCACTGCAGCCAGGCCTGAGAGGCTCTGCTTCCCCTCCCTGCACATCCCTGAGCATTGCCAAGGGAAGATGCCCAGGGAACAGGATGAAAATGACAGAGGGCTGTTGATAGATGTTGGGCCATCTCTAGATACAGTGGAAGGGGTTTCATGATGATGGCAAACACTAGAGGAACAAAGAGGTCTGAGAGCTTTCCTCCTTCCTGCATGGCAAGAGCTTCCCTGCCTCCCCCTGGGCTGGAGCAAGGACGGTGCTTTTTCCCAGCCTCTGCTCTGCAGCCTTGCAGCTGTGCTGTGCCAGAGCACAAGTGGGCATGGTGCAGCTGCAGGGCCAGGGCAGAGGATGTGCTGTGCCCGTGAGCCCGGCCTGGCACAGGCACCCTGGGCTCTGGGTGCCCTTGGCCAGCAGGAGGTTGCTGAGCTGCAGGGACTTGGACAGCTGCCTGCAGGAGCTGGTGTAGGGCAGGTGCAAGCTGCAGGCAGAGCTGTGAGCCCAGAGCCCGTGGCAGTGACACTGCTGTGCCTCTGTCTTCATGCCTGTGCCTGTGCTTGCTCTGTCAGCTGGCACCCATTGCGTGCCAAAGGTGCTTTTGCCTGGAGGTTTGAACAGCAGTGCTGAGGCCCTGGCAAGTCTGATCTCCGTGCTGGCATCTGCAGGCTTGTTCATCCAGAAGGGTTTAGGCCGTGGCATGGAAGGGAGGAAGCCTTGCAGGGAAGCCAAGAGAGGCTCTTTCCAGCAGCATCCTGCTGCCTCTTAGCACTGTTCTTCTGCTGACTTGCTTGGAGAGGCAAAGTTGGAGGGGAGTTCTGAGGCAGCTGATGTTTCTGCACCAGGCCAGAGGTGCGGGAGCTCTTTGGGTCCAGCTGTTTTCTCATCTTCCTTTTGCTGCTTCCAGTCAGTTGAACATTTTGTCCTATTCTCAGACAGTGGGAATATAGAAACCTAAAGAGGAATGTCCTGTGTTCCCTAGCTCCATGTTCCTTAGAAGGAACGTAGGAATTCTTTAACATCATTAAAATGTAGAGTAAAACTTATGGTGGCCTAGGGCAGTTCTTTGTATGACCCAAGTGACACAAGATCTTAATGCCACAGAGATAGGTTTTGCAAAGTGCCCTGGTGCCTTTAAAATGTGGCATATTAGTAGAGCTTAGTGTTTATTTTGGGGTGGAATAGCTAAATTGATGCCCTTGAAGGGAGTCCATTTTTTTTCATCCTGCCGTGGGGATGGCACTAAATGCCCTGTGCTGAGGCAGTTTCTTTTCCTGCAGGATTATTCCCACCAGCTCATCTGCATGACTACCAGTGAAAGGATCGTGGTGCCAATTCGGGCCATTGCTGCCCGAGCTGTCCTGGACTTCCCTGAGCAGCTGGACTTCTCCAGGTGTCCAGTCAAGAGCAGCACCCAGAAGACTCTGCTGCTCCGCAACACTGGGAACCTGGAAGCTCGTTTCCAGCTGAGCACCCAGAGGTGAGGCAGCCCATCTGTTCTTGTGCAAAGGATATCACCTCTGGGTGATAGCAGACTTGGGAAAGGGCAGCAAAAGGAAGCAGAGCATCAGAGCTGCTGCCCTGCAGCCCTGGCTGGAAGGGAGCAGGATGGATGGCAGCTGCTCTTGCCTTCAGTGTTCTTAGCAGGATGCAGCCTTTGAGCTTTCTCTGTCCCAGCTTTCCTGGAGGCTGCTGGAACATGTTGGCAGCTGGCTTGCACCCTGCTGAGCACAAGCAGTTCCTGAAATGCTTTCTCAGCACTGTCAGCCAAACAGAGCCATTCTCTGGGAGGCCACAGGCACGTGGCTTTGCAGGGGTCCCTGCATCAGATGCCCAACATGAGCTGTGCTGCAGGCAGCCAGTGCAGCTCCTGTTCCTGCAGCTGATCTGCTTTCCCTTGTCAGCTGAGGGCATCAGTCACCTCTTGTGTTCCATGATGAACCTCTGAAAGCTAGTTTAAAATTTCGTAACAGATGATTTAAATCTCTGAATCAGATTGTGCCCCCTTTCATTGAGATTTCTTTTTGAATACTCTGAAGTTCCTGTGTTTCTGCTTTTTTTTGTTTTGGTTTGTGTTAAATGTTTGCCAAAAGATCATACAAATGGACCTAGTTAAAAAGCAGAAGAAAACAACCTATTCAAACCCTCTCCATACCTTATCTTTTCTGCCTGTCACGTGCAGTAGTGATTAATGGAAAGCACAGATCTGAGAGGATGAGAAGTGTCTTAAGGAACAGCTCACAATTGCCAGAGAAAAGGCCAAAATGTAGCCTGTCAGCCCCATCTCTTGGCAGTGGTTTTCATTTGGTTATTAGAGTGTCAGGGATGTCTCCTTCACAGCTCTTCTATCTTAGATCAGCTTTCATTGAAATGCTGATCAAATGTGCCCTTTCTAGGCTAAATCAGGATGTTTTCAAGGTAAAGTAAACCAAAGAACCACACTGCAAATTCAACAGTTACTATTCCTTGGTCTTCAGGGAAAAGTTCCTTCTCCCTGTGTGATTCCTAGGCTGTAATCTCCCAGGACAGGGAGTGCCCTAACATTTGCATCTCCTGAGATGAGGTTTATAGGCGGCAGGAAAAGAGAAATTCCTGAGGCAGTCAGTGTCCAGTTGTGCCTGCAGATAGCTCTGAAGCCTCTCTGTGCTCTTCAGAAAGCATTCTCTGATGGGATTGCTGGCAGTGGGAGCCCTGAGTGTCACTGCAGAGAGCTGGATGCAGAGTGTGGGGAGCTGAGGCCATTTTGCCCACAGGATGTTGTGAGGGCTGGATCTGCTCAGCAGTGGCTCCATGGCTGTTTCTGATGCTGTCTGTCCTGGCTGTCTTCTGCTGGCTGTGCTTGGTTTGCTCCCTGCTTGCCCAAGGGAGCTGCAGTGAGCTGCAGTGCAGAAGGAATCTGCTGGCCAGCTGTGGCCAGCCCTGATGGCTCTCTTTGTGTTGCAGTCCTTTCTCCGTGGCTCCGGCCGCAGGAGCTCTGGGCGCTGGTGACACCGTGCAGGTGACAGTGGGATTCCACGCGCTGACGGCCGGTGACCATTGCGGGTGCCTGGCAGTGTGCTGCAGCACAGGTGAGTGCTGGGCCTGCCCAGCCACAGGACAGCTCTGCACCACGGCTCCCTGCTGTCCCATCCCCTCCATTCCCTCCAGAGGTGCCTCCCCTGCTCAGCTTCACCCCAAAGCAAACGGAGAACTCCTTGCTGTTTGGGGGCTTGAGAAAGTGCATCCCCTCTAACAGGCTAAGATTTTGGACTCCTGTTTTGCTGGGAGTTGCTGAGTGGAGGAAGGAGGATCCCTGATTCTCCACTGCCATGTGGCTGTGCCTGGGTGAAGGTTTCTTTTATTCCTGGGCAATGCTGTAGGTGAGCTCTCCATCAGATTCTCTGCAATGCAATGGATTTCTAGCACACCTCTGTCCCATATGCTGCTTCTGCACTGGCTTGTCACAGACCCTTTTCCTATGTGGCCCTTACACATATATGTAGTTTCTGTCTAACAACATTTTCAAGCCCTCAAGTTCCTTTTTTGTGGCAAATCAAAACAAATTTTTCCCTGTCCCCATTTCCCAGGCTGTTCATGCTGTAGCAAACCTCTCACATCTATCTCCCATTTGATTTCTAGGCTGAGGAACCCCATCCAGTCTCAATGCAGAAATAGCTCTGTACTTAGTAATCTTTCCTTTGTTCCCTTTTTTATTTAATTTGCAGTGCTCCAGCTTGGTTTTTGACATCAGAACAATATAAAATATTGCAAGGCTGGTGTGGCTGTGGGTTTGGACAGGGAGATGATGATGATACTGATGCTGATTTTCCTGGTGTTCATTTTGTAGTGGTTTGTCCTATTGCAGAGCCAGGCTGGTTGTGTTTACTCACCTGGGTCCCCTCCTGCTGTGGGCTGTCACTTCACTTGTTCCTCTGGGCCTCCTTTTGCTGCCCACCTGCCCCCAGGCATATTTGCTGGTCAGCAGCAAGGGCTGCAAGGGATCAGGAGAGACAGGAGTCTGGTGGGATGCCCGGGGAGGCCCTGGGCAAGGCAGGACTGAGCAGGGCTCCTCAGCATCACCTGAAGGACTTTGGTGCAGAAATCCCAGTGATCTGAGTGGGTCACCAGAGCACATGGACCAACCCCACTGTACACACTGTCACCCTGGGGCCACAGCTCTACAAACACACTCAGAAATAAGGTGTTGAAGGAGCTGCCCAGGACATCCCCACGCTCTGCACCCAGACCTGTCAGGATGTGATCCATGGACTGATCCACAGAACTGCTCATTCAGCTAAAAACTGGGACACTTTCCTCTGTGACCTGTGGTTTGCTGTGTTCCTTGTGCTTCCATCAGCCAGTGAGCTGAGCAAAGACTCCCCTTTGCTTTGTTCCAGGTGAAGAAAGAATCCACATACACCTCAAAGGAGAAGCTGTAGATGTCAACATTGGGTTGAGCACAAGTTCTGTGGAGATGGACAAGACTTTGATCACCAAGTCAAGCCACAGAACTGTGTTCATTGAAAACAGGAGTAACATCACAGCCCACTTCCAGTGGAAGGCTTTTCCTAGTGAGGAAGAAGAGGATGAAGAGAAGAGGAGGTTGGTTTGAAAGATGCATTTCAGTGAGATACATGGCCCAAGACTGAAAGGAACGTGTGGCCTCAGGGGGGTGTTGGTGCTTTTGAATGGTTTAGGCCAAGTAGACCATCCCTGGCACCAGGGTGTGTGTCCCTGGGCTTCGGGAGCTCAGGACTCAGCATTCCAGTTCCATTTATACTCCAAGCATGGATGGCATTTTGGGAAGGAAAGGTTGATTGTGATGACTGGATTTCCTCAGGTTCTGATTGGCCTTTTGCCTCTCTCATCTTCTTCCTACATGACCTGGCCACATCCTTAAACATTTAATGAGTTTCCAGCCCCTCTTTCCACCCTCTTTTTTTCCCCTTAGTTCCTTGAAAAGCTCCTTGTCCATCCAGGCTGCTTATCTCCCCTGTCCTGCTGTCAGAGCAGCTTTTGAGATCTCAGAGCAGAGAGGACTTTTTGAGGAGAGGAGATCGTGCAGGATCCTTTCCCTGTCAGGACATTCTATCACCATGCAGTGGGATGGGAGCCGAAAAGCTCTGGATGATGAAAAGATCTCTCCAGGAGTTTGCTGTCTCCCTCCTGCACAACAAAGTCCCTTCCCCTCTCAGAGCCTCTGTTTTCATGCACATTGCATAGAAAACCTTGAATGTCACTGCAGGGATTTGGTGCCTGAATTCATCAATTTCCTTTGGAAGTGCTCTGGGATGCTCTTGTGAAAGGCAGAGTAGGGAACAGGGCAGGTCCAAAATGGAAGAAGCAAAGAGTGCTGCTGGTCACACGTAGCTGCAAGGCAGCTTGGTCTCCCCTTGCCAGGGAAGCCCTGCAGTGGGTGCTCTGTGATCTTTATCTGCCTCCCCCGAGCAGCTCAGTGGGAGGAAAAGCCAGCTGAGGTGGCTGGTGGATTCTCCCTCAGCTGTGGCAGAGGCTTTGAGCCAGGAGGTTCTCTGGAGGGCTGCTGGCTTTGGAAAGCTCCCCTGAGCTTGCAAGTGTGGAGTAGAAGTCCCTGCAGTGCCAGTGAACAGCAAGTTATCCCTGATCCATCTGGGACCCTCGTGGCTTGGGGTCAGCCTTTGCTGGGGAGCTGCTGCTGCTCCCACCCAAGTGCTTTGCTCTCCTGCACTCCCACTTCTCTCTGCAAATCTGTGCCTTATGAAACCATCTGCTGGCCTTGTCTCTCCCTGGGGCTGCAGGCAGTGTTTGCTGCGGACACCCAAAGAGGTGTCAGAGGAAAACATCACAGAGGAGAAAAGCACAGAGGAGGTGAAGGGCTTTGGTGGAGGTGACACTGCCCTCCTGAGCAGCATGGTCCAGGAGGAGATGGCAAAGGTGCCAGAAGAGCCCATGCTGTTCTCCAATGAGGTTTTTTTCATCGAGCCAATGGTAAGTGATAGCTGAGAACCTCATTTTCCTCCTCCTCCTCTTCCTCCTGCTCCTCCCAAGCACCCAACCCCAGCCCCCCTTGCCCCGGCTGCGGTCACTGGGCAGATCCTCAGCTGGCCCCATGTGCTGGGAGGGAGGACATGGAGTTTCTGGAGTGGCTGCAGAGCTCCCTGCTGAAAGCATTTCTGCCCTGGAGGGTCAAGGCAGGGCTGGGAGCCTGACAAAGCCCAGCTCTGCTGCCAGGGCTGGAGCTCAGGGCACTCCGTGCGTGTCCCTGCAGTGTCACAGGGAGCAGTTCTTGTAGGGAGGGGCTGCCCCCACACGTGGGGCTCAGCAGAGGCTGTTGCAGCACTGCCAGCTCACACACTGACCTGAAGCTGGCAATGGTTGGCTGGGAAAAGGAGGCCAAACTCAGCCCAAGGTTAATCCCAGAAATGCCAATGGCCTCCTGTAACCACGCCTTGCACTATTTCTGAGTCTGCCTTCCAGTGTCATCTGTGAGCCTGGACACAAGGCTGGAAGGTTTCACTGGGCCTTTTGAGTTCTCCTGCACACAGGGACAGAAAACCTTTTCCTTTTCTGTTTCTGCAAGCAAACTGCCACGTGCTGCCATCAGCCAGAGCCCTGATTCTGAGCACTGGCATTGTGAGAGATGATGAATGCCTGGTGTGTGCACAGTGCAAAATCCCTTCTCCCCTTGGAGTAAAGCCCAGAATAATCCCAACCTCTGCTTTCTTTCAAAACAGCTTGACTAATGTTTGTATTTCAAGGAAGGGGCTCATGTTCTCTTCTTGGTTACTGCTATGGCCCATCTAAGGCCAAGAGGCAGCAGTGCACAGGGGCAGTTGCATCCCAGTGCAGCTGACAGCAGCATGATGTGAGCAAGAGCTTGTGTCAGAGCAGCAGGAATCTTGTGGAGAGTGGGAGCTGATCAGCTGAGCATTGAGAGCTTCCAGCACTGTGTTGAGCTGCCTTTGGAGGGTTTCCTTGGGCTCCTTGTGTTGTTCACTCATCATTGATGCTCTAAACAAAGGCTGACAGGACTGTGGTTGAAAACAGGAAATGTGAAGTTAAAGAGACATGTTTTTCTGTCTCTTTGTGTTGCAGGAGGGAGAAATCGGGCCGAATTGTTCGGCCAAAATCCAGGTGACCTTCAAACCCCTGGCAGCTCTGGAGTATGGAAGTGTGGCTTACTGCAGCATCTCAGGTGCAGCTCCTTTGCCCTGCTTCTCTCCCCCTCAGTGCAGCCATGGTGCAAGCCTGAGCCCACTGGGCTGCCCTGGCAGTGCTGGGAAGAGTCCCTGGCCAGCAGGGCAGTGCTGGCACATCCCCAGTGGCCCTGCAGCTCCCAGGGAATGTCCCGTGCAAGGCCAGGGCTCAGAGTGCTGTGTCTGGGTTCCTGAACCCAGCACAGCCCAGGCAGTGCAGGGAGAGGTTTTGATGCCATGCCTTTGCCAGCATTTCCTCAAAGGCCAGAGAGCTGCAGAGCAGAGCAACTTTAGTGAACAAGCACTAAGCCCCTGCAGGCCCCTGGCCTCCAGGATGGCTCCACTGGACATGGATCCATCATCAGGTGGCAGGAGCTGGGTTAGAAATGTGCTCCCTGAGCCTGGATCAGCTCCCACTGGCCAGACAGCACCAGAGCAGAGGTGGCTGAGCCCCACTGAGCCCAGGCTGTTGGTAGAAGGAGCAGCCTTGGCCAGCAGCTGCTTCTCTCCCTGTGTGGGAGCTGTCACCTTGCAGCTCTCAGTCTGTGGAAACAGAGCCCAGTGCTGAGGGTCAGAAGGTGAGGACTTGGGCAACAAAGTCCTGTGCTGCTGGGCCAGGTAGTTTGGTAAATGCCAAACTCTGGATGAGCTTTGTGCCTTCACTGAATGGATTTCCAAGCTCCTCTAGGTGCATGGGAAGGAAAGCACAGAATCCTAGGATGTTAAGGATGGAGTGGACCTTAAAGATCATCTAGTGCCAAGTCCCCTGCCATGGGCAGGGACACCTCCCCCTAGAGCAGGTAGCTGCAAGCCCCATCCAGCCTGGCTTTGAACACTTGCAGGGCTGGAACCTGCAAAACTTCCCTGGGGAACCTGCTCCAGTGTCTCACCACCCTCACAGGAAAAAATGTCATCCCAAATATCTAACCTAAATTTCCTTTCTTTCAATTTCTACCCATTACTCCTTGGCCTGCCACTCCAGGACCCCAGAGATGTTTGAAACTCAGCAAACAGGTGGCTCCCATTGGAAACCAGCCTGAGGAATGGGTTAGGAATTAGAAGTCAGCCCCAAGGGATATCTGCTGAGGGAAGAGAAGGGTCCATATCTTCTCCTGCAGCATCAGGAGCTGGTAGCATCCAGCTCAGAGTCAGGGACTAGCGCTGAGGCAGCCTGGAAAAGACAGTGTGACAGAGGGAATGCTTGTACTGAAATGGACATCTCTCCCCAGGCCGTGAGAGCAGGCTGCCCCTGCAGCTCAGAGGGGAAGGCCAAGGACCCTTGGTTGAACTCAGCTGTGACACTCTGGACCTTGGGGACATTTTTGTCAACACCCCCCATGTCTGTGAGGTGAGCAGCAGGGCTGGGGATGGATGCTGATGGCTCCTGAGGCAGCAGCAAGCCTGGTGGAGCTGTGGAATTCCTGCCAAGCTGGGCAGTTGTGAGCAGGGAATATTTGATGTGCTGGTCCAGTCTGGGGGGTCAGAAAGGTGTGTCTGTTGTTCATGAAGGCCCAGCCCCTGCTTTTGGGCAGCCTTCCTTAGGGATCAGCTGGGAGGCTTCCTGCAAAACAAGCCCTTGGCAGGTGAAACCAGCACTGGGTGCAAAAGCTGCATGTCCAGAGGCTTTTGTGACAGTGCCAGACACAAGGCACCTTTGGACTGGGCTCTGCAGAAGCAGCTGGAACCAACTGGCTGCCTTTGAGCTTCAGTCCACTGCCAACAGCTTCCAGTCAGGGTCTCCTGCTCTTTCCTGGAAGTCCCAGGAAAGCCTTGGGAGTTCTGTCCCTTGCTGACAGTCACTCACTTCAGCCTTGGTGCATCTCTGGCTCTGGAAAGAGAAAAGTGTTCCTGGGAATAAAGCAAAGGATTTTTCTTCCTCTTTGCCTCCCCCACAATAGTGCTTATCTTGCAAAAAAATCATGAGAGAGCAACTGAAAAGAGGTAGAAAATGAGGCACTACATCAGGGCAGACACTTTAAAAAGCTTGGCTGGGGAAGAGAAAGACACCTTGAGTTTTCTCTACCAAAAGATGGTGCTGTCTGTACATTTTGATGCTGATGCCTCATTACCAATGTCTTGTTTTCGTGGTGTGGGAAAAGGTGAATGAGTGGATGGTGCTGTTGGAGCTGTGCTGGCTGGGGCAGCAGCAGCTCAGTGCTGATTCACTAGGCAGCTGCAATCACCCCACGTTGCTCTCAGGGCCAGGTCTCCATGAGCAGGGTGATGCTGCCCAGAGGTGCACTGCTCTGTGTCCATGGGATAAGCCCAGGGTGACTGCAGGTCTGTGCAGCTGCCACTGCTTTGCATGAAAACCCAAAGGCAGAACTTGTCCTCTTGTATCTTTTGACTTCTGCCATTCAGCAGCACAAAGCATCTTCTGCCTTTCCTGGCTGTTCATTGCATCCTTAGACAATAGCTCCCAAGAAGGGAAGATTCCACATGGATTTCCACTTTGCTTTCTTGCTGCTGCAGGTGAACCTGATCAACCAAGGAGCTCTTGATGCTCCCTTCAGCTGCATCCCTTCAGCCACAAAGGTGGGCTTGGGCTTCAAGTTGGCACCCCAGGAGGGCATCATTGCAGCACGTGGGAGCCAGACTCTCCAGATCTCCTTCAGTGCCACCGTGTTGGGGAGGTTTGAGGAAGAATTCCGGTTCAGTGTGGCTGGATCTCCTACGCCTGCCATCCTGACCATCAAGTAAGGACCCTGGGAGCTTGGTGGGCACATCTGGAGCTGTCTCTGGGACATGCCCCAGCTGCCTCCTGTTGGGGTGGAGCAGAGAGAAAAGGTGTTTGCTGAGGTCTTCATCTCTGCTCTGATGCTGGCATTGCTTTAGTGGGAGGATGCCTCCTGCCCTGTGTGGTACCTGGAGCTGGAATGACTCCTCCCTGCAGGGATCTCCCTCTGCCCTGGGCCATGGCAGGCAGTGGGATGGATCAGCTTTGGGCAGCAGCTGCTCTGGGATGTCCCAGCTGAACAGCCAGCAAGGCCCCCAGGGCTTTGGAGATGGGCCAGCCTGGGGCATTCTGCAGCAGCAGCAGTGCTTTTAAAAACTTCTGTCAATAATCCATGCCAGATGGGCAGCAGCAGCCTCACCTCACCTCTCCTGGCCATGCTGTGGGGGACAAGCTGTGCTCCCAGCTGCTGTGCCCAGAGTGCTCTGGTGCCTCCTGTGCACAGCCAGGCAAGGGCTGATGTGGGAGTCAGGGAACTGTGCAGCAGGAACTGTGCCAAGGACTTGGGCATCATCCCCTGGGCTGGTGCCATGGCAAGAGATCATCCTGGCCCAGCACAAGGGACAAGGGGTGATGATAGGGGAGGCAGAGCTCAGTGCTCAGCACCACAGCAGCACGAGGCCTTGTCCCTGCCAGCCTGAGCCTTGTGCTGCTAGGATAATGCAGTGGGAGCAGGAGAGCTGATGCTGGCTGCTCTGCAGCTTTGGAACTAGGCTGCTGCTCTGGGGAGGCACTGGGGCAAGGCAGTGAAGAAATGAAAGCAATCTGCACTGGATTATAGCAGTAAGATAAGGGAGATGGATGAAAAAGAACAAGGAAGTTATTACTTTGCAAGAACAAAGTGGTGAGTAGGTCTGCCCCCAGTGGAGAAAGAATGATGATGGCTTTGTTTTTGGAGGAAAAGTGCTGCTTTTTTATTTTGGAGATCAAGAGGGAACCTTCCACCATCCAATAATTGATTCTCCTCTGTCCCTCCCCTAAACTGGTGATGGGGTGTTTGTGCATCAGCAGCTTTCTCCTTGAGCGAGGGCAGGTGTCTCTTGTTGAGATGTGTGGAGCAGAGCCAGGGGCAGTGCTGTGAATCCAAGAGAAGGCACAGGTCACTGGGCCTGGATTTTTAACCACAAGGCAGAGTGGGCATGGATTGGCATCAGCCATGAAATCAGCTGGGGAGTGTTGTGCAGATTCAAGTGCTGCTTTCAGTGGGTGTTGGTGGCTTTTGCAGTGTGTCTGCTGAGTTCAAGGACAGGTGAGGTGCTGTGCTAGATTCAGGACCCCCTTGTTTGGTTGTTGAAGCTGTTGCTCTTGGCTGTGCCAGCTGGTGCACTGCTGACAAGCTGGTCCTTTCCTCTAGGATTCATCTGTGCCCTGTGTAGAAGTGTTGCTGCTCTTTTCAGAGGATGTTTGGGGCTGCCCTGGGTTCATGGCTCAGAACTGTGTCTGTAATGATGGTGTGGGTCAAACTCTGCTGAGAAAGCTCCTCCGTGGGAACAGCAGTTCCAGCTAAGAAGTAGCAAAGCAGGAACCTGTGTCTGGCAGGGCTGGTTACAGAAGTTTGTGGGGACACCTTGATGTCCATCCCATTGCAGATGGGGAAAGTGAGGCCCGGAGCCATGTCTGGCTGTGTGTTCAGGGTCCTTCATGGGACCAGCAGCATCCCGGGGGCTTTTCCTGCCTGCCCTGTGCCCAGAGCCCATCAGTGGCTGTTGGCTGCTGGCCACTTGGCTTTAGCTGCCTCCTGTGCCCAGGGGCACTGTGCTGAGCACATGGTGTGTGCTGGTTTGAAAGGCACGGTGCCCTGACACCAGGTTGGTGCCCCCGAGCCACGACAGCCGGAGCTTTGCAATTCCTTGAACCAAGGCATTTCCTGCTCTGTCCTCGCCATGCAGGGGCAGCGTCACTGGACCGAGTTTGCACTTCGACCTCCCTGAGCTCGACTTCGGGGACATCTCCTTTGGTGAGTGCTGCCTGGGCTGGGACACAGCGGGAGGGATCTGTGCCTTCCGAGAGAAAAGCATCCCTCCCTCCTGCTCTGCCCCAGCAGCCTCTTCAGGCTGGGAACTGCAGGGCTGCTGGTGCCGCAGGGAGCATTTGGCCATTGTCAGATCAAACAGAAGCAAGGCATAGAAAGTCAGGATTTTCTGGTGTCTCTGTCCTGCTTGAAAAGACAGATGTCTGCCAAGGAAGGTGGGAATCTTCCTGGAATGGAAAGATGAGCCCCTCCCTCCAAATGACAGGGCTCCCTGGCAAAACTGTGGGAAAAGGAATAACAGTTCTTTCCTAGACCATATCAGGAGAGCCCAGAGAACAAGAGCAGACGTTTGCCAGCTGCCAAGTCCCGTTTTTGTCCTTTGGTGCGGTGAGGATCCCAGCAGGAGGATCTGTGGGCTCTGGCAGGGCAGTGATCCCCTGCCAGCCGGCAGCGGCAGGGAAGGAGGGAAGGAGGGAAATGCTCCTTTTGCAAAGGGACAGAGGGCAGGGGGATGTGGGCAGTGCCTCAGAGCAGCAGGCAGCAGCGGGGAAGGCAGGCAGGGTGGGTGCCAGGCTGAGCTGCAGCCAGGGCAGTGCCGGGGCCAAGCACACAACCTCCCGCAGCAGCACGCGGCCGAGCTCCCATCCCCGAGCGGGAGGAAGGGAAGCTCCGCTCCCTGCCCAGCCTCAGCTCCCACTGCACAGCGCCCACGGCATCACGCCACAGCGGCCAAAAACCCCCAAGGGAAAAGCCCACCCCCAGGGCCAAAACCCCCAAAACCCCTAACCCCCTTCCCAGACCAAGGGGAGCATTCACTACCAAGCCTAAGCCCAGAACAAGGAAGGTCATGGACTTTTTAAGGAAACTACTTGCCTTTCCTGAGCTGCTTCTGTCCCCCCCTGCATCACCATGGAGGCACTTGTCAAGTTGCCTTTTTGAAGAAATGAAACAAGAAAGGCAAGAGATGGAACTATGGTTCTGAACCAGGAGATCGATCCTGCTGGATCTGCTTTCATTCCTAAGGTCTCTTCAGCTGAAGGCAGCTGTTGTATCTTTGCTTCTTTGAAACTGTTGACTGTTGTCTGCATGTGGTGAGCTCAGTCTCATTGGAGGTTTTGCCATCTGTGTTTGTCCTTGTTGTGCCTCTCTTGCCTCCCTGCTGGAGTCACTGCTGGAGCTGGCAGTGCTCACTGGGATGGGCACAGAGAAACTCTGGGTTGCAGCTGCAGTTGTTTTTTCTCCCCATCTGTGTTCCAGTGCCTCTTGGTGAGCAGGCCCAGGGAGAAGTTTCCTCCCACAGAGCTGGCCAGCCCAGCCAGATGTCCACTGCAGAGCAGCTTGTGGCTGCTCTCCAGGATCTGCAGGACATCCCCACCATGAGTGGCTACATCTCTGGCTTTCCAGCATGGAAAGCAAATCCCAGAGCTCCAGTGGGGTAAAGCCTTGCAGGCTGCAACCCCAGTGAGCAGCATGGGTGTGATGTCCCCATTTGTTGGGTGAGGTGGGACCTGGTTCCTCATTGCCAATCTCCAAGCAAGGCTTGGGTGTGCCCCCAGTTGAGTGGGCTCTGAGCTGTCTCGTGCTCAGTCTGTTTGGCTCAAACCAAGAGATGCCTTTAGGATCCTGCAGAGAGAAGCTGCATTGGGGTGCTTTGCCTCACGTTCTAGTTCCTGATTCCTTCCTCTCTTTTGCTGCAGCTTCTTCTCAATGCTGACTCACTGTTTATCTATCTTGAAAAGGGTGGGAGTGTTGGCAGGCTTAACAGGGAATTTGACAGCTTGAATTCTCAGAGGAAATGCTCAGTCTGGGTGCACACTCATCACTGGGAGATCACTGGTGCTGGTTTGGGGCAGGTGAGGCAGCTCCTCCCCATCGCCAAGAGAGAAACTTGCAGTGTTCAGCAGGGCTAGGAGTGGGCATTTTCAAGGCTGCAGTCTGCAATCTGTGTCAAAGGGAACTGAGTGACGATTCATTCCTCATGCAGCTTCTGGGTGAGCTGTAGTTCAGATAATCCAGAGCTAAACTCCAGTGCCACTTTCATTGTGCCAGGCCATTCCCAGCAGGAGTCAGGCCACAATGGGAGCCTCAATGGATGTTGGTGTCCTTTCCTAGGCTTTCCCTACACCCAGCGCTGCCGGCTCACTAACAGCTCCCCGGTGCCCGTGACGTTCCAGCTCCGCATGTCGTTCGATGGCACGCAGCCGGCTGTGGACAGCGTGGATCAGATCCGCTGCCACAGTGACCCAGCCTGGAGGAAGGGCGTTCACTTGTATGTGGAGCCCCGGGAGTTTACCATCACTCCCAGCCAAGGGACCATCCTGCCCCAGGGACACCAGGACATCCAGGTACGGGCAGAGTGCAGCCAGAGACGCTTCAGCACCAGGGCTGCAGCTGCACTGGAGCGTGGGAGGGCTTTAGCTCTGCTGCCAGCTTTGAGCATGGTGTGAGTGAGAGATCTGCACTGCTCTGAGGCCTCTGCTAGCTGCCTTACTCGGGGTGTTCCTCAAGGAGCACTGTTTTCTTTCCAAAATCATATGCTGAGGTCACATACCATATGGTCAAGGCCAGAAGTCACTCTTGGGTTCTTGAGAGCCATTTATTTGATTGCAAGTGGGCAGAGCAAAGATGAGGGCAAAAGGTGGCTGTTAGAGAGATGTCATTGTAGAAAGCAGTTAGCTTTCCTTCTTGGTCTGATTTCCCCTCTCCTGGGGAGCAGAAGGATTTGTGTTCACTGCAGGAATCTCCAGTGGGGACAAAAAACTCTGCAGCCATGAACTGCCCAGCACCTGCTGAGCCACACTTTGCCCTCAGCTTCCTGCTGTAAAGCTGAACTCGTTGTGTTCAAGTCGGATTTGTTCTGCTTTTATGTCATTGTAGTCAGATGAGAAATTGGGCCTTAATTTGAATACAGTGGTTCATAGAGCTTTAGTCTAATGTTTTAATGTAGCTGAGCTATGCCCTGATAGCAAGGTGTGTTTAACACATCTGCTATTGCCAGAAGGCTTTTGTTGCTTTGAGACTGTGCTCTACACATGGAGCAGCAGCAGAATTAAGACAAAATCTTCCCTCAAGGGCTGGAGGATATCACACGTGGATAATGAGCTTTTGTAAGGAAGAATTTCCTGTTCTTCTCTTCCACCAGGTGACCCTGTGTTCCAACTCAGTGATGGAGTTCTACAGGAAAATGCTGGTGGATCTGGAGGGTTTTGGCAAGGGAGTGGCATCATTGGTCATCACAGCCAGGTACCAGCCCTTGCCTGGCCTCCCCCAGCCCCTGCCTTGCCCAGGCTTTGCTGGCTGCAGCTGCCAAGGAGAAGTGCTGGTTCATGAGCTCATGTTGTGCCAGCTGGGCATGAGAAGAGCAGAGCTTGGACAGCAGCCTGTGGTGAAAAGCAGCCCTGCTCCCAGCCCAGCAGGGTCCTGGGCCCTTTTCTGAAGGCACCAGGAATGAGATCATTTCTTGGCCTGGCTTTTGGTGCTTGAGGTGGAACAAATTTCCCCAGGGCCTCCTCTCCTTCTTGCTGCAAGAGGTGGAGTTGTGCTGGGTGCGAGCACCGTGCATTGGTTTGGGACACAGCAAGCAGCCTGCTGAGAGCCAGGCTCTGGTTCTGTTCATGAGGGCACGTGGCAGGGGGGAAGTGGCTGCCAGCAAGAGTGCTGAGGGCAAGGTCTCAGGAGGGGAAAGCAGCCCTTGATGTGGCAGCTCAGCTCTAGATTTTCTCCTTCCCTCTGCTTCCCACTCTGAGCTTGAATGTTCTCAGGGTTGAGATCAAAAGTGGTTGTTGCTGCAGCAGAATTCCATCCTGCTGTGCTGCTGTGGGTGTCAGTGGAATGCCAGGAGGGATGCAGTTCCCTGGGGCTGTTCCTTCTCCCATGCAGAGCCATCCAGGCAGTGCCTGGGCTGGCATTTTGTCAAGCAGGTGGGGCTGGGGACAGTCAGTGCCTGGAGCTGTGGAGGGAAGGAGCCAGGGAGCTGTAGGGCCTGGGAGGGGCTGATCAGCCACTCTGGAGGGCAGCTGGTGTCTCGTGCCCTCCAAGGCTGGGGCAAGCAGCTGAGTTCCCAGGCAGGGCAACAGCACCATGGCAGAGAAGGGAGTCATTTTTCCTGGGACACTGGAGTTGTGTGTTCCTTGAGCATTAGTGAGCTCTGATCCTTGTTGGGAAGGCTCCCCCAGAGCTCATGGGTAACTGGGAGTGTTACAGGAGTCCTTGCAAGCCTTCCTGGGGAAAGGAGGGGCTGAGGCAGCTGTGGGACAAAGTGCTCTGCCTGGGGCACTTGGCAGCCTCTGGGTGCTGCCTCTCAGGGTTTGTCCCTCCTTGACAAGCCCTGTTGGAGTGGGAAGACGTAGAAGGCAATTTATCACTGCAGGGCTGTTCAATGCCCATTTGACAGTGACCAATGTGTTGTGCTGTGTTTTACAATCTTTGGGGGTAAATGTTCTCCATTCTCTCAGTATCTCTGATTCCCCTGGGCTCATCTCTTTGTCCAGATGTCTTGTTCCTAAGCTGCAAGTGTCCCCCCACGTGCTGCAGTATGATGAGTGCCTCCTGAAGGTGCCCTACGAGAAGAAGTTCCTGATTAGGAATCCCAGCCACCTGCCTGGCTGCTACGGGCTTATTGAACAGGTTTGGCATCCCATCCACCTCCCCCTCTCAAATATTATTGAGGAGCTTATTAGGGGGAAAAAGGGTTTGGACGTGACCTTGCTGGTTTCTATTCAGTCTTAAAGATCTGCTGAGAACAGGATCCTACCCGAATGTAAACTTGAGGATGCAGTTTAACCTGCTGAGGGAACAGTTGATGTTCTAGTCTTCAGGGTGTTTTCTTGTGGGAGATCTTAGAGGGCTGTGAAAGCTGCTGCATCCACAGACAGCAGTGCCTGTGCTGGCAGTCTCCTTGCAGGATCCCCTGGGAATGCTAAGCCTACAATTCTTGCATCTTGTTTGTGCCTTTTACCTTTGTCCTGGGCATTTTTAAACACGTGTGTCAGTTGCTGTTGCGGTGGATATTAGGGAGTGTAAAGTTTCTTCAGAGGTGCCTCTGAAGCTGCATTTCATTGTGTCTCTTGCAGAAACGCAAGGAGGACTCTGCTGTGTTCTACTCCAGCCCCAAGCCCTGTGGGATTGTCCAGCCTCACAGCACTGCAGAGATCCCAGTGCTGGTGGAAGTGCAGGCGCTGGGCACGCATCGCACCAATGTTCTCATCGGCGTGTTCGGGGATGAGAGAAACCCACTGGTGAGTGCAGGGGAGATGTGTGCCTCTGTGCAGCTGCTCCTGGCAGGCTGCAAAGGGCACAGGGATTCTGCCGGGGAAAACAGGCACAGGCTGCTGTGGAGAAGGCCAGGAGGGATGGGTGGCACAAACAGCTCGTGCCTCACGGGTGGTAATCTCAGTGTCTGGCACAGAACGTCGTTGGTCTGAGCTGGAATCCAGGGTCACTTTAGTGCATTACTCTTGAAAATGCTGTTAACTTTGGAAACATCTGTTTGAAAATGGCATCTCTCTGAGCGCAAAAGAGGATGTCAGAAGACTTCTGGGAACCTTGAGCTTTCTGTAAAAAAAAGGAAGGCTGGCATTTCAAGAGTGGTTGCAAGGATTGAAACTTAGATTAAAACATAAGGAAATGACAATGGCAAGTTGCCTGGATGGCACCAAACATCTGAACCTGGGCCATTGTGGCACTGCATGTAAATCAGTGAACAGGAAGGACAGGCAATGCAGGCTGTGCCAGGGAGCATGAAGTTTGACAGAACAGTTTCTTTCAACTCTGAGGCTGCTTACCTTAAAGAGGAGGGTTTCTCCCCACCAGAGGAACCAGTTGTTTAACTGTCAGCCTGGCCATAACTAGAGACTTCTTGCAAAGCTTTTACCTTTGGGCCAATCCTTTGTAGTTTGAAAGGTTCTCTTACCTTGATCCTTTTAAGTTTGGAGGTGAACATGTAATTATCTTTTTCTTTTTTCCCAAAAGCCCAGCATTTCAGCTGGAGAGTGGTAGCTGTCCCTAAAGAAATACCTTGAGCAGGGATGAGCTGTTTAAGGTTTTTTAGTTTTCCCTGTTGTGGTTTGTTTGGGGTTTTTTTTTAACTCTTTCTTGCCTGCTTCCTGGGACAGAGAAAAAAGTTATGGAGCTCTGGACGGCTGGCAGAAACCTCCCCAAGCCCAAGGCTGATGGAGTCTGGCAGGATCCCAGCACTACAGCCGATGTATGTATGTCTGTATGCATGGGGAATGCCACCTGAGTCCCCTGGGAGTGTTGGAAAATGTCAGCCAAGCCCCCAGCAGTGTCAGGGAAACATTCCTGATAAATACCTGCTGGAGCTGCAGAGTTTCTGGCGTTGGGCCCTGGGGGGGCTGTGCTGGCTGTGCTGGCTGTGTCTGCCCCTGGATGTCTCAAATCTGCCCTTTTTGCTTGCCTTCTCTGTCTTTTCCTCTCCCACTGTGCTTTTTGCATGCCCACAAGGTGTTCATCCCTGTCCTCTGCAGTTCCTCAGTGCAAGCAGTTGCAGCTGCTGCAGCAGCTCAGTGTCATTCCTGGGCTGCCTTTAGAGCAGACCTGCTCCAGCCTGGATTGGGAAGGGCTGGATCAAAGCATTTCTCAGTTCAAGGTGCCAGCAGCCAGCCAGGGGCTGCATCCTGACCAGGAGCTGCTGGTGCAGGTGTCCCTCCCTCCCACTGCAGGTCTCTGTTCACAGTTATCTTCTTTTCCAGAGATGAGCTTCATCCACCTAAATTCAATCCCCAACCACCAAAGGAGATGAGAACATGTTTGGATTGCCCAGCGTCTCAATGGAGGCACTTCAAGGCTGGAAAGCAGGAGGCAGCCACAGCCCTGACTGAAGAGCAGGATTTGTCCCAGTCTTCAGGAGTAGAGGTGGATTTTCTTGTACACCTACTGCTTGTGCTGCCTCCTTAGCCTGCCACCAGCAAGTCATGCTCCTGCTGAGCTCCCTTTTTGCTGCCCTGCTGTCCTGTGCCCTGACAGTGGCTGGGCAGCAGGGCCAGTGGCTGGACATGGGGGAGTGGCAGGGAGAAATAGGAGAGTTTTCCTTGGAGAAGCTCACTCAGATCCTACAGGCCTGTGTTGAGTGTGGCATTTTTTGCCTTGTTGCCTTCCCAATGCAAGATGAGGCTTTTATCTGCATCATGATGGGAAGAGCTGCAGCTTCCTTGCCACAGCAAGCTGGGATGAGTCCTGATCTCCATGTGCCCTCTTCCCAGCCCAGCCAGACTCCCTGTTTGCAGGTCTCTGCTGTCACCCGAGAGCTGCTCTTGCACTGCTGGCCCTGAAGCTGTCTTACAAACTGAGACTTGGCAAAGTGGCTGTCTCTTCCTGCAGGCGTAGGGAATGGCTTGTTTTTCAGGTGCCACCACAAGCTCCTGCAAACCCTCACCTCCCAGCAGGCCTGGAGGGATTCAGGTGCTCCGTGGGCGCACCGCACACTGCCCTGGAAACGGAGAAGGGAAGAGGGAATCTGTCTCCCTTGCACACTGGCAGTGTGGCAAGCAGGGCTGGAGCTGCCAGTGCCACTGGTGGCCCTGAGCATTGGCCACAGAGGGGCCTCCCATCCCTGCAGGCCCAGCACAAAGTGCTGCTGGAGCAGCTGGGTGTTGGAGAGGCCGTGCAGGACACGTTGTGGGGCTGCCCAAGGACGCTGTGCAGCACCTATGGAGGGCACTGCTCCCCCTGCAACTCCTCAGGTGGTCCAGAGGAAATTTTTGCAGGAGCTTTTGCTGTAGCACCTTGAGGAAGCAGCATTTAAATCAGAGAGAGAGGGGAAGAGCCTCAGGAGTCAGATGAGCTGGGCTGGGAGTCCTTTGCTCAGCTCCAAGAGCTCTCACTCTGAGTCTCCTCCTTTTCTAAAAGCAGTAAGTTTTGAAACTTTTTCAAGGCAAGTTGTGCATCAGAGAGAATTTCTAGTGCCAGGAGACATCCCAGTTCACTTTCATGTCATGTACTCATGAATGCATTGACCCGTGAGGATGGGAGAAGATTTTCCCCATGGTCCCTGCACTGGTCAGTGGCATGGATGCAGGATGAGATCAGGGTGATTCTGGCAGTGTTTGGGGAATAGGCCCCTCTGGCTGCAGCTGCACTTTGCTCCAAGATGCTCTTCTGCATCCATTTCCATGCTCAACAGCTCCATCTCTCCTGTCTTCCATACAGGCTTCCAGTATCCTGCCAGTGTCAGGTGTGCTACAGCCAGGAGAGAGCCAGCAGGTCTCCTTGCCCTTCTCTGGCCACCTCAACAGCATCTCCAGTGCCACGGCGCTGTGCCACGTGGAGGGAGGCCCCAGCTCCGAGGTGCTGGTGCCCGGGGAGGCCTCACATGTCAGCTGCTCCCCGAGCCCCCAGGAGATCAACTGTGGCTCTGGGGCACCTCTCAGGGAGAGGTGAGTAAGCCTTCCATGGGTTCCTGCTCTCCATGGGTTACTGTCCCTGCAGGGCTTCCCTGCTCCAAGGACTCTGAGCTCAGAGGTGCTGCATAGCAAAGGCCAGAAGCAGCACAGGGATGGCCACTCTTAGCTCCCTGGCTCCCAAGAGAGGAAGCACCTTCTTCTGTTGGGACAGAGCATCTTCTTCTCTAGTTTAGTGGTGAGCCTTCCTGGCTCAGATGCTGCCTTCAGGGAGCTGGGCTCTGGCCCTGCCTTGGCACTGCCTCTAGAGGTGTCTTTAGCTCCATGGTGTTGAGTCGCATCTTCTTCATCATCTCCCTTCTTCACCAAAACAGTGGGATTGTGGTGTGGGCAGGTGTGGGGCACAGACCAAACCTTGGTTTGGGTGCTGGTGCTGCTGCAGATGAAGTCCTTGCAGTGCTGATCTGCCAGGGTTCTCCTGATGGTGGGACAGCAGCCATAAAAGCTCCTGTCCTTGAGGCTCCCCTTCAGCTGCCGCAGTGGGCAAGCACAGGAGAAGCTCTGCTCCAGCAAGGCAGCCCAGCTCAGGACACACAGGCAAAGTGTGCAGCTGGGAGTGGAGGCTGCTTAAAGCAAGCCTGTGCATCAGGACTTCCTTCAGGCCAGGCTGAAGTTGGTTTCGTGGGGAGGAGAGGGACGAGGCTGCTTCAGATGGTTTCCATGGCAGACAGCACCAGCTGGCTTGGTCACAGCTGGCTTCCAGCAGGAAATCTGGCTGACAAGAGCCTGTCTTGCAGGAGAGCAGTTCCTCCAGCCTTTGCTTTCTGACTGATAGGCTATTCTCATTTAGGATCAGGCTATGAGTTGTTAAAACCGAGGCTCACGGACAGAGACTCTCTAACTCATTAAAGTTAGAAAGTGGTATGTTTATTAACCCCGGTGGGTGGCACCAGAGTCGTCCCTACAAGGCGTGACCGTGCTGTACAAGGTTCTTTGCCCTCTCTTTATTTCCCAGGATCTTACATACAACATATGTGCACAACCCCAGCACTTCCCCTCCCTGCTCTGTATTAAAATGAGGTCATTAGTCCTTCACACCTGTGCAATTATTCTCTGGAATTGGGTTGGTGGTCTCCTATTGGGCCAGTGGTCTTAAGGGATGAAGTCAGGAATGTCTTCATCAGGTCTCTGTGACCCTCTGGCACCATCCAAGGTCCCCTGCTTAGTGACTGATTGACATAAAGCCCAGGTGCTAACCATTGTTCTACGGGTTTCAGTATGTTCTTCTAACAGTTCACTTACTCCACTTCCTTCTATCAAGAAGCTCATCATGGTAAACAATATAACAATCAGCCCTGGCTTAAGCATCTAATAATCATTAACCTATGGTCTACCTGTCTAACTGACATCCTGATCAATGTGAATTGCTTCTAAGCCTCAGGTGAAATCTGAACTCTTTAAATTCTTGCTTCAGCTGTGCCCAGGGAGAAGGGAGCTGAATGAGCTGAGTGAGAATTGCAGGAGAGATCAGCAGACGTTGGCACTCTGTGCTCTGCTTGAAACTGGGAAGTCAAGAGACAAAGGGCGTTTTCAGGCACAGCGCAGAGAGCTGGTGGATCAGCCTTTGGCAGTGGGCTGGAGGTGTCTGGCTGTGCCTGGAGAGGGAGCTTGCACAGTCAAGCCCTTCTGATGGCAAGGCTCAGGCTTGGCCGGTCCTGGAGGTGCCCTTCCACCACTGCCCTCCCTTGGGATGTTCCCAACCTCTGTGGGTTGAGGAGAATTCACGGAAATGGTCTGGCGCTGCTGCCTGGCCTCAGGGTCAAGGAATGAAGTGCAGGGCCAGCCAGGACGAGTGAGCCCAAGGTTCTGGTGGTGACTCTCAGCCATGTTTTCTGTTTTGTCTGCAGAAGGGAGCTGAAGCGGCCGTCTCCAAAGCTTGAGGAGGAGGCAAAAGCCTTGGCGGAGGAAGTGAGGCAGAAGGAGAAAGAGAAGCAGAAGAAAGAAAAGAAGGGTGTCTCTGTGGGGAAGGAACCTCCAAAAGCAGAGAAGGGGAAAACCAAACCCCCAGAGAAGAAGGAAAGCAAGGCCCCAGAGAACAAGGACACCAAAATCCCACCAAGGAAGGAAATCAAAGAACCAGAGAAGATGGAAAACAAACTTCCAGAAAAGAAAAACAAACATCCAGAAAAGAAAGAAACCAAAATCTCAGAGAGGAAAGAAAGCAAAGCCCCGGAGAAGAAGGAAAGCAAGGCCCCAGAGAAAAAGAACACAAAAGCATTAGAGAGGAAGGAAACTAAATTCCCTGAGAAGAAGGAAACCAAAGCCCCAGAGAGGACGGAAAGCAAACTCCCAGAAAAGAAATACAAACCTCCAGAAAAGAAGGAAACCAAATTCCCAGAGAGGAAGGAAAGCAAGGCCCCAGTGAAGAAGGACACCAAAGCATTAGAGAGGAAGGAAACCAAATTCCCAGAGAAGAAGGAAAACAAAGTCCCGGAGACGAAGGAAATCAAAAGCCCAAAGAAGGAAAGCAAAGCCACAGAGAAGAAGGAAATGAAAAGCCCAGAGAAGAAGGAAAGCAAAGCCCTAGTAAAAAGGGAAATCAGAATTCTAAAGAAGGAAACCAAATCTCCAGAGAAGAGAAGCAAACCTCCAGAAAAGAAGGAAACCAAATTCCCAGAGAGGAAGGAAATCAAAATCCCAGAGAAGGAAATCAAAGCACCAAAAAAGAAGGAACCCAAAGCCCCAAAGAAGGGGGAAGCCAAAGCCTGAAAGAAGGGAGGAACCAAAATCCCAGAGAACCCAGCTGAGCTGGAGAAGAACTCTTTATTTTATTCACACAACTTATTTTATACAGTTTGACAAACCTAATGTGCAACTTTAGGTAGTTAATCGATTTCTTATTACTAGTTATGCCAGTTATTCTGTTGGATAATAAAATATATTTTACTTGTGCATCAAATCTCTCTGTTGTATTCTTTGTATTGTTACCTATTCTCTTCACTGATTCTCATGGGACAAATCCCTTGTTCTTGCAGGTGCATTTGTTTTTCACCCTCAGATCAGATTGTTCACCAAGTCTCATTCTCAAAATAACTTCACGTGGGAACTTGTGACTGCTTAGCTGCACTTAGAAGAGATGACAGGCCAGCTGTTAATATAGCAGAACAAGGCCTGATTTCATAAGGCCTTTCTTTTATCATTATTCTACCTGTCTCTGACATCTCCCCCTTTTTGTTCATTTAAAAAAGGCTCCTATGTTCTGATGTTGAAACAGCTCACTCTTGGGAGGGTATGATCTCATGAAGGTTATCACTGGTTATCTGTTAGATGTGGGATAAGATACATAAAAGACCAATTCCAATCAACAAAACTTACCCAATTCTGTCAAGTCATTGACACAGGGTTTTGCAGCATGAGCAAACAAAAGAATAATGTCCAATGTCTCTTAGGGAAATGGAAAGAAATGACCATTGTTTCCAATTAGCTGAGAAGTAGGAGAAGGTCCATTAGCTGGAAATGTTGATCTTGGACATCACTGAATGTCCTTCTGGCAGCTGGAACAGGGAAGAACTGAAGAAGGTTGGGAAGAGCACTGTCCCATGATGATGCCATGAGGCTTTTGTTGGCCAATTGCCTCTGTCAGTTTCCAGGCACAGCTGTGTCTTGGCAGTCCTACTCCTGTTCCTGTTCTGGCCACAAAGGCTGCAAGGGGATGAGGTTATTTCTCTTTCCACTGGGCCTCATTTCTTCAGAGCTGATCAGTATCTGATGGAATGAACAGGTGACTGCTTTGAGCTGTTGGTGATAAAACACAGGCATCTCTTCTCCTGAAGTTAATGAATCAATTAGGCTTCCCTGTGGACACTCCATTGGGATTTAGATGGGATGACCTTTTTTCCAAGTTTCTAATGTAAATATTGCATGATTCAAAATGTTAGTCATCCAAATTTCTCATGTACATATTGCATTATTTGAATGTTCTTAAGGCGTTCATTCCTCTTCTTTTTTGTTTTTTAAGAATGAGATGCATGTCTTTTGTTATGAGTATGAAGAAACAGCGTAGTAAAATAATACACGTAGTAGACAAGAAACTTAGAGCAATTAGGAATAATTTAGATACAACGATCGGGAATATTTCAAATAGCAGACAAAACTAACAACGTAGGTGGAATGAAATAAACAGAAATCTCTGAAATAATGTACCATCATCCCAGAGTCTGCAAAGAGCTGACAAACCTCGATTCAGTGGGGACTTGGATAATTATTTCCAGATCATAATTCCCAAGCTCCCTTTAAAAATAGTTCAACTGTCATGTACAGACGGTGAAATTGCAAAGTCAAAGCAACTCCAATCTAGTTTTGATGCAGAAAACATCTGGGTCTGTTGGCAAATTCCTGTCCAGGTAGAGCTAAGGCCTGGCCACCACCCAAGCTCTAAGTGGGAGAGAATTCCCTAAATGTAATTTTAAACAAGGCTCCTAAGAATAGCACTTAGGAGTAAAGGTCTAGGGGTGAAAGACTGATGAACCATCCAATAGCCGCCTCCTCCAAAATCTCCTCAGCATGGAGATGCTTTAAACACAGCAAACTGTTGGAGTGGTTCTGTAATAACAATTGGGACTGCATCTGATTGCTTAGAGTAGATGTCACAATACCATCAGTTTAGAGAAGACTTCTGACAAAGCTGAGATATCATTTCCTGGAACTCTGAAAAATACTTGAAAATCATGAGGCAGCACTGGGTCAAACCATGGAGCCCCAGTGCAGAGCCCAGCCAGAGGGGTAGTCTGGTCTAAGAGATACATGAGTAGCTAGAGAACAAAAGAAGGATCCTGAAATGACACGTGTCTTGTAGATAATTACACCAAAAGATGGTAAAACATATGAAAAGCTGGCTATAAAAACAGGAATACAAACATGAATGTATTTATGACAGAAAAAATGCAACAAAGGAAACACTGAACAGCTCACTCATAAAATTTATGATATCTCAGATTAAATAACACTCAAACCTGATATAAATTCCTTTCGACATCAATAGAGCTTAACAAGATGAACTCAATAAAACCCAGTCCTAAAAGGATTTCAAATTAATAAACATAATTTCATTATCACCTTAGTGGAACAAAAAGCACACTCAAGAGAACTCAATGTTAATTACTATTAATACCGAACATAACTGGATCCATAAAAAGCTGGAATAGATCATTGCTGAAATGACGTAAAACTGAATCTTAACATTTATAAAATCTACCAAAATTTACTTAATAAAACTTAGCCTTATTCAAGAAGGTAACTGAGCGTTACAATATTTGGCCTTAATTTAACAGAATTCAAATGAACATTCTTAAAAGTTATAGATATGACATGATGTAACTCAGTCTAAGGTTATTAACACAAAAAGACAACTTAAAGGTGAACAAGCTGTAAGTGAAATAACAGCATGATGGTCTGCTGGAGGGATTAAAGTTGTAACAAGCATATTAGAATTAGAAGTAAATCAGTTATGAGTAAAACCCATGGTAACTGCAAATTCCATGGAAACAGAAATTCAGTAAGACTTTTCAAAGTGCAGGGTTACTGGGAAATAAATATAATAATGTGCAATTTAGCATATTGCTGAACAACTCAACAGCTTTTAGTGACAGTATCTGGCATCATTTTATATGGCAAATGTGTTAGCATTCTTGTTAAAGAGATCAGACCATGTTAAAATTTGATAGGTAATAAGGCGCTGCATTTACCGCTTCTCAATCTCTCCAGTAACTGTAAAACTACATAAAACAATCAGAATTTAGTCAGAAACTAAAATAAACTTTTAAAAACCCTAGAGCACCACGTTTTCAAGGCACACAAACACAGCTCTGGGCCGGAGCGGGGCCTGTGCCGCCCACAGGGGAGAGGGAAGGCGCTGCCCAGAGGGAAACTATGGAGAGAACAGAGGCCATCTAAACTGCAATGACATAACTGTACACCTGTAAAGCTTCTCTCAATATTCACACAGTATGCATCCCTTAATTGCCAGAGCCAATCATCTCATTTTCCATCTCCCAGCAGGGCCCTGCGGCCGTGAATCCAGCCCGCCGGGGCTGGCCCGGCTCGGCTGCCACAGCCCTCCCGGGGCCACTGCACCTCTGCTCCCCAAAACACTGCGGGGAAAAGAGCAGGGGAAAAGCAGCAACACACAACAAACTCTACAACCTGCACACAAAAGATAAACACAGAAGAGGCACAAGCTGCATTTTATTGCACCTTCTGACAACAGTCACTGACTGAGAGTTGCATTTCCAAGGCCAAGATCTGTCTTTTGAGAAACCTCAAACTCAGAAATACCATTTTTACTAGATGTGTATAAGGCCAGGCCTCACTGGAGGCACAGCTTTTCTCGCAACTCTGCATCATCTTGAACTGAAAAAGAATTAAGCAGTGTGCTCATGAGTCTGGCATCTCAGCCAGAAAGGCCAGGTATTAGAGGGAAGAAGTCAGCCTACAAAATCTGATTATTTTTTCTCTTCCATTGGCCTGTCAATAATGATAATCAGAATATAATTCCACATGTTAACATGAAGGTGTTTGTATTTTCAGAAGCAGGAACATATCTATGAAGGCTTTTGAATTCTCTTCAAGGACAAGGACATTTGAACCACTAACCCTTTCTTAATAGAGAGGCCCAGTTTAGCTTTTCACTGAAGATGTTAAACCCAAGGGCAGTTCATGCAATGCTGTCTTTACATGTCGCTGTAGAGACAGGCAAGACACCTATTTCTTCATGCACAACAGCCCATCTTTATTCTTCACAGTTCATATTTCTATGGTTTTCTGAAGGCATTGTGTTTCATTTTAATTGCTTAGTAACTTAGTGCAACTCAGTTCATTGGTTAGTAGTTGCTCATGTAGGTGTCAGTCAAAACCTTTCCTCTCTCTAACGCGGTTCCCATTCTTGTCTCCTGCATAGAAGATGTGGGTAGAAGTCTTTCCTCTCACAGGTGCAAATTCCTTTCTCACAGGAACTTGTCAGGATAGCTGTTAGCTGTACTTAGCCCAAGCAGCAGGCCTGAGCCATCATTTTACAAGGGTAACAAGGCTCTTCTTTTATAGGGTTTACCTATATGCAACATTGACATACGATTCTTTCAATCTTAAAGAATCATCTTTAATTTCTTTCACGTGAATTTTGACCTTTGTAATATTTGTATATGGTAGATTTGGAGTTCAAATCTGTTTTGAATCATGCCTTCATAGAATCCCAGACTCATGGAATCATTCAGGCTGGGAAAGCTGTGTGAGACCATGGAGTCCCAGCTGTGCCCGATGCCCACCTTGTCCCTGAGGCGACTCTGGCGTTTCGGGGTCTCCCCGGCCCCGGCTGCCGTGGGAGCCCAAGACAGAGAAGTCCAATTCAGCACAACCTGTCCGGGCCCCTCAGGCAGGCCCTAGAGCTGCAGGCAGTCTTAGCAAGCTCAGCTCTTCAGTGATTCTCAGCTCATTTGTGATTTCAGCTCTTGGCTTGCTGAGTGCCTTTGGCAGATGCTGGCAGAGAGAGGAGAAGGCTGTGTGAGGTTCCACAGAGATGTCTTTATTGATGTCTTCTGACAAGGTCTCAGGGACAGCTCTTCTGCAGAACAGGGCAGAAGTAGGGCTTTATATAGGGTACAGGAGTTTTAGAAACAATCCAATAGTGAGGGTCGAGGCGAAAGTGAGCTGTGGGCTTACAGAGATAAGCAAGGGTCCGAGGGTGGAAGAGGGGATTCTTAGGTCCAGTCATCATGACCAGGCATTTCCTGTCTTAGGCTGCTGAATGCCATGGAGGCATTGCAGGCCCTGGGCCTGCTACAACTCCACTTTCTGTATTTAGAAAAAAGGCGTGTTTCTGTATTTAGAAATGGGGCACACTCTAGTTGAATGTCCAAAGCATTTACCTGTATTCCCATTTCTACTCGCTTCAGAGACCATTCTGGATTAACCAGCAGTCTCTGAGTTCTTGTTTTCTTCATAGCATACGGCCCAATTCTAGTAATCACAGGAACTATAGGCTGCACTTCTGCTTCTGGAATAATTGGCCTTTGGGTAGGAACAGCTTTCTTTTGTATTAGTGGGGTAGTTCTGATCTTGTTCTTCTGATATTCAATGCACACTTGAGTGATGCTAAAGTCAAGATCATACTCTCTTATTGCACACCCTTCTATTTTTAGGGCACTTACTCAAACATTTGTCACAGCATTCAGAGCTAATCTGAATGAGTTTCATGGGTGGATGGTAAGCCTCATGCAACCCACCTTGCACAAATGCATAGCTACATCCCCAAACATTTCTCCCTTCCCACAAACGTGCATTTGTGACTTTCAGGATCTCATTTAGGGCCCTATGAGAGTGGGGATCACAGGCCCTCCCTTGGCACCGGTACATCCCAGTTACGTTGTACCTGCGCGGTATCGCACTGGCTCCTGTTACAACCATGGCAATGGCTATAATAGTTACCACCTTCTCCATCATGTCCATGGTTTCTCTAAGTCCATATATTCACGGTTCCAGGTGAGCTTCAGCTTCAGTTCTTTGTCACCTGGCATCAGTTTCCAGACTTCCTCAGGGGCTTTCTTCACTCGGGAGTGATGGATCCAGGCCTGCTGTTCTTTGATCTTGATTGCAGTAAAGGTAGTGAGGAGCACCTGGAATGGTCCTTCCCACTGCAGTTCCAGGGTCTTTTCAGCCAAAGACTTAACATACCCATAATCCCCAGGTTGTACATCATGTACTGGTCCATCCAAATCTCTGTTTTGAGCTCCAGCCACATATTTTGCAGTTCCTCTCAGTTGTTTATTCAGGGCTATCATATACTCGGGTAGGGTTTCCTCCCCTATTTGTGTAGGTGTGGCTCCTTCTTGAACTGCATATGGTCTCCCATATAATATTTCAAAGGGGCTCAATTTTTCCCTTGTCCTTGGTTTTGTCCAAATTGGCAATAATGCTAATGGAAGAGCCTGGGGCCAAGGTAGGTTTGCCTCTTGTCCCAATCTCACAATTTGTTGCTTAATCAAATGATTCATCTTTTCCACTTGGCCACTCGATTGAGGATGATATGGGGTATGCAGCTCCCAGTCTATCCCCAGGTGGTGGCTAATTTCTTGCACAATTTTGGAAACAAAATGCGGCTCTCTGTCTGAGGATATGGTGGCTGGAACCCCAAACCTCGGGATTATTTCTTGCAACAGTGCTTTGCTTACCTCTCGTGCTTTAGCTGTCCTAGTAGGGAAAGCTTCTGGCCAACCTGAAAAGGTATCAGGCAATACCAAGAGGTAATGATATCCACCCTTCCTGGATAATTCTGTGAAATCGATTTGCCACTGTTGCCCAGGTCCGCAGCCTTTCCCAATTTGTCCAACTTTAGGCTTTGGGATGTTTTTAGGATTAGTTCAGAGGCAAAGACTACACTGACGAGTTACCTGTATTACTGTGCCCTGGAGTTTCCTGGCCATAATTTTTCCTTTCAAATGGTTGTACAGGGCATCTACTCCCCAGAGTGTTTTTTCATGTTCTTTTTGCACTGATGACCACAGCAAATAGGAAGGCGCTACAAGTTTCCCTTCCTCTGTTACAGCCTGTCCTTCTTGATTATAATTTGCTTTTTTTGCCTTAAAAAGTTTCTTATCCTTTTTATTGTACACTGGCTTACCATCAATAGAAATTTTTCCATCTGGGATCAATGTTGCCTCCACTGTCTCCTCAAATACCTCACCTCTGGCTGCATCTTTTGCCTCTCTGTCCACCAGCATGTTCCCTTCTTCCAATTCAGAGCTCACTTTTTGCTGTGCCTTAATGTGCATGATGGCTGCCTTCTCAGGTAGTTGTACTGCACCTAGTAGTCTCAGTATCTCTTGTGCATGTTTAATATTCTTCCCTTGTGAATTCAACAGTCCTCTCTCTCTCCAAATGGCTCCACGTGCATGAACCACCCCAAACGTGTACCTTGAGTCCGTGTAGATGTTAACCTCTTTTCCTTTTGCCAGCTCTAAGGCTCAAGTTAAGGTGATTATTTCAGCCTTCTGTGCACAGGTGTTTGCTGGTGAAGACTCTATTACCTCTCTGCTTGTGGTAACCGCATATCCAGGGTGCCTTTTTCCACTGATGACATAGCTGCTTCCATCAGTGAACCAGGTCTCAGCATCTTCAAGTGGGGTGTCCTTCAGATCCGGGCAGCTGGAGAAAGTGGCTCCAGTGGTCTCCAGACAGTCATGGATCACTGCTTCTCCCATACTCCCACTGAGGAAGGAAGCTGAATTTACAATGTGAGTTACCACAATTTCAACACCATCTTGTTCTACTAGTATAGCTTGGTACTTCAGAAACCTCTGTGGGGAGAGCCAATGTCCCCCTTTTGCCTCAAGGACTGCAGACACCGTGTGGGATACCAGCACAGTCATTTTCTGGCCCAGGGTGAATTTGTGTGCTTCCTGGATGTTCACTGCCACTGCTGCAACAGCTCTGAGACACCCTGGCCATCCTTTAGCTGCCGTGTCCAGCTGTTTGGAGAGATAGGCCACTGCTCTCTGGTACGGGCCTAAGTTCTCTGCTAATATTCCCAGGGCAATCCCTTGTTTTTCATGGGAAAACAGGAAAAATGGTTCACTCACGTCTGGAAGTCCTAGAGCCGGAGCTGACATGAGGGCCTTCTTTAGTTGGTCAGAGGCTTGGGTTGCTTCTTTTGTCCACTGAAGATCTCTGCTCCCTTCCCTGATCAGGGCATATAGAGGTTTAACAAGTAACCCATAGTTAGAAATCCACAGGCTGCACCACCCTGTCATGCCTAAAAAGGTTCTCAGTTCCTTCAGTGTCTGAGATCTCGGGGTCTGGCATATTGCTTCTTTGCCATCCTGCCCCAAGGTCCTTTGACCTGCACTCACCTCATAACCCAGGCAAATGACTGTTTGCCTCACCATCTGGGCTTTCTCCTGGGATATTCCATACCCCTGCAGGCCCAAACAGTTTAGGAGGCTTACCGTCCAGTGCACGCGTGTCTCCTGGGTCTGGGTGGCTGTTAGGAGGTCATCCACGTACTGCAGCAACTGCCCTTCTCCTGGTAGAGGTTTCCAAGACTCTAAATGCTTGGCAAGTTTCTCCCCAGATACAGTGGGAAGTTCTTGTACCCCTGTGGTAATACACACCATGTGAGCTGCTTCCTCCATGCAGTTTTGGGGTTCTCCCATTTGAATGCAAAAATTTTCTGGCTGGCCTCGTAGAGAAGGAGGCAAAAGAAGGCATCCTTCAAATCTAAAATGGTAAACCAGGTTAGTTCAGGTGTTAAAGGAGTTAATAAAGTATAAGGGTTAGCAACTACTGGATACAAGTCTTCAGTTACTTTGAGAACAGCCCTTAGGTCTTGTACTAACCTGTATGACCCATCAGGCTTTCTTACTGGCAAAATGGGGGTATTGAAATCAGACTGACACTCTCTTAACAGTCCTATTAGCAAAAAGTTTTCTATGATTTTGCTAGTCCCTTCTCTGTCTTCCTTCTTTAGGAGGTATTTTTTAACCCTTACTTGTTATTCCCCTTCCTTGAGCTTAATTTGTATGGGCAATGCATTCTTTGCTCTCCCTGGTATATTAGAAGCCCATACACCAGGGAATATTTGATCCATTATTTTCTTGAAGTTTTTCTCTTCTTCACTTACAATTTCAATTTCTTTGATTATTAACATTAGGCTTAACAGCTCCACATATTGTTGGTCCTTTACCTCCAAACTAATTTCTCCATTTTTCAATATTATTTTTGCATCCAGCTGCTCTAGCAGATCCCTGCCCAAAAGTGCAGCTGGAGCATTAGGCATATATAAAAATGGATGAATCTCCCATTGCTTTCCCAATTTATACTTTAATGGTTTGCAAAAATATGCTCTTTCAGATTGACCAGTAGCCCCCTTTACCATAACATAATCATTTGTTAGAGGTACAGGACCTTATTCAACACTGACAATGTTGTCCCTGTGTCCACTACAAATTCCACTTCCTTTTCCTTGTTCCCCAGTTTAACTACAACCAGAGGGTCCCCTAGGGTAGGGCCCTCCTGTCCTCCTCAGTCCTCCTTCACATGAGCAACCAGCCTTTCCCCCAACCCCCAATCGCTTTTTCTCTGTTCATCACCCCTTCTTCATTCTGGGCACTGGTTTTTCCAGTGTCCAAATTTCTTGCAAAATGCACATGGATCTTTTCCCACTCGGGGTGGTCCTTGTCTTGGCAGGTCTTGCTCACGTTTCTCCTTTTCTCCCGCCCTTACTACTGCTACTAATTTCTTCATCCCTGGTTTATATCCTCCCTCCCGATTACTAAACACTCTCCATGCTTCATCCAATAGAGTCTCCAAGCCTCAGCTATTTGGGCCCCGGATCTTCTGAAGTTTCCACCTGATATCTCCTGTGGATTGTCCGAAAAATAAATTTATTAGTTGTTGTATTCCTTCATCCAATCCAGAGTCCAGGGTGGTATATCGCCGCATCATGTCCCAGAGGTGATCCAAAAATTCAGAAGGTGTTTGAGTAGGACCTTGTTTAACAGCATGTAAGGCTGACCAATTTATGGTTTTAGGAATTGCTCATTCTAGTCCTTTTACTACAAAGTCTTGGTATCTCTTAAGCTGTGCCCATTCATCGGGTTCATTGGGATCCCACATCGGTTCCTGAAGGGGAAACACATCTTTGATATCCTCTTGTGCTGGTGCACAAGTGTCTTCAGCTAAATCCTTGGCTACCTTCAAAAGCAACTGCTTCTCTGTTTCTGTTAAGGCATCAAGCAGTAAGTGCATGTCTGCCCAATCAGGTAAATGCTGCTTAGCCATAAACTTCACCCTTTTAGCAACCCCTATTGGGTCATTCCCATAACCCTTAGCAGTCTTTTCCCAAGCCTCCAAATCCACTGAGAAAAAGGGGACCTTAATCATCCTTGGTTCTCCATTAGAGGTTATAGCCTGCCTTAAGGGTGTTTGTATGAGTCCTTTAGTTTGCTTTCTAGTTGTTTGTGGGGGTGGGTTCAGTCTGGTTTGCCTTCTGGCCCTTGATGCTATCAGACCTTGCAGGGAAGGCTCAGGACTTGGTTCAGATTCATCCCATTCACTATCACTACTAGGCAACGGTGGGTAAAGCCTCCATGGTTCCCTTAATTCAGGAGTTGGTGGGGAAACCCCTTCCTCAATTACTGTTTTTCCCAGGGCAGATGAACCAGAAGACAAGTTAGGGGAGGCTAAAGTTGGTGAGGGTTCCAATTTTACTCGTTCCTCTACCCTGCCTCCTTCCTGCTTTCTAGGGGGTGCTAAAAGTGCCTCTACTGTCTCTTGTTCTAAGATCTCTGTTGCATGGAGCACGTGCTACAACACTGTTTCAGCTTTTCCCTGTTAGCTTTATTATCCTTCTCAAGAGCCAATACCAGTGGATCAGATGGAGGCCTAATCCCACAATCCCTTTGCCACTCAGGGGGATTTCAAAGGCTGAAAAACATAGCAGCATAAGTCACCTCTTGCCACTTCTATTCCCACCTAAGGAAAAGCATGAACTGTAATAGAGTCTCATAGTCCAGTGTACCATTTGCTGGCCACTTCACTCCTCCATCAAGTCTATAGAGTGGCCACCACTACGTGGAAAGTTTGACAAGTTCCCTTTTAGTTTCACTGCCACCATAGCCCACCAGCTCTTTCCAGTGTGTTAAGATACACCCTAAAGGGCTTCCTCTGGGAATCTCTTTGCTTTCATTTGCCCCCATGTTTAGGATCCTCTTTTTCACAATGTCTTTTGATCTTATCCCAGTTCTTAAATTTCACTTGGTATTCCCTTGGTACAAAAATATACTGGCAACACTCAACTCTAAGAATTTCCACTGCTTTCTTTAATGTTCCTGAAACCCCATTTTCCAACAACTCAAATATTTTACTGCTATCCCGTAACTCTTGACCAATTGCCAACAAAATTCATATAGTTATCTGGGCAGCCTTTTGTTCCTTTTTATAACAGAGAGACAAGTTCCAGTCTTAGGTATTAACCACCTGTACCCTTGCCAGACCCACGAGTCCTGACAGACTGCACACCGAAACACGATCCACAGATCACAGCAGCAATCTTTCCTTGGGCAGGGGAATAGCCCTGAACCAGGTTCTCGATTCCTGTGCCTCCTGTTCCTGCTCATATAGTTGTGCTAGCAAACAAAAGGGATAAAACAGCTTGTTAATTAATTTTCTCCTTTTCTCTAAAGAAAGAAAGGGTTAGCAGGCCTTCAAAGGCAGGGTTCAGAGCAGCAGCTGTTAGGGAAAGAACTTGTAGTTCTACAAAAAAGGGGTGGGAAAACTCCTTTTGATTCAATCTAATGAAACCACACCATGTAGTTAGGTACTCCACCCAAGTTGCAGGTTACTAATAATTTATTAAATCAGGTCCTCTGTTAAGCTTTGCTCCAGGTGTATTCCTATTAAAATATGTTTAAAAATTGGAAGCAACTTTTCATACACTGTAGACAGTGTGCAGCTGAAAGCAAAGCGTATCTCTTGTCATGCTGTAACCAAAGGACAGATGGAAACCTTGCAAAGTATCGGTCAAGTTCTGGCAGAAATCTGACGATTCCACGCTGCACCAAGAGCTGTGTGAGTCACTACTGTAACCCATTCCGAAGCTTTTTGGACTGCTAACCAAATTTCTCTCACCCTTTGGTGGAAAATGTTACAGAACACGGAGTTCAGCTGCGTATCTGGGCACCAAAGAAGTCTCTCAGCTACCTCTGCCAGCACTACTTCTGGGCTCTCTGTTTTCTGCATACAACCAAAGCCGCTAAACCGAATTTCCCTTTTCTTGCTGACAACCTGACTCCTAACACTAATAGTTTAGGCTCACAAAAAAGAAACAGACAGGGGTTTTTCACGACCCCAAACACAACAAAAGTTTTAACAAGGTCCTGCTGAAAATCACACAAACTTTGGCCAGGGCACAGCACAAATCCCTCCACAAGAATTGGGGGGGTGGAGGTAAACCATCAGCACTTTAAAATATTACCACACACTCTAGCAACTGCAAACCTCACATACCAATAAAATTATCAAAACACGTGCTCACCAAACTCTCGGGGTTTTACAGGGAGATAAAAAGAGGTATCCCAAGGCTACAAAGTCTGGACTCCCCTCTGGTTACCCAGGAAACAAATGACTGCCTGATCACCAGGACTGTGTCAGGAATAGTTGTGGGCTTTCCATTCACTCTTTTAACTACTAAGGAAACAAATTTAACTCACACAAAGCCTTTTTCACCTGACCATACATCAAATAAAAGTTTACATCCAAAAACACATGCTGTCCAAGCTCACACACAGCCTAATTCCCCTCTAACACAGTCTAAGCACAATACAAACACTTGAAATCAGTCCGCTCTCCCAAACAAAAGTGGCAGTGTCCCTCCACAATCAGGCAGGGATTTCAAAGACCTTTTACAACTTTAAGCTTACAAAACTCCCAAAAACACTTACAAAGGTTAATAACACATGCCAAATCACACAAATGATAATGCTTACAACACAAACTCTCACAAACCACAACAAATACAGTGCATCTACAACCTAAACACACAAAATCACAAAACCACCAAACAAACACGGATCCAATTACAATACACACACACACACACAGACACACACACACAACGCTGGGGGCACAACCAGGATTGTCTGCCACCCACAATGGGACCCTTCGCAGCCCAAAAATTCGGACTAACCACCCAAATGACAAGTCACTGAGGTGCACCTTTAAACTACAAATTGAAACCAGAGCCACCCCTGCTCCAATCCCAATTCACAACACCACAGCCATTGTCTCCACTACGAGACACGGACTACCAGAGCCCTGGTCCCCACTGCGGGACACGGGTTACCAGACCACTGAGGCGGGACGAATCCCGCATCCTATTAACTGCTGATATAATAAGGTACCTTTCCCTAAAGAGAAACATACCTTTTGTCCATGGTTCCAGCAGAACCTGGTCTTTCCCCACGTAGGCAGCAGGATCACAGGATCCTCCTTCCCAGAAATTCCTGGGTGGGTGCCCAGAGGGATCCCGGACCCCCACTGGCCCCACGGCCAGAGAGTGCAGAATGTCCTGCTGCAGTCACCAAAGTGATTTATTAAAAAAATATGGATATTGATCTAGCACCGATATCCAACTGTGACGGACAAAAACTCTCTAACAGTTTTAAGCTAGAAAGTGTATGTTTATTGCGATGCCGGGTGGCGTGTGGGATAGCTCCCAAATGCACACTGCAATTTACAGGTGATTACAGAGTCCTGTCATCCATACAACTACTGAATACCCAAAATACAAATACATATTCATAATTTTGGTACATCCCATTCCCCGTTTCATAGGCTAATTAGTTCAAAATCTATTAGGCATACGTATTTTGTTCTTTGAAATGGGTTGGGGTCCCTTTCATGGGAAGGGTCCTAAAATGAGGAAGTAAATGAAGTCTTCCTCATTCTGACCTTTCTACCTTTTCAATGCAAATATGACAAATGAACCCTTGGTAGAATTCCCATTCCCTGGCTTCAACTGGTTTCAGAACACAGGAGGCCCACAATTGTCTTATGTTCCTAAAAGCTATCTGTCAGTTTCTATAGTCTTCATTAGAAACCCAGCTAACCAAACATGGTGTTGACAAGCAATCCATTATTAGTTAATTACTAACTCTTACCTTCATCAAGGCCTACCTATTTATTTTAATTAATTACAATAAAGCTTATCTCTAACTAAAATCTTAGCTCCTCTAAAATGTCTAACTTCCTTAAAGTTTATGTTTCAAATCCAGCCTCTTGCCATGGTGCTCTTAGGTCTTCCTCTTCAAGATGGGGGTCCCACAAGGTGTGGCCATCAGGGGGTGACTTACGGGATGCAGGTCGTGCTGTCCTGTCTTGGTTTGGAAAGCCAGGTGTCTGCTAAGGAAGGCAGGAACCTCCCCTGAAATGGAAAATGGAAACTCCTTCCCTCTGAATTGTTATAATTCTGAATTAAGGGGCTCTCAGGCAAAGCTATGGGAATAGCAATTCTATTTTAGCAAAAATTAAAAATACAAAAGCAATAGCAAAAACCAAAAAAAAAAACCAAAACCACTGACAGAGTCAGAATACAACCTGACACCCTGTGGGTCAGGGTGCTGGCAGCAGTCCCATTGAATGGTGGCTGCAGCCCTCCTGCAGTGACAGGTGTGGCTCTGTTGGAGCAGGGATCCTGGAGAAGGGTGGAGTTTTCCTCTGAAGGTCCAGTGGTGGTGTAGATGGGCCTGGTCTTCCTCTGGGAATCCAGTGGGAAAAGGTTGATCCTCTGGCAATCCAGTGGGAAAAGGCTGCTGCAATGTTCCAAACTCAGATTCTATCCAGGAAGAAATGCTTGGCTCCTCCCGCTGGGCAGAGCATCTCCCAGTGGCATGATGTTATTTTATCAGCCATGCAGTAGCACTCAATGGCCCATTAACAGAAGGTAATTAATAATTAATAATTATTGACAGAAGCTATCTCCTGGATGAAGGATTGGTTGTGGAAGAGATAAACTGCCCAATGAACAGAAGATAAGTGCCCCACCTCTGACAGATGGCAAACAGAACACACACTTAGCTTGCAATCCAGGACATGTTCTCACTGGCTGCCCCCATTCTCCAGAGTTCATGGTGACCAGGGAGGTTGCAGCTGCCGGTGCCGGGAACAAACGAGACGGGTCTTGGTTTCAGAAAGCTCCAGAATCCATTTCTTACCCCCAAAAGACAGGGCAAAGGCAGGTGCCCCCTCAAACACCTATGAAATGGTGAGACTTTAGAGATCGTTGATCAATGTCATTTATTTAACACAGTTTGGGCTGTTTTTAAGGGATAAAGATGAATCAGAAGAAAATCAAGGCCAAACCAAAAGGACAAGCAGCCAGGTGTGTTCCCAGCATGGATCACAGGGAATGTGGGTCACCAGGGCTGTGCCCAGCGTGGCTCCTGCAGTGGGGGATGGAGCTGGAGCAGCGCACAAAGCTCTTCCCGCACTCGGGGCACTCGCAGGGCTTCCCTCACCGGTGCCTCCGTTGGTGTTGGGTCAAGTTAGAGCTGCTGGAGAAGCTCTTCCCACACTGGGGACATTCGTAGGGCCTCTCTCCGCTGTGGATGCGCCGGTGCCTGACAAGGTGGCAGTTCTGCCTGAATCCCTTCCCGCAGTCGGGGCAGCAGAAGGGCCTCTCCTCTGTGTGACTCCAATAGTGCAGGAGGAGATGGGAGTGGGTCCGAAACCCCTTCCCACACTTGGAACACTCGTAGGGCCTCTCCCCAGAGTGGATCTTTTGGTGGACAATCAGGCTGGAATGCTGCCTGAAGCTTTTCCCACACTCCCCACACTCGTAGGGCCTCTCCCCGATGTGGATTCTCTGGTGACAGAACAGACTGGAGCTCTGGCTGAATCTCTTCCCACACTCCCCACACTCGTGGGGCCTCTCCCCAGTGTGGGTCCTCTGGTGCTGGATCAGATTGGAGCTCTGCCTGAAGCTCTTCCCACATTCCTCACACTCGTGGGGCCTCTCCCCAGTGTGGATGCGCCGGTGCGTGACAAGATGGGAGTTCCGCCTGAAGCCCTGCCCGCAGTCGGGGCAGCGGAAGGGCCTCTCCTCTGTGTGCGTGCGCTGGTGCATGAGGAGATCAGAGCTGGTCTGAAACCTCTTCCTGCACTGATCACACTCGTAGGGCCACTCCCCAGTGTGGGTCCTCTGGTGCCTGATCAGGTTGGAGCTGAGCCTGAAGCTCTTCCCACACTCCTCGCACTTGTGGGGCTTCTCTCCATCAGGAACCTCCTCATGGACCACCAGCTCCGAGCTCTGGCTCCATCTCCGGCCGCCTTCCCGGCCCAGGCTGGCTCTTTCCCCCTCAGATCCCCGCCATCTGCGTTTGCAGCCCCTCCTCGTGTGGCATCTCCGGGGCTTTTCCTCCCCGTTGGGTTCCTGCACCGTGGAGCCGCTCAAAACGGCCTCTGCCACGAGGTTCTGCTGTGCTGGGCTGGGAGATGCAGCAGGAGAGAGAGGCAAAGGGGCACTGACTTCCTCCTCACCTGACTCCATGTCCAGGGACATCTTCCTCTTCCTCACTACCTCACAAGAAGTGACAATGGGAAATCCTGGTTTGGGGAAAACAAGGGATGAGCATGTTGAGTTTGAAGGTCTTTCTGCCCAAGTCAATCTCTACAAGTCACCAGCGACCTAGGCTCCAGAAAACCTCCCAAACACCAAGATTCAGTGCTGAAAAACCCTCCCCAGGAGTTCCCCACCCCTGCTCCCTCCCCTCTGCTCTTTGGGAGTTCCCCCTGTCCCAGCTGCTGGGGTCATGCTTGCATTGGGGGTCCCCCTTCTCCTCGGTGCTCGCCCTCCCCAGCCTGCTGGCAGTCCCAGCAATCCTAAAAGCTGCCCCCTCTTCGCTCCCCATTCAGGGCTGCCGGGCCTTTTTGGGCTCCCTTCTCCCCTCATTCTCTGCTCTGGGCTGCAGGGGCTCCAAGGAGTCCCCCCTGCCCCTCTCCAGCCTCTGCAGGCTCCCGCCAATGGCGGCGCTCCCCCCTCTCTGGGCTCCCCACTTTGGGCTCCTGGGGGACACAGGGCTCTGCTCCTCCAGGCTGCCTCTGCCGCCAGCCGCCACCGCCACCCCCCAATGTCCCCACAAGGGGCCTTTTCCGCTCAGCCTTGCACTTCTTCATTCTCCAAACATCCCCCCAAAAAATCCCAGCCCAGGGACCCCCCGGGATATCTGGCCCGAGCTCCCCCTCCCCGCTCACCTGCGCCATGGGGGCGATGATCCCACAGGTGGGGGCTGCAAATGCACGGAGGGCTCGACCGCGTGCTTCCTGCTGCTCAGCCTTGATCTGCCTCTGTCCCTCCTCTTCCTCTTCCTGCCCCTTCTCCTATTCCATCCCCCGCCTCCTCCTAATCCTTCTCCTCCCTAACCACACCTCCTTCTGCTTCTGTGGCTGATCTCTCTCTGCCTTCCCCCTCCTCTTCCATCTCCCCTCCCACCCTCCTCCTCCTCCTTCATCCCTCCCCTTCCCTCCCTCCTCCTCCTCCCGCAGCAGCAGCGACACCCTCGCTGCCCCGTTCCCGGAGCCCTCGCAGCCCGCGGCAGGAGCGGGGCTGGAGCCGGCACAGCTCGGCACGGGCAGCGCGGGGCTCTCGGCTGCTCCCGGCCGCTGCGGAGAAGGGGGGAAGCCGGCCCGGGCAAAAGGAGAGGCAAACTGCGACAACTGGGGGCCCCACATCCAAACTGGGCCCTGCTGGGGAGCCTGCCTGGGCACTGCCAGCCCTTGGGGCTCCTCTCGGCACAGCCGGGAGGGGGGAACGCACAGAGGGCTGCGGGATCCCAGCGCTGGCAGCACTGCCAGGGACTGGGCTCTGCTGGCATCATACTGGGATCATACTGGGATCATACTGGGAGTGAGCAGGAGCCTGCAGAGGCAATTGAGACCATGGTAGGGGCAAATGGGATCTACTGGGAGTGACTGGCATTATGCTGAGGGTGACTGGGAGCAGCTGGGAGCAACTGGGATCATGCCAGGAGCAACTGGGAGTGGCTGGCTGTGTGCTGGGAGGGATTGGAAACAACTGGGCTTCTACTGGGATCAACTGGGGTCATGCTGGAGGTGACTGGGATCATCCTGGCAGTGCGTGCCACTGCACTGAGGCTGACTGGGAGTGCTTGGCAGCAAATGGGATCATACTGGGGAATAATGGGAGGGACTGGCAACATGCTGGAGGGAACTGGGATACACTGGGAGATACTGGGAGTGACTGGAACAAAAGGGAGGGTGAAAGAGAGCAACTGGAACCAGGTGGAGCACAACTGGTTCATACTGGCAGGGACTGGGAGCACACTGGGCTCATCTCTGGATCATACTGGGAGGGACTGGACTAATACTGGGAGTATTAGTGGGGGATTTGGGGGTCTGGGGCCTTTGGGTTGTCCCAGGATTTGCGGAAGGGCTGAGAGGCATCAAAATCACCTTAAAAGTCCCAATAAAACTCATGAAATCCGAAATAAATATGACAAAATCCCATTAGAACACCCTAGAATCCCAATAAAAGCCCACAAAATCTTTTGAAATCTCAATAACCCCCAAAATCCCAATGAAACCCCGCAAATCCCCCCCCAAAAATGTCCCAAAACCCATAAAAATCCCACAAAATTCCCCCCAAGACCCAAAGAAATCATGACAACACCCAAAAAACCCCACAAAACCCCAAAAAGCCTACCAAAATTCTCAAAAATACCAAATCCCCAATCAATCCCACTAAAAGCCCCCACAATTCCAGTAAAATGCCTCAAAATCTCCTAGAAATCCCAATAAAACCCCCAGAATTTCTGAGAACCCCCAAAAAACCCCTAGAAAATCCCAGTAAAACCTTCCAAAATACAAAAAAAACCTAAAAAATTTCAATAAACCCCCAAACACCCCCAGAAAAACACCCCCCTAAAGCGCCAATAAAGCCCCAAAATCCAAACCCTCCCCAAAATCCACAAAAATCCCCCAAAATTTCCCAACTTTTCCCAGCATGTTGTGAGTGTCTGTCCAAAACTTCCCTCATTTTTTGCCTCTCGATCGTCATGAAAGCCAAGACCACCGGGGAAAGGGAAAGATCCTGTTCTGAAAATCCAGGTCTGTCTGGTCCACCAAGCCAGATTATTGCCTACGGGTGTGTTTGCTCAACTCATGGAACACTGCACCCAAGAAGGGGCAGTGTGCTCTCCTTCCCCTGCATCACCTAGCAACGCTAGTGCTGGAATTTCTCCACCCTTCTGACTTGGCTGGACTTTCTCTCTCCTTCCCGGAGGTCACCACAAAAGGACCCTCCATTCACCATACATCAACCACCGTGACAGATGGACTGAGATGGGAGAGGGCTCTCCCCTCAAGGACTGAAACATGCGACCCCTACATGGAAAAGCTCCCCTCTTCTTCCCAAAAGGACTGAGACTGAAATCCCCACCGTAGGGTGAAGGAAGGCGTGCGTGGGGACCAAAGCAAGTTTTGCAAGTGACCACTGGACCGAGAACACAATGGTTCCTGCCTACGACATCTGCTGCTGACGACACCTGCTCCTGATGGACTACTGATGGACTCCTTGTACCCTTTATCAATAGACTATTTTGAAATGTGTCCCCTTCCCCCATTTCAAAAGGACTATAAAAAGGGTTAGAGCTGACTGATACCTTGGAAATCTCCCCTGACGTGAAGACGACAGGCCTCTTCGTCGACCGGACTTCGAGGGACTTTGTCATCCGCACGTCTGGTAGCTATACACCTCCTTGCCCTTCCTCTCTTCTTTTTTCTTTTCCTTATTCTTTCCCCTTCTTTCATTCCCCTTCTCTCTAACGCATCTTTGCTATGGCTACACAATAAAAGTATCTCTGTTTTGATTTTACTACAAATCCCCTTGTCGTGTCAGTTTTTGCACCCTGAGATCAGTGAAAAAGAACCTTCACGAATCACGTCCTTAGGACGGATCGTGTCATCTCCCCAGGCCCTCAGCAAGTGAAATGCCCTTACGCATCAGAGTGGTTGAATATGGCTCCTTCACTGGTTCAGTCTCTGCAGCTTTCTCCCAGGAGTATTTCAGGGCTACCTCCCCTGTGTTGTGCATCGTGAAACTGAAAAGCAAGTAGGAGGAATTAGAAAAAACAGAAAGACCATTAAGTATAAAGCAAACAGTACAGTAATATTGTCTGATGGACTCCTGGTACCACTTTCTCCTGAGAAGCATCTTCTCCAGGCAACCCTGCCATGCTCAGACTGCTGTCCTGGGTGACCCAAGAAAGTATTTCAAAGTCTGGAAGTTTAGAGGAAAGGGCCAACATGGTGCTCAGCACATTGAAGCTAAGGGGCTTACTCTGGGCTTTAGGTCTCGGTTTGACTGCAAACTTATTCTTGAGCAGAGGAGGACAGGTGATCTGCAGGGAAAGCAAAGCCATGGCCGTTCTCAGCAGAAACCTATGGCAGCATTGAGCCTCTCCTGACAACCATCTCCTGCTTGGCTTCGCATACACGTAAAGGGGCCGGTGCTGGTTTTTGTGGGACTCCTTAAAATCAGAGGGTTTTGGGAAAGCTACAAAAGGCAAGCCTCAGAGACAGCAGAACCATGATTAGAGCTAAGCAGTAGCCATAAGATTTGTCAGCAGAAAAATGATGTAAGAAGTAGAAAGTAAGTAAAGATAAATAGAACAATGGTCTGTGTCTTAATGCTTGTCTAGAATAGCTCCCTAAGCTGCTGAAAAGTATATCTAGCGAGTTATTGGAAGTTCTAAGCTTAATAATGGAGCTCTGTGCATTGTGTTTTAAGGCTTACAAGCAGGTATTGTGTAGTTATGATATTTTATGAAAAATCCTTTACTAGGATTTTTCCCATCCTGAGGAGCTGAGAGCCTCAGGAAAGAAATGTAAACAATAACTATCTGCTGCTGTGGAATGCAAGAGGTGCATCTTTTATTGGTCTATGTGGATTGTTTTCAATTGATGACCAATCACACCCGTCTGTGTCAAGGCTGTGAGCAGTCACAGGATTTTTGTTATGTATTCTATTCTAGTCTTGCTCTTTGTAGCCTTCTGATTATTTTTTCTCTCTATTCTTTTAGCATAGTTTTAATGTAGTATTTTAGTATAATCTATAACATAATAAATCAACCTTCTAAGAAAAATGGAGTCAAGCCTCCTGTCCCCACACTTAAAACATTCACCACAATGTTTTGTATTGACAGTATTGTATTCAAAATAAGCAAGCATTGTTTTAACTGAAGGTACATGTGCTTATAGCAGTTGGATGGAACTACTGTCAATATGCTTTTGCTTTGTGTGATTGGTCAAAAAACTTTTAAAGTAAGTTGTAACATTAAGTTCTTTATCTACTGCTGGGGATGGGAGTTGCTGGCATCTTCCCTTTGTCATAACCGTGTAATGAGGCTGATGCTGGAAAATAAAACGGCTAAAGACATATTCCCCAGCAGTCCCGTCCCTCCCTGATTTGTACATAGCCCCCGGCAGCCGATAGTTTTGGCTGGGGTGGAGTTCTGGGAAGCAGGCACTGCACCAGCCCTGGGCAAAGGCAGCTCCTGCTCACAGGAGGAGCTGTGCCTGGCCTCCAGCACTCACGTGGCTGTCCTTGTCTCAAAGGGCAAGGTGTTGTTGAACTGAACCATGATCGTGTCCAGGTGGAACTGGGCGTAGGCAACAATGGCACTGAGGTACACCTCGACCTCCTGCCTGCTCTTCTCCACCACAGTGTGAGCTGGTTCTGGGGCTGTCTTGACCACCTGCAAACACAGGAGGGAGGAATCACTGAGCAGAGCCCAGAAAGTCAGGCTGAGAAGGGCAGTCTTCTGGCCTCCAAGATCAGCCTCATAGAGAGACTAGAAAGGACCATTCATTTTTACTTCCCTGGAAAGATGACAAAATTGGGACTGTTCTGCTGCAGTAGTTGTTTCTAGCCACTGATCCAAGCAGTCACTACCACAGCTGTTAATATCCCCATGGAGACTGTAGCTGCATTCCAGTCCCTTTACTTCAACCTTGCAGAGTGACTGGCTTTTTTTCTGGTCCCCTATAAATCCAGCAGGTCTCAAAATTAGGGCTCCCCTGCCAGAGCTCTGTGGATGGAGGACCCCAAGACTGAAGAGTTCTAGAAAGCATCTTTTTGTTCTTGTCTTAGGAGCAAGTGCTCTCCAGATGTCATGTCTGGAGCAACAGCCACACTGCTGGGAGCTGGGGATGTGCATTTTGGAATGTGAAAGATCTCACTGGGAAAGTCTCCAGTTGCAGATGTTCTGATAGAAAAGAGGATGCTTTAGAGGCCTAAAAATGGCCCAGAAACTGGGAAAGAACTTTCAACCAAGAGGAGTGTGTTTGGCAATAATGACAATAAAAGCAAGAGTCTCTGGAGATGATCCTTCTCTGCACTCCTCCATAGAGTCATACAGTGCCTGGGTTACTCCATGATGAGATATCCCACACAATACAGAGACCACAACCAAATTCTCATGCAGACAAAACTTGGAGTTCACCAGCATATGCAGGAGAAGTGGATTTCTCTCCACTTCAAAAGAAGAGACAGAAAGTGCAGCAGACTTAATTCCTTGTTGGTGAAAGGGTACCAAATCAGATGAAGAGATTTCTAACAGCATAAAATGGGATAAAATCATAAAGCATTGCCTTCCATTCAATACGGGCTGCAACACTTGTGCTTGTGGTGCAGACTGATAGTTGTGTGTGGCTAAAGGTCTCTTGTCAGAAGGCTTCCCCATCTTGTGTGAGTGTATCTGGTCACTGTGCTTCCACCTCTTTTCTGGAATGCACAGCTGGTGAACCTCACGGGTGTCCAATGTCCAGAGGATGCAGGAGGTGCTCAGCCAGCAGTGATGGTGCTATGGTGGTTCTTTTTGTAAAGGCTGGGTTGGGGTTTTTTTGCTGTTTTGCTTCTTACCTTCTCTATTTTAGGCCACCTGGCTGCTGGGTCTTTCCTGGTGGTATTCTTCCACATGACAATGGTCATTTGGTCATCCCAGTCCTGAACCTTCTTTTTTGGCAGCTCAAAGTCGATCTTGGTCACCTTACATTTCACAAGGTGCCTCCTGAAGGTGACTGGGACATCTGACATCAAGGTCACTGTGATGTCCTTGGCACAGCCATGATGGAGGTGTCCCACCTAGGGAGAATCAGGGAGTCAAGACCAAACTGGAAGCACTGCCAAGGGCAGGACTGACAGCAAAAGGGACCGATGGGGTGAACACCTGTGCCAGGAATCTGCACCTCAGAGTGGATTTACATGAAGTTGGATAGACAAAAGTATGAACAGAAGGTGCCACCTCCCATGACATGAAGCCTTTTCTGCAAGGCTAGCAGCCTTGGCCCAGCCAAGCCAGGGACTGCATCTCCTACGTGGCACTGGAATGGGCTATCAGTGGCATGTGAGGGCTCCGTGCCAGCTCCTGGGCACACCAGGGCAGGGCTTGAGTGATGGGGAAAGGCAGAGGCAGTCCATGCTCACCTTGGGGGAGAACCGGAATGGGGCCTCTGCCTCCCACTCAAAGCGCATGACCATCTCGGCGTGGCTGGTGATGGTGAAGGTCCTGCAGTAGGGCTCCCAAACGTGACAGTCCCCAAACTGAATGTGATTCACTCTGACAGCTGTTAAGGAGGAGAGCAAGGGATCTCAGCATGCAGGGAGCTCCACCTGCCCCCGTCACGTGCACAGACACCTGCATGTTCAATGCTTCCTGGCTCCAAGCCTTTCCCCCTCTGCCAGGGAGTTCCCCAGGCAGTTCCACCACTTCCAGGGAAACACCCTGACACATCCCTAAGCCAGTGATGTGCAGCACAGCACACACTGCTCTGCATGCATGGCTGCCACCCCCAAAGGCCACCAAGTCCTGTGGGTGGCATCCAGGACTGGCTAGAGGGGAGACATATATGATCAGATATTTTTCTCTTCCTTGCTCCACCTTGGCACTCTCTCCTCTTACCATCAATGATGTTGTCCTTCAGGCTGCCATCAGCATTCCTTTCCTCAGTGCCTTCCTCTAATCCATCAAGGGTGAATTTGTCCTCGTGGCCTTCACCCACCAGTTCAATTACGGTCTTGTTAGAGTAGGTGTCCCCCACTAACACACCAATCTGCCTTTCCACACGTTGAGCCAGGGTGGGTTTGAAAATGGCATCAAACTCTGCCGATTGCCCACGATTCAGAAGGAAGAAAGGCTTTGTGGACTTGCTCTCTGCACAGCAATGGAAATCAGAGTTAAGTGGTGCAGCTGTACTGAGGAAATATTTCCATAGGATATATGAGGAATAAGAGGTTGAAACCAGCTGCCTTCTAAGCACTGGTTCTACCCCCAGTTGTTGCAGACCCTCTTCCTATGTTCACAAGCCTGCCACTCCCAGACACAGCACCACTTAAGCAGCTTAACCTCAGGCTGATGCCCAGCCCTCATTCCATCTGCTTCCCACCAGCTCCAGCCAAATGGAAAGCTGAGCCAAAGAGTGCTTTCAGCTTCTGCTGGCTATCTGAGTGCTCAAGGGCTGTGTCTGCTCAGGCTGGTACCATGCCATGTGCAGCAAATACCTCAGAGGGTCCACTGAGGTAGTGACAGTCCCCCACAACTCAACCCACCACGTCTAGCAGAACAGAAGAACTTCCTGCAACTTCCTAGGAGGAAACCCTGCAAAAAGACCCCAAGAAAAGGCTGGGAGACAGAGGGCCCAAGGGATAAAACTGTGCCTAACATGTGGCTGCTGCTCAGAGAAGCCAAGAGCAGGGCACACGTTTTCCCTCTGTGCATGATTGCACTTCATGGGTAATGAATTTACCATTTCCAGCTGAAACCTCTTCCACATCTCCATTGTGGAACACCTTGACAGCAGAGGCCCTGCCTTTCAAGGAGAACATTCTGTGCTCATCCTCCAGGTGTAACATAAACTGAGAAAAGGGAACACAGAGCACAATGGTACTGGTGTGAGTACAGGATGGCACGAGGCCTGACACTGCAGTGCTGCTGGTCCCGCATGGGAGCCCAGAACCTCTCCCACTAGAAACAGCACTTAGCCCAAAAGTTAAGTCAAACCAGCGGGAAAAAAAGGGTGTTCAGAGGCATCCGGATAGAACTGACACAGAACCAAATGGGACAAAACGTAATTGGCAGGACGTAATGCAACCACAATTAAGTTTACTTAAAATGTACTAAAGTGGGCTGAAATACAATCTAATGGAACTGGGAAATCATACATGTCCATGAGAACAAAAGGTGACCCAAGAGACAGGGGGGAAAATAATCCACCACCTTTCTGGTGTTCAACTTAAAGAAGAAAGACTGGACAGAAAATTTCCAAGAACTCCTTTCTTACAGAACAGACATCAGTCACTTGTTTCAAAAGAATTTCTGACACCTCCTCACAGGTTTGCCATGTTTTTTGGGACCCTTCCCTTCTGCCACAAGCACTTGTTCCCAAACCAGACCATCCCTTGAGCAGGTCCTCCTCACCTTGACAGGTATGATGCCATCATTACGGATGACCAGGGGCAGCATCTCTGAATCCCCCAGCTGGAGCCTCTTGCAGCACAGCACGGTGTTTCCCCTCTTGCTGCGAGCGCTTGGGCACACGACTGTCACCCGTGGCTCATGCCCCTTCCCACTGATGGTGAAGGTCAGGCTTTGGGGTTTAATTCCCACAGAGCTGCAGGAGAGGCACGGAAACAATTTCAGCTGGCACTAACCCATTTCTCAGTGGGCAAGCAAAGCTGCAAGGGCCACCCACAGTCTTTTCCCTGCCTGCTGTTCCTGTACCCCACAACAGAGCCCCCCACCAGCCTCTTCCCAATCCACTCAGGGCCATTCACAAGACAAATCTGCTCCAAAGAGCCAAAGCCTTCCACAATAACAGTTACAAATAACAGCCCCTCACAGTTCCCCATGACCCCTCACAGCCCTCACAGCTTCTCACAGCTCATGGCCCCTCATGGACCCTCAAAGTCCCTTATGGCCCCTCACAGCCCCTCATGGCCCTTCACGGCCCCTCACAGCCCTTCATGACCCCTCACAGCCCCTCACAGCCACTCATGACCCCTCAGAGAAGAGGAGCACGAGGCTGGTGAGGGGCTTGGAACACAAGCCATATGAGGAACGACTGAGGGAGCTGGGATTGTTTAGCCTGGAGAAAAGGAGACTCAGAGGTGACCTTATCACTCTCTTCAACTTCCTGAAGGGTGGCTGTGGTGAGCTGGGGGTCGGTCTCTTTCTCCGGGCAACAACAGATAGAACAAGAGGACACAGTCTCAAGCTGCACCAAGGGAGATACAGGCTAGACTTAAGGAGGAAGTTTTTCACAGAAAGAGTGGTCAAATACTGGAATCATCTGCCCAGGGAGGTGGTGGAGTCACCATCCCTGGATGTGTTTTAAAAAAGACTGGATGTGGCACTTGGTGCCATGATCTAGTTGAGGTGTTAGAACATGGGTTGGACTCGATGATCTTAAAGGTCTCTTCCAACCTAGAGATTCTGTGATTCTGTGATTCACAACCTCTCATGACCCCTCACAGTCCCTCACAGCCTTTCATGGCCCCTCATAACCCCTCACAGCCCCAGGCACGGGGGTGCCCCCAAAGGAGAAGGGGTCGCGTCCTGCTTGTCTTCTTTAATTTCAGTCCCTTCCCAGCGACCAGTAAAGAAAGGCTGAAATGGAGCCTTTCCCCAGCGTTTCCCTCAGGGTTAATTGCGGGCTGAAGCTGTGTGCTGGCGCTGGCCCGAGCACCAACATCCCTGCAGCCGCCAGGCCTTTGCTGTCCCCCCGTGTCCGTCGCTGTCCCCGAGTCCCGCCCGGCTCTGGCAGCAGCAGCAGCCGCAGCGCAGCGGGCGCCGGCCCGGCCCAGCCGGGGCTCCCGGGCAGGAGCAGCAGCAGCGCCGGCCCCTTCCCGCCTGCTCCTGCCTCGGCTCCCAAGGGCTTTTCCAGCTGAATCCTGGAGTAGAGCAACCAGCACCCACACACAGCCCTGACTCCTCAGGGCCTGCCTGTGCTGCCCTGAGCTAACCCTCAGAGGAGGAAAAGATCGGGCTCCAGAGCTGTTTTCAGCACTGTTTTACTCAACCTGAGCTGACAGCAGGAGGCTGCTGGTGCCTTTGCCCTGGGAATTGGAGATCATGGCTGCTCTTGACCCTCTTCTGTTTGCCACCTGAATTTTATCAGTACAACTGCACTTGCCTCTTTCAATCACTGCTACCAACTGTGCTTTTGTGATGGTGAACCCCGTGTTTTTGTCACAGGCATCATGATTAGCAGAGATTGAAATGCTCACAAGTCTTTAAGCACTAAGTCGAGGGGAATTAAAGCCTCACCGAGCACTCAAACACGGCCCTGTTGCTGGTGCTGTTGAAATAGAATCATCTTACAGAGACCATCACAGACATTGCCTCTGGAGTGGCAAATCAAATGAAAAAATCGACCAGGAGAAAGAAGAAACAGAACTTGACTGGCTTCATTGCTTCCTTGGAGCAGCAGAAAATGGAGATGCCCAGAGGTATTTCCAGCTGCTGCTGATCCCAGTTGGAGGCCAGCCCTCTGCAGAGTCCCAGCAGGAACTGAGCCCAGCCCAGGGAGTTCCCAGAGTGTCCTGGAGATTCTTTCTCTGCATTCAGTCAGGCTTGCATTCCCCAGCAAGTCCCCAACAAAACCTCCTGTTTTCTTGGGTTAGAACAGGCACCATGAAAAACTCCCCAATGGCACAACTCCCCAGCCCACAAGGAAAAGAAAGGACGAGTTGTCAAGTAATCCAAACATTTCTCTTGCTTTGCTGCACTCACGGTACGGAAAGCCAAGAGAAGCTGCAGTTGGAGGCACATCTTGTGACAGAAGCTCAACCTTGTTCTCCAGGAAAGAAGGTTCTTGAAAAGAGCAGACAGGACTGTGGAGAAGATTCCTGGAAAAGTGAAACGGCTTTCTGGAAGTGAAATGAAAATGGAAAGGCACAATGTGAGATCTTTTCCTCTATTTATTTCTATGCTCCCCTTTTCTATGTTGCACTACTTCTCCATGCCATGAGTTCCAAATGCATCTCACCTCTCCGATCGATGGCTTAGCGAGTTTTAGACACTCTAAAATACCACAAGCTACACACAGTTTGCCTCGCGCTGGTTTTGCTGGAAAGCTATGCCAGAGCCATAAGTGCAGTGCTTGGGTCAGAAACAAATCCTGCAGGCAGGGAATGTGCCCTGCCAGTGTTGAGCCTCAGCAGGGACAATGCACAGCAGCGACCGAGGGTTTTTCCCGTGCCCCGTGCAGGAGTCAGGACTCTGGATCTGGGCTCAACACAGCGAAGTTCCCGTGTTTGGACAGACTCAGGGGCTGCCCCGGGGTGCGGGGCCAAGCGTGGAATGGACACACGGACAAATGGCCCCAGGTCTTGCAGCAGCGAGTCTACGGCCCTTGCCATGTCTCTCTTGTTCCTCCTCTCCCTCTGCCAATGTCCCGCACTCTGTCTCGGTGCCCCGCAGCCACTCCCGGTGTGCCTGCCCCGGCCCGTCCCTCTCCCCGTGCCGGGCAGGGCCATGTCCCCAGCCCATCCCCAGCCCCAGGCATCCCGCCGCGGTCTTGCCTCCCCCCGGCTCTCGCCGTCCTGGCTGTGGTGCTGCTGGGTGGGCATCAGTGCCTGGGGCCGGGGCGGCATCGCCTCACTTTGGCTGCGCCTGGCCCGAGCCTGGCCCCGGCCCCCATGTGGGCTCCAGTCCTGTTCCCGGCCCCAGCTCCTCCCGGGGCCCGCGGAGGACACACGCGGCGCGGCCGCTCCCGCTGCCTCCGCTGCGGCTTCCCCGGGCCGAGCTCCGCCGTTCGGCAGCGTGGCTACCGGGGCCTGGGGTGGGTGGGGACGGCCGGCCTGGGGTGGTCAGGGGCCGTTGCTGGCCCTGGGCCGAGTGCTGACAGCTGCATCCCGCCCGCAGGGAAGGCGCAGGAGGCACTGCAGGAGCAGTAATGGCTGGGTTTGCTGCTGGGACCCAGCGGCTTCGGCAGCGTCTGCTCGGGAATGCGGCTCTTGGGCGGCGCCCCGGTGAGCGGAGGGGCCGGCGGCGGGCAGAGGAGGAGGAGGAGGAAAAGGCCGGGGTGCCGTGGGGCAGGCAGCGAGCTCAGCCTACTGCTGCCACTTGCTTGCAGGTGGCCATCAATGCATGCTGTGGGATGGCATCCGGCACTGGGGCGAGCTGGTGAGTGAGCGGGGTCAGCGGCACAAGCCGGGCCGTGCCGGGCGGCGAGGAGCCGGGGCCCAGCACCGTGGAGCTACCGGGACCCCTGCAGGGAGAGCAGGCGTGGGCTGAGTGGGGCGTGCAGAGCATCCCGGGCTGGCTGAGGGGTCCCAGAGCCCTGGCACGGCCTCAGCTCCACTGACGGCATCGCGCTCCTCCCGCAGCCCGACGGCACCAGCACGCCCCTGGAGATCGTGCTGCTGGCCAAGGTGTCCTGTGGGTGTGCTGGTGTCATTCAGCTCCTGGAGTGGCTTGAGCTCCCCGACAGCTTCTTGCTGGTGCTGGAGCGTCCGGAGCGGTGCCAGGAGCTCTCGGATTTCCTGGCGGAGCGGAGGTTCCTGCCGGAGGAGGAGGCGCGGGGCTGTTCCGCCAGGTGCTGGAGGCCGTGCGGCACTGCACCAGCTGCGGGGTCCTGCACAGGGACATCAAGCCTGAGAACATCCTGCTCAACCTGGCCAGCGGGCAGCTGAAACTGATTGACTTTGGCCGTGGCACCTTCCTCCAAGACACAGCCTACACCCAGTTTGCAGGTGAGCCCTGCCAGGGGATGGCCGCAACTCCCTAAAAACACCTCCCGATGTGAAATATAAAGCTGTGTTTTGTGTCAGGTACATACAGGCAATGTGTATATCTGTGATTGTGATATGTGTGGAAACTGACCGTGGGACAGTTATGAAGACAATTCTAATAAATAACTGAGGAAGTAAAGCATGAAAGAAGGCCTTTGAACCTATCCTTTGTTTGCAATTAACCTTTATAAGTCTTAAGTTGATTTAGGAGCATTCGAATTAAAGCTTTAAGGATGTTGCTGTTTGACAGGAACTTTCCGCTTCTAGCTAAAAAGAGTTTGCAATAATAACCTTTTGAAATATAATTTCAGAATATTGCTTGTAGTAAGGATCTTTGAAACTATAGCTTTAGAATATATCAAAAGGAAAGATGCTTATCTCGACACCTTAACAAAATATGCAAAAGCAGCTTGAGAAAGGAAGAAGAACTCAAGGATTGATAGTTTTGACCAAGGGAAGCTGGACATCACTGGTATGAGATTTATAGTCCTTGCAATTCAAAGGTGAACCCGCATATGGACCCTGGACCTCACCAGCTGAGAGACTTCTTTCTTCCTTCAGAAGCTGGACCCCACCATCTGGGGATACTCCTTTCTGAGATACATCCTGAGAAAAACTAAATCACAATAGTGTATAGAATTGTGATGCAAACATTTTGAATAGAAACTGCTGAAAAAGCTTATGAAAACCCCTATAAATATCTGTAAGCCCCAACTATCGGTGTGCAGTTGGAGGGAAAATTCCCCCCACTGTACCCAGCCCTGTATTGCTCATACTTTACCATATTCATTAATAAATTGATTGCTGCTTGAGTATTGGCCTAGTCAAGCTTCTTATTCATAACACCAGGGACCCCCCGATGTCCCCCTGAGGGCCATCTGCGGCTCGGCTTTGGAGCTCTGCAAGCTCCAAACATCCCCCCAAAAAAATCCCAAACCCAGGGACCCCCGGGATACTTGGGGCGAGCTCCCCCTCCCCGGGCACCTGCGGGATGGGGGGCGATGGTCCCGAGCCGAAGCTGCTGCGAGTGCAGAGAGAGCTGAAAGCACGCGGTGCTTCCTCCAGCTGCTCCAGCTCCTCCTCTGCCTGCTCCTCCTCCTCTCTCCCTCTATCTTCCTCCTCCTCTATCCCACCGTCTTCCTCCTCCTCCCTGGGTGGGCCACGACGGGAATGGGCTGGGTCACTCCCAAACCGATCTGGGGGAGTAGAGGTTTGGGGGCAACAATGGGAAAGGGGTGGGAGAGGGGGCACAGGGGGAGGTGAGACCCACTGAGGGTCCTCCAGGTTACCCCAGGACCCCTAAGCCCCATCCCAGCACCCCCGGTTCCCTCCACAGTCCCAAATGAGGGGGGGGCTCTGCCCAGGACCCGCCGTCCTTCAGGGCTCCTCCGAGGGCAGTAAACGGGAGAGTTCCCAACTCGGAGAGGCCCCAGCAGAGGAGGGGACCTTGTCCCTCCTTGAGACCCTTTAAGGCTCTTCAGACCCCTTTGAAGGGGACATTTTTAGGATTTTTCTGGGGGGATCTCAACACTACTAGGGTGTTTTTTCCACCCCATTTTAGGGTGTTTGAGAGGACGCAGCCCCACAAGCCCCTTTTAAGGGGGGAATCATGACAGCTTTAAGTGACATTTTTATGGGACCCCACCCCCCATTCCAAGCTCCAGTAGGGGACGTTTTGCCCCCCAGGGTGGATTTTTGGGGTTCTCTCTACCATCGCTGCTTTAAGGGCTCCTGCTATGGTCAGGTCCTACTATAAGTCCCCTTAAAAGGGCAACACCACTCCCGTTGATTCCGACAGCGGAGCCCAGGGAGGGGTTGGACATCCTGGGAAGGTTGGGGGTCCCAGGGGGGTTTGGGGGTCCCAGGAGGGTTTGGGGGTACCTGGGTGATGGTGATGGGGACTCTGTGCTGGGCATAAACTGTTGTGAGGGGTTCCCAGGGGGGGTTGTGTATACTGGGGGTTTTTGAGGTCATGGTGGAGTTTTGGGGGATCCCAAAGGGAGTTTTCAGGGGTCCCAGAGGGGGGGATTAGGCGATCCCAAGGGGAACGCAAGGCTGTTTTGGGATACCTGCTGGCGACGGAGATGGGGATCCCATGCCAGGTATGAACCTTCTCAAGGGGGTCTGGAGGGGTGTTGGGACGTCCTGTGGGAATTTTGATGTCCTGAGAAGGTTTGGGGGGGTCTGTATGGGGTTTTGCAGTCTTGGGGAGCTTTTGGAGAGGCTAGGGATGATATTGGGGTCCCAGGGAAGCTGGGTTGTTCCAGGAGGTTTGGGGTTCCTGGGAGGCTTTGTGGGTACCTGGGCGATGCCAGTGACACAGCTGAGGCCTCGTGCTGGGAATGAACCTTCTCACTGAGCATGGGCAGTGTCAGCGTGTTCAGGGAGATCCTGGGTGACCCGGGGGGGTGACCCCTAACCCCAGGGGACCCCAAATGCTAAGGGACTCCCCTCAGTGCTGGATCTGCTGCAGGCAGGGAGGTACCAGCACTTGGACCCCAGCCCCCACCATCACAGAGGGGCTGTGGAAGAAATCAGGGGGGGCACAGACAGGTCGGGGGGGACCCCCAAAGTCCTGGGAATGGGGGAACACAGGGGAACTCACAGAAATCCCCACTGGGGACTTAGGGGTGACCCAAGGAGGAGTTTGGGGGGGCTGGATGGGTCATAGGGGGATCTCCAAGCGTCTGGGAAGGGGAGAAGAACAGGGTGACCCCCAGGTTGGGTTTGGGGAGAACCAGATTGGAGCTTCCAGACACCAAATCCAATGAGGATAACAATGCTGATGGCAGCACTGACAGACACAGCGACCACCAGGGTGAGATTCCTGCTGGATTCCAGCTCTGGGAAGCACGGCATGGTTAGGAGGGAAGGGGAACCCCCATCCCACTGCTCCACAGTCCCAAATTCCCAGTTCCCACATTCCATGTTCCCAGCCTCAGCCCAGGAGCAGATCCCAGGCTCTGGCATTCCGGGATGCTCCGCCCGGCACAGGGGCTGCTCCTGCTCCTCCAGCAGCGCCTCGATCCTGCCCAGGTGTGGAACGATCCCTGATTTCATCCCCTTCATCCAGCTGGTCCCAATGGTGCTGGGGTAGAATCTGTATGCGTGGCAGGACAGTGTCAGGATCCCGTGTTCCACTTTTCGGGACACACGGACATCAGGGGGCTCTGGGATGGGGTAACGGTGAGATGCATGCATGGAATTCCATGGCAGTGGGACAGGGATCTCCCCATGGAATTCCATGGCAATGGCATGGCAGTGAGATCCATCTACAGAATTCCCATGGGAATGGGACAACAGTGGGATTCAACCATGGAAGTCCCATGGGAATGGGATGACAGATCTATCCATGGAATTCCCTTGGTAATTCCCATGTTGGCAGATTTTGTCCTCCCAAATCCTGCATTCTCAATTCCCACATTCCCATGGGAACTCTGCCCTCCCCACCTTTACACTGCAGCTCCTCCCGCCCATATCTGACATATTTCTGGAGCCACTCCACGCAGCTGTGCCCTGGGGAATTTGTTCATTCCTCGGGCTCCATCTCCCGGATCCCCATGGCAGTCCCACAGTTGCCATGGCAGCCCCAGAGATGCCCCAGGCATGGCTGCCCCCGCTCAGCCCCGCTCTGGCTGTGCCGCTCCCGCGGCACCTGCAGCTCCCCGGTGGCCCCGTGCCGGTGCCGCTCGTTGTGCATGCTCTGTCTGTGCTGAGATCCCGGCTCGGCTCCAGCTGCCACCCCCGGCGGCTGCGACAGTGCTGGAAGGGGATCCCATCCAGAGACCCCATGGACACCAACCGGGGGAACCCCGGGCCGGGCTCCAACAGTACCACGGGCAGGGAACACAGGGGCAGGAGAACTGGGGGGGGACAGGGGGCTCTCAGTGCCCGGCAAAGGGGTAAAAGGGTGTCTCGTTTCTCAGGAATAGGGGTGCAGGAGGGTGTCAGTGGGGTGACGGAAATGGGGGAAGGCAGGGACATGGAGAGGTAGAAGGGAATTCCAGGGGGTCCTTGAGCCCAGGAAAGGGGAGTCCAGGGTGGGGACACCTGGGATGTTGGGAAAGGGGGAGTTCAGGAGGTCTCTGGTTTTGCAGAAAGGAGGGTCTAGGGGCTGGGAAAGGCAGGAATGGGGTTCCAAGGTGTTCCAGGCCGTCAAGCCCACAGCAAGTCTGCAGGCTGGGAGCCATGGATGGCCGGGAAAATGGGGAGCAGAAGGTCCTGATGTCTGGAAATGGGGGATTCAGGAGGGTCCCTGTGCAGGATAAAGAGAGCAAGGGGGTCCCGTGCCGGGGGTCCCACCCCCCCTCTCTCGCCAAGGAGTGCCCCCAGTCCCAGCGCTGCAGCCATCGTGCTACTCCTACTCCCTCCCAGCATGATCCCAGTATGGTCCCAGTACAGCCCAGTCACTCCTACTCCTGGCATCCCCTCTCTGCATTCCGCCCTGTCCCGGCTCTATCTCCACTCCTCCCGAGGGCTACGAGGGCTTCGGAAATGGGGGAGGAGGAGGAGGAGGGAGGGAGGAAGAGGTTGAGCGGGAGAGGAGAGAGGGAACCACGCCGCTCCGGCGCTTCCTGAACCCGCAGCGCCCTCCTGCCAGGGAGCTGTGCAGAGCCACAAGGTCCCCCCGAGCCTCCTCCTCTCCAGGCTGAGCCCCTTTCCCAGCTCGCTCAGCCCCTCCGGCTGTTCCAGCCGGGACAGAACACCAGTGCTACACAGAGAGCAAGGGACAGACCTGACAGAGGTGCCTCTATCACCACATTTTAGGCTTTCGCTAATACTTACAGAAAGACTCTTCAGAAAGTTACGGCAGTAGTTCAAGTGACAATCTCCTTTGAAAATCACTGCGGCCTGGCCCCGGCCCGAGCCCGCCGGAACCCGCCCGGCCCCGCCCGAACCCGGCCCGGCCCCGGCCCCGCCGGATCCCGCCCGGCCCCGCCGGAACCCGCCCGGCCCCGCCCGAACCCGGCCCGGCCCCGACGTTCGGGCGCCGCGGTTGCCTGGTAACTGAGCAGGCGGCAGCGTCTGTGACAGCGGCGCGGCCTCAGTTGCCCGAGAACGCGGCCCTGGCTGGGTGTGCGCAGCCTGGGCTCGTACAGGCAGCTACACTGGGCGATTTGCCGAGTGAATTGTTCGCGGAGCATTGGTCTCTGCGAGCGAGTCCTTTGAATTCGCGGAGCACTGTGCCCCGCTGAGAATTCCTGAACGTGCAGAGCATTGGCCTCTGCAAACAACATCCTGAACGTGCAGAGCATTGGCCTCTGCTAGGAGTCCTCAATTCGCGGAGCATTGGTCTCTGCAGAGGATTCCTCAACGTGCAGAGCATTGGCCTCTGGAAAAGATCGTGAATTTCCTTTGAAGGTAAAGATTGACTAAAGTTGAACTGTTTGGTTTTGTCTCATGTGCACTCTGAGAGAGAAGGCCAAAGGGAAATACAGGATGGGATAATGCCAGTCTTCTGGTGCAGCAGTTCAGTGGCATGCACAGCTGAGTGGATGAACAATAGTTCATCTACTGATGAGCTTTTTTTTTGCACTGAAGAAATGCAACATTTTCTAAATGTACTCATCTATACTTTTTTTTCCCTATAGTGATTGCTTAAACTGCTTCAAGGTGAATGAGTTCTGTTCCAGTTTCCGTGGGTTGTTATTATCTGGTTATTAAAATTATTAGGGAGAGGCCTCTGAATTGAGGTGCAAACGAGGCAATTTGCCAAAGTCAGTAGTCTGGATTTTATGGAACAGTAAATGTGAGGAAGAGAGAGAGAAAGGAATAGAAAAAGGGGGGGGTGGGGTGAAGGGGGTGGAGATGGGGTTGGGAAGAGGGGGAAGAAAGAGAATGACAGAGACAGATGAAGTAAAAAATATCACCATTCCATGGATCCCATTGGCATACCATAAAATCCTCTTCTGGTCTTCTCTGTGGTGAGGTATTGCAAAATGTAAGATTCCAATGGATTAATGCAGATTTGGGCAAGGTGGGACCTCCCAGGTACCTCCCTGGGGTGGGGCAAGTTTGACTGTCTGTTGCTATTTTCAAGTAATATAAAATCTTCAGCACCAGTATATCCTTTGAGTCTGCCATGATTTGAGTTGTGGATTTTCAGATCTGTTGTGTTACTTTGCATGCCCTGCAATCATCTGGTGCAAGGCCTCAGGAATGGGTCTGGGGACACAGTGGAGGTCTTTGATGGGAAGTTTGTGTGCAAACCTGGCCTCAGCAGAGGAGTCTGTGGCTATGACTTGCCCAGCCTGAAGGCAGACAGAGCTGATTTTCAGGACAGCTGCTGGCTTTGGCTTTGTTGTGGATCTATTTTTCTCCCTTGGCCTTGTTCCCTTCTGCCCAGACCTGAGCTAATGGGACAATAGTGTCACCTTTATCTTGTCTCAAGTTCCCTTGTGGGGCTGAATTCCCAGTCCCAAGTTCCAGTCAGGAGGCATTTTCAGGGAAGGGTGGGCTTGGGTGCTCTCAGCATCTTTATAGAGTTTTGTCACAGTCGGCAAAATGTCCTTTATAGCAATATTTAAGCCATGAACCATAACATTGCAGTCTCTCCCAAGTCCAGTGAGGAGCAGCTGAGAGAGCAGGGAGTGTTTAGCCTAAAGAAGAGCAGGTCCACGCAAGCTGTTTTTAAGTAATATTTAAGCTACAGCTTTGTCTGTTCTAAGCATTATTCATGCTCAGCTTTTTAGCTCCAGGTTTCAGTATGATCCATCTTTGAATTGCACAAGGTGGTCATCTATTTCAAATAAAGTCCAACTAGAGGCCTAACAATACTAGCTACTTATGCCAAACAAGCACTTAGCTACTTTCAAATGATATAAAATGTTTAGCAGCAGTGTATGCCTTGAGTCTGCCATGAATTGGGTTCTGGGTTTTCAGAGTTCCAGTTTTGCTCCTTCCAGTTTTGCTGAGGCCTTGTCGTTCCTCTGTGACATCCTCTCTTCAGAATGGCTTCTGGATTCCCAAAAAAGACACCAACACCTCGTCTTTTGTGGAGGGAAAGACTGCAGCCTAACACTGTGAGTAGCCACTGGGGCTGTGCTCAGGCTGGCAAGTGCCCTGGTGTCCCTGGTGTCCCTGCCCCTGTTGTCCAGCAGCGCTGGGAAGCTGCAGAGCCCCTGCCCAGCTCTTTGTGCTGTGCTGCTGTTGGTGGGGGCTGTCCTGGTGCAGTAGGGAACACTGTGTGATGTTTCAGGGACAGCCCAGCGCCTTGCCTGGCTGTGCCACGGGAGCCAAGTGAAACCAATGTGCAGCTGAAGCCCTCAACATGTGCTTCTGTGCCTGCCCTTTGCCACAGGAATTCCTTCTGTCAGGCTGGGCACTGCCCTGTGCTGCTGTCACCAACCTGCCCTTGGGCACCTGGGCATGTGGGGGGAGAGCTCAAACTGTGCCCAAAGCCTTGAGAGCCACGGCTGGTCCCAGCCAGAAGAGCTCCCAAAGCAGCTGTTCTCTCTCAGCTCCTGGGTGGGCACAGCTCCAGCCCTGCAGGCAGCACTGCAGTCAGGGCCACCAAGGTGCCTTGCTGTCTGGAGCTCACTTGGCTGAAGATGCCCCAGTGCTGAGGCTCTGCCAAGGAGATCCCTGTGTTTTCTTCTCTGGAGGGCTCTGTCAGCCCAGACAGAGAAAACAAATGCTCATTAACAGAGAGAGCTAAAACTTGGACACATTCCTGTGCACCTCCCTGCTGGTCCAGCTTTTCTTTCTTGCTTCTCTTGGACTCAGCCAGCAGTGCTGTCTCCTGCTGTGAGTTGTGAGTGTTGTGCAGGGATGGAGTTGGGGCAGTTCTGGGAGCTCCTTCCCACTCTCTGAAAAGGTCACTGACACTTACATTTTTCATTTCCAATGAAATGTAAGAGGAGACAAATGGCCAAAGAGCAGAAATCCCCAAACATGTCAGATCAGATCACAGAGAGACTAATGGGCCACAGCCATGTGGTTGGAGTATGTGTATTGCACTCTGTATTGATTGATTGGTGCTAAGTATTTCAGCAAGTACCTTCCAGGGCTTCCAGAAGTGTCCTAGTGGCTGTGATCACAAATTATTCACCAGTGACACTTGATCAAGATAAACCCCTCTGAACAAGCACATCTCTGATCTTCTTGCTAATTTGGTTTTTTTTTAATTATTATAATTTTTCCTTTTTTTTCTTTTTTTCCTTTCAGTTGCCTCCGTCTAAGTTCCAGCAGGAGAAGTTTGTCAGCATGAAGAAGGAGGCCAGCACTGGGGGGAGGATTCTGCCCAGAATTGGCCCATGGATAGACCTGAGCAAGACTGGTCCAAAGGTAGCCTTTTCCTGCTCTTTTCCTTTCTGTTTGATGGCAAGTTTGAAGAGGGTGTGTGCTTGTGACAGGCTTGCCTCCAGCAAAACACCTCAGTGTCCAGGTGCTGTTGTCATTGCAAGCTGCTGGCAGTGGTGGACTGGGAGTCCTGATGTGCACTGAGGCAACACAAATAACCTCTGCTGCAGCTGCTGGGCTGTGCTGGAGTGTGGCTGCCATTGCTAAAACAATGGGGGAAGGCTGGGGACACAAAGGCACAACATTGCCATGTGCCATTCCCCTGCTGAAGGAGCCACCTCTTGCTTTGGTGTGGTCACCATCAAATGCTCGGGGTCACAGGATTCCCTCCACAGTGGCAGCGTTGGCCTTGGAAGGCCGAGGACCTGCAGGAATTCCTTCAGATTTAGCAAAACCAATTGCATTCCTGCTTTGGGTTGGAACAATACGTTGGACCCTGACGGGGTGTTAGATTTTGCAGGCTGCCAGATGTGCAGGGGACTGGCCTTGGGCAGAGGGGAATGGATTTGCTTTCTGTGGATCAGTGCCTGCTTAGAGGTGTGTTTCAAGTTGCTTTTGTGATAGGACTGGCAGAGTAGAAAGCACAGTCCAAAGGGGCAGGTGAGCCAGGTGGGCTGTTGAGCAGGAAATTGGCAGCAAGAGACATGGAACAAAGTGGTTCAGGATTGCCCTTGAGAGGGGCCTTGTGGAGAAAGAAAGGTGGAGAAATCAAAAGAGCAGCTTGGCTTGAGCCTGCTGGAAGCTGATCAAGCAGTTCTTGATCAGCTCCGAGCAGAGGTGGGTGAGGCACTGTTTGCCCAGTGTGTCCTGGGCAGATGTGCTCCCCCAGAGTCTGCACTTCACTGGGGATCAGTGTAAGATTGTCCTTCATGAGCCTTCTTCCCAGCAGCTGAAGCTGTCCCTGCTCTCTCTCGTCTCTCCAGCTGCCGTCAGCTGCCCCGAAACAGAGCTTGTTTCAGGTTTCCCCACCAGAGATGGTGTTTGAGAACTTCGTGGCTCGGGAGGTCTCTGAAATGGTGCTGTCTGTGACGAATAAGGACAAGGTGAGTGCTGGCACCTGGAGCTTTAACCCTGTGCTGGAAGGGGAGAGTGCTGTCATTGCCCGAGTGTCCAGCAAAGCAAGTTATCTGCTGCAACACATGCAGAAGAAAATGTCTCAGCAGCTGGCTCTGCAAGATGGTGGAAATCTTCCTGTGCTGGGAATTGTGCCCTGATTTTGGACACACACTGATGGTGTAGATGACTTGATGTGGTCGGTCAGGTGCTCTGTCTCCATCCTGCTGGTGCTGACCTGCTTGGCCCTTCCTTGCCACCAGGCACTGCCCCAATGGCCCTGACCAAAATGCTGGAGCCAGAGAGAAGGGATTCCAGTTGAGCCTTGTGAATGATGTGCCTGTACCTGCAGAGCTGCAAATGCTTTGGAAAAGGGGTCAAGGAGGCATGTCAGCAGGGCAGGGACAGGTCTCCTGTCGTCCTGTGTGCACAAGAGGCAAAATCATCATTTGATGTCTTTGCTGCAGATTCCTCGGCTGGTGAAGGTGTGCATGGAGAGCTGCCCTTATTTCCAGCTGGCGAGCCCCAGGGGTGTGTACCACATGGTGCCAGCAGGCGCCTCTGCCGCTGTGTGCATCCGCTTCAGCCCCGAGGAGAACAAGGTGAGCCTGGAGGAGCCCAAGCACAGAATTCTCTGCAAAGCCATTGTTTTCCCTGCACTCTGGGTGCAGCCCATTCCATGCTGGGAGCTTGGCTCCAGGCCGTGGGCAGGCAGCCTGCAGCCAGTCCCAGCTTGGCACGGGCTGCCAGGCACTGCAGCCAGGCCTGAGAGGCTCTGCTTCCCCTCCCTGCACATCCCTGAGCATTGACAAGGGAAGATGCCCAAGGAACAGGATGAAAATGACAGATGGCTGTTGATAGATGTTGGGCCATCTCTAGGTACAGTGGAAGGGGTTTCATGATGATGGCAAACACTAGAGGAAAAAGAGGTCTGAGAGCTTTCCTCCTTCCTGCCTGGCAAGAGCTTCCCTGCCTCCCCCTGGGCTGGAGCAAGGACGGTGCTTTTTCCCAGCCTCTGCTCTGCAGCCTTGCAGCTGTGCTGTGCCAGAGCACAAGTGGGCATGGTGCAGCTGCAGGGCCAGGGCAGAGGATGTGCTGTACCCATGAGCCCGGCCTGGCACAGGCACCCTGGGCTCTGGGTGCCCTTGGCCAGCAGGAGGTTGCTGAGCTGCAGGGACTTGGACAGCTGCCTGCAGGAGCTGGTGTAGGGCAGGTGCAAGCTGCAGGCAGAGCTGTGAGCCCAGAGCCCGTGGCAGTGACACTGCTGTGCCTCTGTCTTCATGCCTGTGCCTGTGCTTGCTCTGTCAGCTGGCACCCATTGCGTGCCAAAGGTGCTTTTGCCTGGCGGTTTGAACAGCAGTGCTGAGGCCCTGGCAAGTCTGATCTCAGTGCTGGCATCTGCAGGCTTGTTCATCCAGAAGGGTTTAGGCCGTGGCATGGAAGGGAGGAAGCCTTGCAGGGAAGCCAAGAGAGGCTCTTTCCAACAGCATCCTGCTGCCTCTTAGCACTGTTCTTCTGCTGACTTGCTTGGAGAGGCAAAGTTGGAGGGGAGTTCTGAGGCAGCTGATGTTTCTGCACCAGGCCAGAGGTGCGGGAGCTCTTTGGGTCCAGCTGTTTTCTCATCTTCCTTTTGCTGCTTCCAGTCAGTTGAACATTTTGTCCTATTCTCAGACAGTGGGAATATAGAAACCTAAAGAGGAATGTCCTGTGTTCCCTAGCTCCATGTTCCTTAGAAGGAACGTAGGAATTCTTTAACATCATTAAAATGTAGAGTAAAACTTATGGTGGCCTAGGGCAGTTCTTTGTATGACCCAAGTGACACAAGATCTTAATGCCACAGAGATAGGTTTTGCAAAGTGCCCTGGTGCCTTTAAAATGTGGCATATTAGTAGAGCTTAGTGTTTATTTTGGGGTGGAATAGCTAAATTGATGCCCTTGAAGGGAGTCCATTTTTTTTTCCTGCCATGGGGATGGCACTAAATGCCCTGTGCTGAGGCAGTTTCTTTTCCTGCAGGATTATTCCCACCAGCTCATCTGCATGACTACCAGTGAAAGGATCGTGGTGCCAATTCGGGCCATTGCTGCCCGAGCTGTCCTGGACTTCCCTGAGCAGCTGGACTTCTCCAGGTGTCCAGTCAAGAGCAGCACCCAGAAGACTCTGCTGCTCCGCAACACTGGGAACCTGGAAGCTCGTTTCCAGCTGAGCACCCAGAGGTGAGGCAGCCCATCTGTTCTTGTGCAAAGGATATCACCTCTGGGTGATAGCAGACTTGGGAAAGGGCAGCAAAAGGAAGCAGAGCATCAGAGCTGCTGCCCTGCAGCCCTGGCTGGAAGGGAGCAGGATGGATGGCAGCTGCTCTTGCCTTCAGTGTTCTTAGCAGGATGCAGCCTTTGAGCTTTCTCTGTCCCAGCTTTCCTGGAGGCTGCTGGAACATGTTGGCAGCTGGCTTGCACCCTGCTGAGCACAAGCAGCTCCTGAAATGCTTTCTCAGCACTGTCAGCCAAACAGAGCCATTCTCTGGGAGGCCACAGGCACGTGGCTTTGCAGGGGTCCCTGCATCAGATGCCCAACATGAGCTGTGCTGCAGGCAGCCAGTGCAGTTCCTGTTCCTGAAGCTGATCTGCTTTCCCTTGTCAGCTGAGGGCATCAGTCACCTCTTGTGTTCCATGATGACCCTTTGAAAGCCAGTTTAAAATTTCATACCAGATGATTTAAAACTCTTGATTAAGGTTGTGCCCCCTTTCAGTGAGATTTCTTTTTGAATACTCTGAAGTTCCTGTGTTTCTGCTGCTTTTTGTTTTGGTTTGCGTTAAATGTTTGCCAAAAGATCATACAAATGGACCTAGTTAAAAAGCAGAAGGAAACAACCTATTCAAACCCTCTCCATACTTTATCTTTTCTGCCTGTTGGGTGCAGTAGTGATTAATGGAAAGCACAGATCTGAGAGGATGAGAAGTGTCTTAAGGAACAGCTCACAATTGCCAGAGAAAAGGCCAAAATGTAGCCTGTCAGCCCCATCTCTTGGCAGTGGTTTTCATTTGGTTATTAGAGTGTCAGGGATGTCTCCTTCACAGCTCTTCTATCTTAGATCAGCTTTCATTGAAATGCTGATCAAATGTGCCCTTTCTAGGCTAAATCAGGATGTTTTCAAGGTAAAGTAAACCAAAGAACCACACTGCAAATTCAACAGTTACTATTCCTTGGTCTTCAGGGGAAAGTTCCTTCTCCCTGTGTGATTCCTAGGCTGTAATCTCCCAGGACAGGGAGTGCCCTAACATTTGCATCTCCTGAGATGAGGTTTATAGGCAGCAGGAAAAGAGAAATTCCTGAGGCAGTCAGTGTCCAGTTGTGCCTGCAGATAGCTCTGAAGCCTCTCTGTGCTCTTCAGAAAGCATTCTCTGATGGGATTGCTGGCAGTGGGAGCCCTGAGTGTCACTGCAGAGAGCTGGATGCAGAGTGTGGGGAGCTGAGGCCATTTTGCCCACAGGATGTTGTGAGGGCTGGATCTGCTCAGCAGTGGCTCCGTGGCTGTTTCTGATGCTGTCTGTCCTGGCTGTCTTCTGCTGGCTGTGCTTGGTTTGCTCCCTGCTTGCCCAAGGGAGCTGCAGTGAGCTGCAGTGCAGAAGGAATCTGATGGCCAGCTGTGGCCAGCCCTGATGGCTCTCTTTGTGTTGCAGTCCTTTCTCCGTGGCTCCGGCCGCAGGAGCTCTGGGCGCTGGTGACACCGTGCAGGTGACAGTGGGATTCCACGCGCTGACGGCCGGTGACCATTGCGGGTGCCTGGCAGTGTGCTGCAGCACAGGTGAGTGCTGGGCCTGCCCGGCCACAGGACAGCTCTGCACCACGGCTCCCTGCTGTCCCATCCCCTCCATTCCCTCCAGAGGTGCCTCCCCTGCTCAGCTTCACCCCAAAGCAAACGGAGAACTCCTTGCTGTTTGGGGGCTTGAGAAAGTGCATCCCCTCTAACAGGCTAAGATTTTGGACTCCTGTTTTGCTGGGAGTTGCTGAGTGGAGGAAGGAGGATCCCTGATTCTCCACTGCCATGTGGCTGTGCCTGGGTGAAGGTTTCTTTTATTCCTGGGCAATGCTGTAGGTGAGCTCTCCATCAGATTCTCTGCAATGCAATGGATTTCTAGCACACCTCTGTCCCATATGCTGCTTCTGCACTGGCTTGTCACAGACCCTTTTCCTATGTGCCCCTTACACATATATGTAGTTTCTGTCTAACAACATTTTCAAGCCCTCAAGTTCCTTTTTTGTGGCAAATCAAAACAAATTTTTTCCTGTCCCCATTTCCCAGGCTGTTCATGCTGTAGCAAACCTCTCACATCTATCTCCCATTTGATTTCTAGGCTGAGGAACCCCATCCAGTCTCAATGCAGAAACTGCTCTGTACTTAGTAATCTTTCCTTTGTTCCCTTTTTTATTTAATTTGCAGTGCTCCAGCTTGGTTTTTGACATCAGAACAATATAAAATATTGCAAGGCTGGTGTGGCTGTGGGTTTGGACAGGGAGATGATGATGATACTGATGCTGATTTTCCTGGTGTTCATTTTGTAGTGGTTTGTCCTATTGCAGAGCCAGGCAGGTTGTGTTTCCTTGCCTATGTCCCCTCCTGCTGTGGGCTGTCACTTCACTTGTTCCTCTGGGCCTCCTTTTGCTGCCCACCTGCCGCCAGGCATATTTGCTGGTCAGCAGCAAGGGCTGCAAGGGATCAGGAGAGACAGGAGTCTGGTGGGATGCCCGGGGAGGCCCTGGGCAAGGCAGGACTGAGCAGGGCTCCTCAGTGTCACCTGAAGGACTTTGGTGCAGAAATCCCAGTGATCTGAGTGGGTCACCAGAGCACATGGACCAACCCCACTGTACACACTGTCACCCTGGGGCCACAGCTCTACAAACACACTCAGAAATAAGGTGTTGAAGGAGCTGCCCAGGACATCCCCACGCTCTACACCCAGAGCTGTCAGGATGTGATCCATGGACTGATCCACAGAACTGCTCATTCAGCTAAAAACTGGGACACTTTCCTCTGTGACCTGTGGTTTGCTGTGTTCCTTGTGCTTCCATCAGCCAGTGAGCTGAGCAAAGACTCCCCTTTGCTTTGTTCCAGGTGAAGAAAGAATCCACACACACCTCAAAGGAGAAGCTGTAGATGTCAACATTGGGTTGAGCACAAGTTCTGCGGAGATGGACAAGACTTTGATCACCAAGTCAAGCCACAGAACTGTGTTCATCCAAAACAGGAGTAACATCACAGCCCACTTCCAGTGGAAGGCTTTTCCTAGTGAGGAAGGAGAGGATGAAGAGAAGAGGAGGTTGGTTTGAAAGATGCATTTCAGTGAGATACATGGCCCAAGACTGAAAGGAACATGTGGCCTCAGGGGGGTGCTGGTGCTTTTGAATGGTTTAGGCCAAGTAAACCATCCCTGGCACCAGGGTGTGTGTCCCTGGGCTTTGGGAGCTCAGCAATCAGCATTCCAGTTCCATTTATACTCCAAGCATGGATGGCATTTTGGGAAGGAAAGGTTGATTGTGATGACTGGATTTCCTCAGGTTCTAATTGGGTTCTTGTCTCTCTAATCTTCTTCCTACATGACCTGACAACATGCCTAAACTTTTCCTGAGTTGCCAGCCCCTCTTTCCAAAGGTGATACACCCTCTTTTTTTCCCCTTAGTTCCTTCAAAAGCTTCTTGCCCATCTGGGCTGGTTGTCTCCCCTTGTCCTGCTGTCAGAGCAGCTTTTGAGATCTCCGAGCAGAGAGGACATTTTTCTGAGAGAAGATAGTGCAGGATCCTTTCTCTGTCAGGACATTCTACTGCCATGCAGTGGGATGGGAGCCAAAAAGCTCTGGATGATGAAAAGGTCTCTCCAGGAGTTTGCTGTCTCCCTCCTGCACAACAAAGTCCCTTCCCCTCTCAGAGCCTCTGTTTTCATGCATATTGCATAGAAAACCTTGAATGTCACTGAAGGGATTTGGTGCCTGAATTCATCAATTTCCTTTGGAAGTGCTCTGGGATGCTCTTGTGAAAGGCAGAGTAGGGAACAGGGCAGGCCCAAAATGGAAGAAGCAAAGAGTGCTGCTGGTCCCACGTAGCTGCAAGCCAGCTTGGTCTCCCCTTGCCAGGGAAGCCCTGCAGTGGGTGCTCTGTGATCTTTATCTGCCTCCCCCGAGCAGCTCAGTGGGAGGAAAAGCCAGCTGAGGTGGCTGGTGGATTCTCCCTCAGCTGTGGCAGAGGCTTTGAGCCAGGAGGTTCTCTGGAGGGCTGCTGGCTTTGGAAAGCTCCCCTGAGCTTGCAAGTGTGGAGTAAAAGTCCCTGCAGTGCCAGTGAACAGCAAGTTATCCCTGATCCATCTGGAACCCTCGTGGCTTGGGGTCAGCCTTTGCTGGGGAGCTGCTGCTGCTCCCACCCAAGTGCTTTGCTCTCCTGCACTCCCACTTCTCTCTGCAAATCTGTGCCTTATGAAACCATCTGCTGGCCTTGTCTCTCCCTGGGGCTGCAGGCAGTGTTTGCTGCAGACACCCAAAGAGGTGTCAGAGGAAAATATCACAGAGGAGAAAAGCACAGAGGAGGTGAAGGGCTTTGGTGGAGGTGACACTGCCCTCCTGAGCAGCATGGTCCAGGAGGAGATGGCAAAGGTGCCAGAAGAGCCCATGCTGTTCTCCAATGAGGTTTTTTTCATCGAGCCAATGGTAAGTGATAGCTGAGAACCTCATTTTCCTCCTCCTCCTCTTCCTCCTGCTCCTCCCAAGCACCCAACCCCAGCCCCCCTTGCCCCGGCTGCGGTCACTGGGCAGATCCTCAGCTGGCCCCATGTGCTGGGAGGGAGGACATGGAGTTTCTGGAGTGGCTGCAGAGCTCCCTGCTGAAAGCATTTCTGCCCTGGAGGGTCAAGGCAGGGCTGGGAGCCTGACAAAGCCCAGCTCTGCTGCCAGGGCTGGAGCTCAGGGCACTCCGTGCGTGTCCTTGCAGTGTCACAGGGAGCAGTTCTTGTAGGGAGGGGCTGCCCCCACACGTGGGGCTCAGCAGAGGCTGTTGCAGCACTGCCAGCTCACACACTGACCTGAAGCTGGCAATGGTTGGCTGGGAAAAGGAGGCCAAACTCAGCCCAAGGTTGATCCCAGAAATGCCAATGGCCTCCTGTAACCACGCCTTGCACTATTTCTAAGTCTGCCTTCCAGTGTCATCTGTGAGCCTGGACACAAGGCTGGAAGGTTTCACTGGGCCTTTTGAGTTCTCCTGCACACAGGGACAGAAAACCTTTTCCTTTTCTGTTTGTGCAAGCCAACTGCCACGTGCTGCCATCAGCCAGAGCCCTGATTCTGAGCACTGGCATTGTGAGAGATGATGAACGCCTGGTGTGTGCACACTGCAAAATCCCTTGTCCCCTTGGAGTAAAGCCCAGAATAATCCCAACCTCTGCTTTCTTTCAAAACAGATTAACTAGTGTTTGTATTTCAAGGAAGGGGCTCATGTTCTCTTCTTGGTTACTGCTATGGCCCATCTAAGGCCAAGAGGCAGCAGTGCACAGGGGCAGTTGCATCCCAGTGCAGCTGACAGCAGCATGATGTGAGCAAGAGCTTGTGTCAGAGCAGTAGGAATCTTGTGGAGAGTGGGAGCTGATCAGCTGAGCATTGAGAGCTTCCAGCACTGTGTTGAGCTGCCTTTGGAGGGTTTCCTTGGGCTCCTTGTGTTGTTCACCATTTGATGCTCTAAACAAAGGCTGACAGGACTGTGGTTGAAAACAGGAAATGTGAAGTTGGAAGAGAAATGTTTTGCTGTCTCTTTGTGTTGCAGGAGGGAGAAATCGGGCCGAATTGTTCGGCCAAAATCCAGGTGACCTTCAAACCCCTGGCAGCTCTGGAGTATGGAAGTGTGGCTTACTGCAGCATCTCAGGTGCAGCTCCTTTGCCCTGCTTCTCTCCCCCTCAGTGCAGCCATGGTGCAAGCCTGAGCCCACTGGGCTGCCCTGGCAGTGCTGGGAAGAGTCCCTGGCCAGCAGGGCAGTGCTGGCACATCCCCAGTGGCCCTGCAGCTCTCAGGGAATGTCCTGTGCAAGGCCAGGGCTCAGAATGCTGTGTCTGGGTTCCTGATCCCAGCACAGCCCTGACAGTGCAGGGAGAGGTTTTGATGCCATGCCTTTGCCAGCATTTCCTCAAAGGCCAGAGAGCTGCAGAGCAGAGCAGCTTTAGTGAACAAGCACTAAGCCCCTGCAGGCCCCTGGCCTCCAGGATGGCTCCACTGGACATGGATCCATCATCAGGTGGCAGGAGCTGGGTTAGAAATGTGCTCCCTGAGCCTGGCTCAGCTCCCACTGGCCAGACAGCACCAGAGCAGAGGTGGCTGAGCCCCACTGAGCCCAGGCTGTTGGTAGAAGGAGCAGCCTTGGCCAGCAGCTGCTTCTCTCCCTGTGTGGGAGCTGTCACCTTGCAGCTCTCAGTCTGTGGAAACAGCCCAGTGCTGAGGGTCAGAAGGTGAGGACTTGGGCAACAAAGTCCTGTGCTGCTGGGCCAGGTAGTTTGGTAATTGCCAAGCTCTGGATGAGCTTTGTGCCTTCACTGAATGGATTTCCGAGCTCCTCTAGGTGCATGGGAAGGAAAGCACAGAATCCTAGGATGTTAAGGATGGAGTGGACCTTAAAGATCATCTAGTGCCAAGTCCCCTGCCATGGGCAGGGACACCTCCCCCTAGAGCAGGTAGCTGCAAGCCCCATCCAGCCTGGCTTTGAACACTTGCAGGGCTGGAACCTGCAAAACTTCCCTGGGGAACCTGCTCCAGTGTCTCACCACCCTCACAGGAAAAAATGTCATCCCTAATATCTAACCTAAATTTCCTTTCTTTCAATTTCTATCCATTACTCCTTGGCCTGCCACTCCAGGACCCCAGAGATGTTTGAAACTCAGCAAACTGGTGGCTCCCATTGGAAACCAGCCCGAGGAATGGGTTAGGAATTAGAAGTCAGCCCCAAGGGATATCTGCTGAGGGAAGAGAAGGGTCTATATCTTCTCCTGCAGCATCAGGAGCTGGTAGCATCCAGCTCAGAGTCAGGGACTAGCACTGAGGCAGCCTGGAAAAGACAGTGTGACAGAGGGAATGCTTGTACTGAAATGGACATCTCTCCCCAGGCCGTGAGAGCAGGCTGCCCCTGCAGCTCAGAGGGGAAGGCCAAGGACCCTTGGTTGAACTCAGCTATGACACTCTGGACCTTGGGGACATTTTTGTCAACACCCCCCATGTCTGTGAGGTGAGCAGCAGGGCTGGGGATGGATGCTGATGGCTCCTGAGGCAGCAGCAAGCCTGGTGGAGCTGTGGAATTCCTGCCAAGCTGGGCAGTTGTGAGCAGGGAATATTTGATGTGCTGGTCCAGTCTGGGGGGTCAGAAAGGTGTGTCTGTTGTTCATGAAGCCCCAGCCCCTGCTTTTGGGCAGCCTTCCTTAGGGATCAGCTGGGAGGCTTCCTGCAAAACAAGCCCTTGGCAGGTGAAACCAGCACTGGGTGCAAAAGCTGCATGTCCAGAGGCTTTTGTGACAGTGCCAGACACAAGGCACCTTTGGACTGGGCTCTGCAGAAGCAGCTGGAACCAACTGGCTGCCTTTGAGCTTCAGTCCACTGCCAACAGCTTCCAGTCAGGGTCTCCTGCTCATTCCTGGAAGTCCCAGGAAAGCTTTGGGAGTTCTGTCCCTTGCTGACAGTCACTCACTTCAGCCTTGGTGCATCTCTGGCTCTGGAAAGAGAAAAGTGGTCCTGGGAATAAAGCAAAGGATTTTTCTTCCTCTTTGCTTCCCCCACAATAATGCTAAGCTTGCAAAAAAAACCACAAGAGAGCAACTGAAAAGAGGTAGAAAATGAGGCACTACATCAGGGCAGACACTTTCAAAAGCTTGGCTGGGGAAGAGAAAGACACCCTGAGTTTTCTCACCAAAAGATGGTGCTTTCTGTACATTTTGATGCTGATGCCTCATTACCAATGTCTTCTTTCCATGGTGTGGGAAAAGGTGAATGAGTGGATGGTGCTGTTGGAGCTGTGCTGGCTGGGGCAGCAGCAGCTCAGTGCTGATTCACTAGGCAGCTGCAATCACCCCACGTTGCTCTCAGGGCCAGGTCTCCATGAGCGGGGTGATGCTGCCCAGAGGTGCACTGCTCTGTGTCCATGGGATAAGCCCAGGGTGACTGCAGTTCTGTGCAGTTGCCACTGCTTTGCATGAAAACCCAAAGGCAGAACTTGTCCTCTTGTATCTTTTGACTTCTGCCATTCAGCAGCACAAAGCATCTTCTGCCTTTTCTGACTGTTCATTGCATCCTTAGACAATAACTCCCAAGAAGGGAAGATTCCACATGGATTTCCACTTTGCTTTCTTGCTGCTGCAGGTGAACCTGATCAACCAAGGAGCTCTTGATGCTCCCTTCAGCTGCATCCCTTCAGCCACAAAGGTGGGCTTGGGCTTCAAGTTGGCACCTCAGGAGGGCATCATTGCAGCAGGTGGGAGCCAGACTCTCCAGATCTCCTTCAGTGCCACCGTGTTGGGGAGGTTTGAGGAAGAATTCCGGTTCAGTGTGGCTGGATCTCCTACGCCTGCCATCCTGACCATCAAGTAAGGACCCTGGGAGCTTGGTGGGCACATCTGGAGCTGTCTCTGGGACATGCCCCAGCTGCCTCCTGTTGGGGTGGAGCAGAGAGAAAAGGTGTTTGCTGAGGTCTTCATCTCTGCTCTGATGCTGGCATTGCTTTAGTGGGAGGATGCCTCCTGCCCTGTGTGGTACCTGGAGCTGGAATGACTCCTCCCTGCAGGGATCTCCCTCTGCCCTGGGCCATGGCAGGCAGTGGGATGGATCAGCTTTGGGCAGCAGCTGCTCTGGGATGTCCCAGCTGAACAGCCAGCAAGGCCCCCAGGGCTTTGGAGATGGGCCAGCCTGGGGCATTCTGCAGCAGCAGCAGTGCTTGTAAAAACTTCTGTCAATAATCCATGCCAGATGGGCAGCAGCAGCCTCACCTCACCTCTCATGGCCATGCTGTGGGGCACAAGCCGTGCTCCCAGCTGCTGTGCCCAGAGTGCTCTGGTGCCTCCTGTGCACAGCCAGGCAAGGGCTGATGTGGGAGTCAGGGAACTGTGCAGCAGGAACTGTGCCAAGGACTTGGGCATCATCCCCTGGGCTGGTGCCATGGCAAGAGATCATCCTGGCCCAGCACAAGGGACAAGGGGTGATCACAGGGGAGGCAGAGCTCAGTGCTCAGCACCACAGCAGCACGAGGCCTTGTCCCTGCCAGCCTGAGCCTTGTGCTGCTAGGATAATGCAGTGGGAGCAGGAGAGCTGATGCTGGCTGCTCTGCAGCTTTGGAACTAGGCTGCTGCTCTTGGGAGGCACTGGGGCAAGGCAGTGAAGAAATGAAAGCAATCTGCACTGGATTATAGCAGTAAGATAAGGGAGATGGATGAAAAAGAACAAGGAAGTTATTACTTCACAAGAACAAAGTGGTGAGTAGGTCTGCCCCCAGTGGAGAAAGAATGATGCTGGCTTTGTTCTTGGAGGAAAAGTGCTGCTTTTTTATTTTGGAGATCAAGAGGGAACCTTCCACCATCCAATAATTGATTCTCCTCTGTCCCTCCCCTAAACTGGTGATGGGATGTTTGTGCATCAGCAGCTTTCTCCTTGAGCGAGGGCAGGTGTCTCTTGTTGAGATGTGTGGAGCAGAGCCAGGGGCAGTCCTGTGAATCCAACAGAAGGCACAGGTCACTGGGCCTGGATTTTTAACCACAAGGCAGAGTGGGCATGGATTGGCATCAGCCATGAAATCAACTGGGGAGTGTTGTGCAGCTTCAAGTGCTGCTTTCAGTGGGTGTTGGTGACTTTTGCAGTGTGTCTGCTGAGTTCAAGGACAGGTGAGGTGCTGTGCTAGATTCAGGACCCCCTTGTTTGGTTGTTGAAGCTGTTGCTCTTGGCTGTGCCAGCTGGTGCACTGCTGACAAGCTGGTCCTTTCCTCTAGGATTCATCTGTGCCCTGTGTAGAAGTGTTGCTGCTCTTTTCAGAGGATGTTTGGGGCTGCCCTGGGTTCATGTGTCAGAACTGTGTCTGTAATGATGGTGTGGGTCAAACTCTGCTGAGAAAGCTCCTCCGTGGGAACAGCAGTTCCAGCTAAGAAGTAGCAAAGCAGGAACCTGTGTCTGGCAGGGCTGGTTACAGAAGTTTGTGGGGACACCTTGATGTCCATCCCATTGCAGATGGGGAAAGTGAGGCCCGGAGCCATGTCTGGCTGTGTGTTCAGGGTCCTTCATGGGACCAGCAGCATCCCGGGGGCTTTTCCTGCCTGCCCTGTGCCCAGAGCCCATCAGTGGCTGCTGGCTGCTGGCCACTTGGCTTTAGCTGCCTCCTGTGCCCAGGGGCACTGTGCTGAGCACATGGTGTGTGCTGGTTTGAAAGGCACGGTGCCCTGACCCCAGGTTGGTGCCCCCGAGCCACGCCAGCCGGAGCTTTGCAATTCCTTGAACCAAGGCATTTCCTGCTCTGTCCTCGCCATGCAGGGGCAGCGTCACTGGACCGAGTTTGCACTTCGACCTCCCTGAGCTCGACTTCGGGGACATCTCCTTTGGTGAGTGCTGCCTGGGCTGGGACACAGCGGGAGGGATCTGTGCCTTCCGAGAGAAAAGCATCCCTCCCTCCTGCTCTGCCCCAGCAGCCTCTTCAGGCTGGGAACTGCAGGGCTGCTGGTGCCGCAGGGAGCATTTGGCCATTGTCAGATCAAACAGAAGCAAGGCATAGAAAGTCAGGATTTTCTGGTGTCTCTGTCCTGCTTGAAAAGACAGATGTCTGCCAAGGAAGGTGGGAATCTTCCTGGAATGGAAAGATGAGCCCCTCCCTCCAAATGATGATACCTTTGAAATGACAGGGCTCCCGGGCAAAACTGTGGGAAAAGGAATAACAGTTCTTTCCTAGACTATATCAGGAGAGCCCAGAGAACAAGAGCAGACGTTTGCCAGCTGCCAAGTCCCGTTTTTGTCCTTTGGTGCGGTGAGGATCCCAGCAGGAGGAGCTGTGGGCTCTGGCAGGGCAGTGATCCCCTGCCAGCCGGCAGCAGCAGGGAAGGAGGGAAGGAGGGAAATGCTCCTTTTGCAGAGGGACAGAGGGCAGGGGGATGTGGGCAGTGGCTCAGAGCAGCAGGCAGCAGCGGGGAAGGCAGGCAGGGTGGGTGCCAGGCTGAGCTGCAGCCAGGGCAGTGCCGGGGCCAAGCACACAACCTCCCGCAGCAGCACGCGGCCGAGCTCCCATCCCCGAGCGGG